>NW_005358650.1:8988192-9001064 GCF_000412655.1 Myotis brandtii
CCCCATCACACCTCTGCTGCTGCCACTGCCGGCAGCACAAGCCTTGGCCAGCCCTGGTTACCTGTGCCTCGGGCGGCCCTGGGCAGCTGGGGGGCTGCGGGGACTGGGGGACTCCGGAGGCTGGAGGGCCCAGTCTTGCTGAGTGCCTGCCACCCCGGTGGGGCTGAGGGAACTGGGTGCCACCATCTTGTGGTTGTGGGTGCTGCATCTTTTAGGGCATGGCAGTCAATTAGCATATTCCCTCCTTATTGGCTGTGGGTGCCGCCATCTTTGAGGGTGTGACAGTCAATTAGCATATCCCCTTTTTATTGGCTATGGGCGCCATCATCTTTGAGGGCAGGGCAGTCAATTAGCATATTCCCTCTTTATTAGATAGGATGTAGACATAGATGTAGAGAATCAATATAAAAATCAACAATAGAATTCATTTCCCAGGACCATAAGGCCAAGATTGAGACATTATTTCATTTTATTAAGTAAATGTTTCAAAAATTTGAGCTGGAAATAAGTATTTAACTTGCTTCAATTACAATGATACCTTAACACCATGATATCTTAGGCCCCTATCTTAGAACATCAATGGTCTGACCATCAAGATTCAAAATTAGAGCCATGTAAGTCTACACAAAATAACCTATAGTAAAATAATAATAAAAAATTAATCCATCATATTTTCTGAAAAATTAATCATTTTAAGCTTAATAGTGAAATTATAAAATACAGGAGTAAACTTCTCTTCGAGGCAAGGTGGTGGATGGTGGAAATCTTGAATATTCTAGGTCTTTTGCTTTTACACATAAATTCTAGAATCAGCTTGTTGATATCTACAAAATAGCTTGCTGTGGTATTGATCGCTTTCTGTTGAATCTATTGATCAGTTTTGGAGAAATTAACATCTTAATAATATTGAGTCTTCCAACATGAACATGGAATATTTATTTAGATTCTCTTTGATTTCTTTTATCAGTATTTTGTGTTTTCTATGTACAATCTTATACATATTTTGTTAACCCCAAAATGTCTTGGGAGTTAATTGGAAACCGAATAGGAACCAATCCTATCTAGATTTCTTTTCCCACATTTGAAAGACAAATTTGTGCTAAAAATATTTCATGTTCTATTTTTATTTAATAATGCTATGCACACATAAATACTGGAAGCAACACTTAGTCTCAGGGATTTCATTGAAACTGGCGGCAACTATGCTGAGCTGGAAAGTAAGTGCCCACAGAAATTGACAGTAGCCATTCTTCTCAAGATAAGGGTGAGATTTGGTCTTTTTTATTCCAAGAATAATTAAAAATCTTAATTTTTCTATGTGAGATATTCCTCTTTTTGGATGTTGGTAATTAGTTAAAACAAACAAGCACGTTGAGTTGAATACAGGGAGGCAAACAATAAATTTGGTGACTGTTAGAATTCCATAGGCCACTAGTTTGTGATCTTTTACTATTTATAAAATAGGGAAATAGAGGCCCAAATAAGGTAGAATGAGCAATTTACACAGATAATTAAAATCAGGCATATTTATGATTTCCAGATCATAGTGTTTTGTTTTGTTTTAAATTGTCCTAGGCTTCTACCCAGTTGATTGTGCTGATTATCTTCTGGGCAGTGGGAAATAGTTTAAGCTTTAGGCATTTGTAATTGTAATAACTAGTGAACTTTGTCATTTATTGCTTCATAACATATTACCACAAATTTAGTGGTTTAAAATATATTCATTTATTATCTCACTTTCTGTTGGTCAGGAATCTTGGCACAGATTAGCTCTATGGGTCTCTCACAGGGTTCAGTGACGGTGTGACCAGGGCTGGAGTCCCACCTGCTGCTTGACTGGGGAAGGATCAGCTTCAGAGCTCCCGTGGTTGTTGGCAGGATTCTGTTCCTTGTGGGTTGTTGGAATGACCGCCTCAGTTCCTTGCTGATTTTTGGCCAAAGTCTTCCCTGAGTTCTTTGCCATTTAGGCTACTTTCTTGGTCAATGCCAGCAATTCAGAAAGTCTTCCGGCAAGAAGAAAATGACAGTATCATGTAACATAATTAAGAAAGGGACTTTTCATCAATTTTGCCTTATTCTCTTGTTTAGAAACAAATCACAGGCCCTGCTAACACTCAGGGGAAGGGGTTGATTACATAAGAATGTGGGGTATCAGAAAGTAGAAATAAAGTCTGTCCATCATAACTAATGTCAGAGATAATTACATCCCTTCTCCAGAGAAGCACTACTTTTTAAAATTTTCTTAGTCATACATCCTAGAGCGTAATGACACAACTGAATATGACCAAATAAATGCAGTGGCATGGGACATACAGGGAGGAATCAGGTTTCGTAATTAGACGTGTCCTCTCATGTGAAGCAAACTCACAGGGGGAAGGGTTTGAAAAAATAGACAAACAACGGATAACAGTTCAATTACAGTTCGAATGGGTCCAAAAGTGGGCCCAACAGTGACAGAGCGCAGGGATAGAGAATCCAGGTGAACAAGGCAGATGGAGAATTTGTCAGCAACATGTCCCTGTCAAGGAGTGGGCATTTCTAGCAGTAATCCAGTCCCTGGACTTGCAAGAATGTGAGGAAGGAGCCAATACTGGACAAATATCAAAAGAAAGATACAGGCCTAAGGAATAACTGTGCACACATTTTTAGAACTCAAACAAGTATTTCAGGAGACGGCTTTGGATAAGAAACGTAGAGGTCACACCTAAATTACAAGGTCAAGATCAGCTCAGGTGAATCCCAGAGCATTTAAGATTCTTAACTCATTAATTTTCTCTTGCCCTTTGGCAGGATTGTGTCTAGAGTTTGCAAAGGAATTAAACCTGCTGCTATGAGAAGAGGGAGCTCTAGAACAGAAAATAATGCAGTATCCCTTGTCAGGTGACTCCTCCAAGGCCTCAGAGACTTTGGCAACAAAAGCAGCCTTGCTCTCATCTCCTCCCTCCCCCCCTTTTTTTTCCTCTTTGACACACTGCCTCCAAGGTCTACAAATATTTCCCTTCAGCTCCCAAAGAATTTCTGTTGTAAGCCTTTTTCAAATGATGGGATAAAATACCTTGTATCTTAGTCCTTTTAAAAAAATTATTTTAAATACTTTAAAATTTATTTTTAGAGATAGAGGGATGGAGAGGGAGAGAGAAACATGGATGTGTTTCATGGAGCTAAATATCAATTGGCTGCCTCCAGCACGCCCCCCACTGGGGATTAAGCCTGAAACTCAGGCATGTGCACTGACTAGGAATCCCAGCAACTTTTCAGTGCATGGGATGATGCCCAACCAACTGAGCCACACCAGCCAGAGTTTAGTCTTTGAATTTCAATCATTCTGGGAGAGGTAGGAGAGTTACATAGGAAAGTGGTCCTTATCTATATCTTTATGAACTTACACCTGCAGATAGCTACTTATCTTTCAATAAAAGGTCATCTGTCTATTCACTCATGGAACAATTATTTGGTAAGCACTCATTGGTGCTATGAACTGTGTTAGTGCTGGAATAAAACTGTTAGAAAAATGCACATTATTCTTTCCTTAAAGATCTTTAGTCTAGTGAGGTGTCAGACTTATCAGTGATTCACCCACACATGGCAAAGCTGGGGCTCTAGTAGGGCCCAGAAACAGAGACACATGGGTCATCATAGAGGAACAGGCTTGGTCATGAGGACCATTTTAAACCAGGTTTAGGATATTTTTTCTATAACATTATCAGGGTGGAAGGGTCTTTTCTTTTTATCATAAGATCACTTTGCCTATAGTGCAGAGTGGATTGAAGAGGGGGCCAGAGTGGGTTCAGGGAGATCAGTAGTATGTATATTACAGTAAAAGATAATGTAGTTCAGCTAGGGTGGGGCTACAGACATACAGAAAATGAGTTTTAAAGATGCTTTAAGGGGTGTAAATCAGGAGGCCTTGCTGAGACTGCTTTCTGGCTTGTATAACTGAATGGAGGGTAGTTCCAGTCCCTGAGATAGACAGCCCTGGAAGAGGTCCACAGGTTTTAGGGGAGGAGAACTTAAGAGCAGGTTGAGTTAAGATTTAGATTTGTGGATTCCAAGAACCATCTGAAATGTTCAAAAAAGAATGTCAGGTGGGAAGATGCTAGATGGGTCTAGAACTTAGAGTACAAGTTTGGGCTATATGTAATTCTGGTTCTTGGCAATTCCTGGGCATAGATGATATGACCCAGGCAAAGGAATAGAAGGACAAGTTTATGGAAACAACAATAAGAAATAAGTAGACCAGAGTTCCATAAATACTTTAGAAAAGCTTCTGGGTCACACAGACTTTGGCAAAAATTCATTGATCTAATTTGACTTTTTTCACCAATTACTTATGGTGACTTTGGGCCTGAGGATAGTATATTAATTATATAAACTGAATAAAGCAGTTAATCTCAAAGGATTTATATTACAAACCTAATTAAAAGCTGAAAATGCAAATAAGTAAGTGGGTAGAGCAACAGGAAGTATGTATATTAAATTGTGTTTTATTTTCCAGATTGAATTAATTTCTGGAAAGATGAATAAGACCAGTTTTGCATGTGGGAGTGAGAACTTATTACTTCACAATGTGTATGTGTGTATGTGGTAATGGCATCTCTCTCCATCCTCTTAGTTTAGAGAAAATAATTCCTTTGATTGGGTAACTTTATATACATGGAAACTTGAAAGGTAGAAATTAATTTAATGAATTAGCCAAAGTGTGAATTGCTTTAGGCTTTGACTTCATATACTGAAGTGGGATGCCCTTGTTAAGGATGGAGAAGGAGTCAGTATTCTGAGAACAGAAAGGAATCTCATGAAACCCTTGAAAGCAGGTCTCCCCTGGGGATTCTGTAAAACTTGAAAAGTTGCTTTTTTTGCTTTAAAGATCTCTAAATAGGACCATTTTATTTTTCTTACTTGGGAGACTTTCAATATTTAACTAGTTTGAAGTTCTTTTTCATGTCTAGTCAAACTTCTTACTGTACCTTAAGTCATTTCTTTTTTATTTTAATGCAATATTTTATTTATTTATATATTTTGACAGTCAATATTATTTTATATTAGTTTCAGGTGTAGAGTATAGTGGTCAGACAATTATGTAAATTTACAAAGTGATGTCCCCTATATTACTAGTACCCATCTGGCACCATACACAGTTATTACAATATTTTTGACTATTTTCTCTATGCAGTACTTTACATCCCTGTGACTATTTTATAACCACCAATATGTACTCAATCCCTTCAACTTTTAAACTCAGCCCCCTCTTCTTCCCATCTGGTAACCATCAGCTGTTCTCTGTATCTATGAGTCATTTCTGTTTTTTTTCTTTATTTTGTTCTGTAGATTTCACATTTCTTCTCATTCAGAATGACAGGCAGCTGCCTAGAATATTTCATATAATAATTCTTCATATAAGTGAGGAGATTAACGAAGTCAAAGTCAGGCCTTAGCATTCAAGTTAAAATAAATTAAAGTAGCAGTGCATAATTTTATACTTTATATGAAGGTATCATAGGCAACCAGTTAGTGACAACCTACAACTTCAGCCAACCAAGCCTTTTCTCAAAAGTCCCTTTCCAAACCTTTAACATATGTGTATTTTTCTTCCAGTTTCTTTATAGTTGTTTAGATTAGAAGTAGATATGTAGAATGATAGTTCTGCGTGTGAAAAGTTAAATTGACGCAGACCCTTCCTGTTGACTTGGACTACATTGGTGGAATTTATTTTCTCATTTAACAAATGCTTCTGCAGTCTCCTATCTGTGCCAGGCACTGTTACAGTTCTAGGATTACAGCTGATTAAGTAAAATGAACAATTGAAACATGTCTCCCCTCCAGGACCATAAAACAGAATGATCATTTGGGTGACTCTGGATATTGGAAACCAACTGTTTCTTGCTTATCTGGTGTTTTCAGTTATCACATCACTGTTGCTTTTACAATCAGTCACCCAAACAATATCCATTGAATGTCCACATATGCCAGGCATTGGCTCTGATGAAGCCAAGAAGAGGAAGTCAAAACACAGATCACGTAAACAACCTCAGTCAATCAAAAGACGTTGCAACATAACACAGAATTAACCACTGAACAAGTGGCTAGGATTCGGAGGAGATGTTTGCTAAATTATGTCATAAAGTATTTTTTCCATTCACAATGTTAGTGGAACATACATTGCATAAAAATCATTTGAGGTCTGCCTGTATTCTATCAATTAATAGCATGATGTGGAGAAATTCTAATTCTCCTTCCTCATGCTGGGAATCTCTTTGCTCTGAAGCAATTTAGTAACTTGTCAGGGTTGCAGTAAATTCACTAACCCTAGTGATTATTCCATATGGTTAAGTTTGTTAAATACATGCTTCTGAGTAGCAAAATGTGGATAAAATATTAGATGTTCCAGGAAACATCAAAAAACCTGTATGAAGGCATCTGAATATATAAGGCTAATGAAAAAGCCCTGTGAAAATCCTACCTAATCACTTAGATAATTTTCATCATCCTTTATGGAAGATGACACCAATGCCATTGTTGCTATGGAAGTGTCAGATTCTCTTTGTAACAGATGTTACTATCCAGATTTCCAAAGTTTTGCCACCTTGTTTGAGTCATGGTAGTCTATCTATCACTTGGGAGATAACCATTCTGGGTGATTTGGGAGAAAACACACATTGTGACTAAAAGGGAATAAAGAGATAATAGTAGACCACCTTTGGGTTATCACCAAGCTGAATAATGTGATTTCTCTTGGTGTTCAATTCCAGATTTATGAGGAATGGGCCAATCAGCTTTGAGCTAATAAAAGCCCCAACATTTTGGGCAATAGCTGCTTGGTCCAGTAGTAGACAAATATGTGCTTGTTGGAATCTCTTGGTCTTTTGAAATTGGAATATAAAGATACCTGGCTTTATTTTTATAGGAGAGTTCAGGACAAGACAAAGCATAATTGGACACACTTGCTTAGCAGTAACCGGAAAGCAGCAAACCTAGGACCCAACTGGAGGTGTTTATATGAGAATGACACTGTAACAACAGAACTTGGGAGCTGTGATGCCTGGCACTATATTCTGCCCTGTGAATATGGGGATGGAGGATGCAGATCTGTAGAGGCTGAGAAGAATGAAGCAGAAAGTAGAGAATAGAAGAGATAAGAGATGAGGGAGAGTCCGAGTGGTTCCGGTTCCTTCCAGGTGAAGTGGCTGTGAAATGCTTACCCAGGAGCCCAGATGGAAGGTCAAGCTCCCTCGAGTCACACAGAGTGAGAATGAGAGAGAGGTGAATCCCCACAGGAAAACCAGAAGGTCATTGTCAGAGGAAGGGAGAATACATATCAGGAAAACATAACAATGGTTGACCTCTGTGATCAAAGAGGCAAAGAAAGAATTATTCACCAATTGGAAGTTTTTTGATTACCTGATCAAAGTAACCCCAAAATTAGGAGGAGTCATTGTATTTCAATTTTTAAAAGAATTAAGAAAATGTAAATGTAAAAAATTATTTTCTTTATCTCCATTAATATTGATTTTTGTGATCATTTGATCAGGATTCAGTTGATATTTGGCTCATATAATATATGAGAAAGGGTTCACTAGGAAATTAATTGTGTCAGAAGAGAGTTGCTATTTACCCACATAAGCAAATACTGTAGAAGGCAAATACTTCATGCAAACATTGCTGATCATTATAAACATGTTTTCCAGGCCCACGTTGAAACTTAAAACAGCACTGAGTAATTCAAATGTAGAGATGATATTTCCCTGTCATTCAAATTTGGTAAACTTCTACTTGGACTTCATTTGTCATTCTTTGACAAGTTCTAGGAGACTGGTCTCAAACAACTGTCAATTAATTTATGCTGCTTAAAAATTATTCTTGAATTAGAGATATGAGGACATGTTCTTATCTTTTGCTTCCCTGGACAATTACTCACCAATTTGTTCAATTCATCATAAAATTGCCATCTGTTGCCATGAGTATGAGAAATTATGTAGGGAGAGGGGCAGACAACTCTTGCTTGATAGTGGTCTTTCATTGCCTTCTCTGCTTTTAAGAAGGTTAGGAAGGCTCTGTGACCTTCACAGTGATAGACATTCAGCCATAGAAACAGTGGGAATAGAAAGCATGAGCACATAGAACCAAGAAGGGAATTTAATTTCTGGATTTATTTCTATAGGAGAGTCCAGGACATGACTAAGCATACTGAAAAGCTTGTTTAACAGTAGCAGAGAGAATCAGACCCAGGGCCCACTGGAGGTTTTCTAACCAGGTCACTTTTTCACCTACACTGTGTGACAACTCAGAACCCAAGGAGCTATTTTCACGAAGCTTAAGGAAGGCAGTCTGTTTCCTACCCATTCTCCTTTTTAACTCACTACGACTGCTCTGGAAACCCTTTGAGTGCCTCATCTTTTTCTACTAAACAGTGAATGTCTGAGCTTAGTCCCTCCCACGTGGGAGCAGCCAGGACCAGTGCCTGGGATAGTGTTTCTTCAGCAATGCCAAAATGCTCTGGGGACACCATGCTGCTGATGAAATGACTGGAGAACAGTGAGGTACTTAAACCTATGGGACTGTTCATTAGTATGTGTGGACCAGGTGTTCAGAGAAGAGACAAACGAAAGAGCCTGGAGGAAATAAGACTTTACCTGTCCTGGAAGGGGTGGGAACATTGAGGGAGGTCATTGAGAAGAAGGGAAGATTTCCAGGTGGGAAGAACCATATGAACCAATAATGAACTGGGAATAACAACATTATTAATATTCATTGAGCCTTTATTGTGCAAGGCACTTTGCCACATGTTTGACATGCATTATCTCATTTAACCCCCTGAGATAGGTACTGTTATCACTCCTGCATTAGTGCTGAGGAAAGAAGCTCAGGGAGGTGCATTGGTTCGCTCAAAGTCACAGAGTTATTAAGTGGTAGAGGCTCGAGTACATCAAACAGATTTAACTGAAAAGAGGAAGAGAGGCTGGCCCTGCTGTAGCCAGAGGTTTATGTTGTTATAAAACTGCTCTGCACCCTTAGCCTTTAGCTCAAAAGAACAGTACAGCAATGGAATTGGAGAGCTGTAAAAGGGAGGGTTTAATCTATAGAATTTCCCCAGCCTAGTGAAAGCTAAACCTTTGATACACACATCTCATATAATAAAAGGCTAATATGCAAATAGACCGAACAGTGGAACAACTGAACAACCGGTCGCTATGATGTGCACTGACCACCAGGGGGCGTGCGTGGAATATGGCGGGCATCAGCAGCAGGTGGCAGAGCGCAGAATATGGTGGGCGTCGGCCACGTTGTGATGGTGGAGCAGATGAGCAGGGGTGCCAGACCAAGACGGGGCGCCAGTCGCTGTCATTGGGGCGAGCCTCTGGTGGTTACAAAAAATTCTTTGTTCCCACCCGGTGCTTGTACCCACTGCCAATGCCAAACCACCGCTCACACCCACTGCACCCTGATTGCTCGGTGCTGTAGGCAGGTGCAAACAGCGGCTGCCAGCCCCAATTGCCCCTCAGGGCTTCTCCACCTCCCCCTACTCCTGAGAGGTGATAGGGGCTGGTAGCTGCCTCTCACACCCACTGCTGGCTACGGCCCCACTTACCCCCACTGCTGGTGCCAGAACCGCCACTCGCACCCACTGCTGGCACCCAGCGTTGGTCCTGACCGCTTGCACCCTCAGCAGGTGCAAGCAGCGGCTGCTGGCTCTGATCGCCCCTGAGGGTTTCTCTACCTCCCCCTGCTTTTGAGGGGTGATCGGGGCAACAGCAGCCACTCACACCTGCTGCTGGCGCCAGCCCCAATGGCTCCACACAGTCAGTGGGTGCAAGCAGGGCTGGTGCCATCAGCCTGTGGGAGTGGCAGCGGCGGTGGGAGTGGGACTGCTGGCAGACAGGGGACCAGGCCGCGGTGGGAGAGGCTGGGCAGGGGCACAGAGGATGGGCTGAGACCCGCCCCTGTACCCACCGCAGCCTCACGGCCCACAGTTCTATTCAAGGTGCATGAATTCATGTACTGGCCCCTAGTTTATTACATTGGAAATATTGACAAGCGAGAGAAAGTCATTCATACATACTTATCAGATAATCTTGGTTTGTAAAGCACAAACAAAACCACATTCTCCACGCCACTGATGAAGGCATCCTTCTCAGTTTCCACACTCAGAAATGTCTGAAGAAGTGAAACTTCTGCAGGGTTGTGGAGGGGTTGAGGATTTAGGCCTTGGAGTTGAACAGACCTGGGATCTGATTCCACAGCCCCAGTTTCTTCATATGTAAGATGAGGGTAATAATGGTGGTCTTACAGGATGGTGTGATGAGTAACATGCGAAACACCCAAAAGGTGTTGATGCATTAACACGGAGACATTAAGTGCTCATTAAATATTATTAAAAGCCACATTGGCAGGGGAATCAATTTATTATTCTTTAATTTTGGTTACAATAGTTTTTCAGATTTGGCTATTCAGTGGTTTGGCCCAGGAGCTGGTCCTACAGCTCAGTGTTCTGACTTGCACACCACTGACTGGTCTCACTACCTAACACTCCATTATTAATAAATACCATGGTGAGATACTGTGTTCAGACAATCAAATCAGATATAAAACTGACATATGAAAATCTGATAAATTTGGAGAAATCATGTATTCTAGAATTTTATCATTTAAAAAACACTCTCCATTGGCTATCTGTGAATAAAAAGTCTTTGTGCTTTAATTTTTTTCAGCTTACATAACATGAATTTACACATACCAGTTTTCTGATTTGGCTTCACTATATCTAGCTGATGTTATTTCTAACCACTATTATTTTAAACACCAACTGATACAGATATGCTGCCAATCTCTTAGGTCTCCTCTATTTTCTGTGAAGGTCTTACCTCTATGCCTTGAGCATTCTAATCTACTCTATTGGGACACCCTTCTTCCTCCCCTGTGTCTCTTCATGTCCTCCCTTTTCTTCAAAGCCCAATTTAAGAACTGCATGTTTTAAGAAGCCCTCATTATGGACTCCAGTCCACTCTGATATCTCCCTTCTCCCCTCTAGTCATTTTGAAAAGCATAGACTGCATTTGCTCCAGTCTTTGAGAAAAGCATACATGTCCTTGAAATCCACAGAGCTCCAAGAAGCTTTTGTCACTAAGCAGAAGTACTATGGCCCAAACATTCTATTCAGGTGGCCATGCTGAAGAAGGAAGACTGAAGCATAATTACTATGTCTTGGTGTCTGGTATAAAGTTTTTTTAAAAATATGTTTTATTGATTTTTTTTTTTACAGAGAGGAAGGGAGAGGGATTAAGAGTTAGAAACATTGATGAGAGAAAAACATCGATCAGCTGCCTCCTGCACACCCCCTACTGGGGATGTGCCTGCAACCAAGGTATATGCCCTTGACTGGAATCAAACCTGGGACCCTTCAGTCCACAGGCTGACACTCTGTGCACTGAGCCAAACTGGTTAGGGCTGGTATAAAGTTTTGAGATAATGGAGATCATCATTACTATGTCTTTAGGAGATGGAAAGTCACCAGGAACAAAAAGAAACACACACATACATACACACACACACACACACACACACACACTCACACACACACACACACACACACACATACACAAACAGGCAAAATTGTTTCTTTACCCAATCAGGGGCATATATAGAATCTATGCCAGGGAAGGTCAACAATATCTCTTTTAAATGAACTTTATTTAGGGCAGTACTACTCTTTTTGATCACCAGTTAGCCAGGAAGCTCTTGATTTTTTTAATAAATCCCCAAACATTATGGAAATGTACCTGTGGTTTCATTAAATTACACTTAAGTTCATTTTTCATGTGGAAAATGAGCTTCAGGCTTCAGTATGATGAATCGTTTCCTCCTGTGTGACAGTGGTGGAGGAAGTTCATTTAGTGCTGCTGCAGTAGTCTTGGTTGTCTCCTATTTTATCCTGGTGATTAATAGGATTACAGTGGAGTGATCACAGCTGCCTATTTGTTTATTCCATCACTGCGGTCAGTGTCAATGCTCTTCAGGATTCTCTTGGTTTTGAAACCTAGTGTGTAATGTTCATAATGTAATAAAATGCCTGCTGTATCATTGCCCCATGGCTGTTGAAGTGAGCAAAATGAACACTCTCAGAGCCGTCAGGTTTGGGGATTTTGGTCATGTGTTTGGGAAGTTTTCATTGAGGACTGAGGGGGAGCAGTGCAGTCGGAGAGGCCACTATGTACTTTGGGACCCAGTGGCAGAGAGTAAGTGGTGGGGTACAAAGGAGGAGGTCAAATGGCAAGTGACTGATGTCTTACTTGACTTTGGTACCATCGATAATAATGTAAATAGTAAATGAGCCCAAATAATAATGATTTTTCATATTTGTTCAGACTGTGAAACACCTTGCCATTTTGTGGAGTCATGAAATACTGACATATTTAATTAAAGTTAGTTTGATTTAATGTAAACTAGGAGATATATATTGTATGTCTATGTCCACTACATGATTCTTGGAATGGCATACTTAAAAGTATGAGCTGCTGTCTCTGGGATAAGTTCTACACTCAGACGGGCAAGTGGGGCCCCTGTCCTAGGCCTCATGCCTTGTGGTGCCCTGTGCCTTCCTTGACAAGTTCTAAATCCCTCTCTGATGCTTGAAGCTGTCCCTGGGCTTTTAGTGCTATCTGTTCAGGGTGTCCTGGGCCTAGAGTGGGACATGAGTGGGCCCCAGTCTCATTTTCTCCCGTTTGGAGTATCTGCAGCTCTCTATCTCATGGAATGGATTGACCAGATATAATTGTGGAATTTGCACCTATGGGGTCATCCCAGGACTCCTTGCTGGGCTCATATGACTGGGGCCTGTCACTATTGCTGGTCAGTCAACTATGTATTTCTTTTTTTTT
>NW_005358651.1:0-611 GCF_000412655.1 Myotis brandtii
TGTGCGGTCTGTGTGTGAGCCCGAGTGGGCACCGGGGCCTCGCGTCGCTCGGAGCCTCCTATTCCTGACTGCAGAGCTGTCACCAGGCTGCAGGCCGCAAGGGGTGAGGGCACTGCACCCCACGGGGGGCACAAGGAGCTCTTGCCAGGCCCAAGGACATAGGACAAGACGGTCTTGCGAGGGGCAGGTGGCCCGAGGGGTGGGGGCGGGAGGCGGGCAGGGAGAGGCCCAGTGCCCAGCCAGCACCCTGCAGACAGGAGGCACTAACGAATGCTCCGGGGTCCGGCCCACTGGGCTGTGTCCAGCAGGTGCTCAGTGACCCCCTGAAGTCGTGCCCTCTCACCTGCACAGCTGCTCCACCGGCAAGAACAGGGGCGCCCGGCGGGGAGGGGACAGCGCCGCGTCCTCCTGGCGTCTCGGGGAGGGTGGGCTCCCTCCCCCCAGGAGCTCCCCGAGGGGTGTGGGCTGTGACCTTCCAGAACCTTCCCCACTGCCTTCCGCTCGCCAATGCCGGGTGTGGACGGTCACGTGACCCTGTCCCGGGACCCGCGCCGGCTGGAGGGCCGCTCTCCCTGGCTGCCTCCCTGGCAGCAGCCTCCGAGGCAGGTGGG
>NW_005358651.1:2110-3026 GCF_000412655.1 Myotis brandtii
CCCCCCCCCCCTTTGTTTGCTGCACTTGGAGTTCTGAGGACAGGGGAGGCTCTGGGTGTGAACCCACAGAACATCGGCCTGGTACCCTCGGGGCCCACTCTTCCCACGGGCGACGGGAAGGGCCTTGGCAGGAAAAAGGTTCCCCGCCCTGTTATGTCACTGACACAGGCCGTTACCGACTACAGCCACCTGTGACCCAGCTCTCTGTTGTTTTCTGTTGTTTATTTTAAATCCTCACCTGAGGATATTTTCCCACTGATTTTTAGAGAGAGTGGGAGAGACACAGAGAGAGACACATCTATTGGCTGCCTGCTGCACGCACCCCGACCAGGGCCCGGCGCGTCTGCAACCGCGGTACATGCCCTTCACCAGAATCGAACCCGGGACCCTCAGTCCGCAGGCCAACGCTCAAGCCACTGAGCCAGAGCGGCCAGAGCCAGGCTCTGTTTGTAACCAACTGAAGGTGCTGGTCACGAAGAGACCCCTGGGGACCCTGGCAAACACCTCTGTCCCGCGTGCCGGCCCTGAGAGATGGCTCCCTCGGGGCGAGGGGGGCGGGGGCAGCCTGGGATGGTCCCAGAGGACGGGGAGGGGGGCCAGCAGGGCCTTCAAGGCCGGGAGGGAGACCCAATGCCCTTCCTCAGAAGGTTCCTCTTGCCTCCGGGCAGCACCGTGAGCCCAGGCCCCGCGCCCTCCGAGGCCCCAGCCTGCCCACCCCCTGGGCCTGGGCAGAACCCCTGTGCCCAGAGCTGTGTGACCTGAGCTCCGAGTTCCCTGCTCATCCTTCCCCCGCATCTGCTCGGAAAAAGGCCAACACACACTCACACACTCACACACTCACACACTCACACACTCACACACTCACACACTCACACACACTCGCACCCACACTCTCACACACACACACACTCACACA
>NW_005358651.1:5115-5569 GCF_000412655.1 Myotis brandtii
CCGCAGGCCCGGCCCCAGGAGGGCCCACTTCACAGCTGAGGAAACTGGGGGCTTAAGGGACCTGCCCAGGGCGCCGTGGCCAGTGACGCGTCTGAGTTGGGCCTGGCTGGCGTGGCTCAGTGGTTGAGCCCTGACCTATGAACCGGGAGGTCAGGGTTCGATTCCCGGTCGGGGCCGAGAATGGCCGGAGGCGGCACCTGCCCTGGTTACGGGCTAGGTCCCCGGTGTGGGGCGTGCGGGAGGCAGCCAATCAATGCCTGTGTTTAAACCGTCCACGGTCATTAATCATGAATCGAGCTTTTCATTAGCGATAAAGAGATGGTCCCTCCGGCTCCCGGAGCCGAGCGGCTTGGCAGAGCCGGGCCCAGGCCGCGCTTCTTCTCTGAGATCAATAAAAAATAAAATTAAAATAAAAAAGAATTGGGGAGGGGCGGGGAGGGCTGAGGGGAGCTCA
>NW_005358651.1:5683-6017 GCF_000412655.1 Myotis brandtii
TGGGCACTGAGCGAGGAAGGGCATTCCAGGTGAGGGAACAGCATGTGCTCAGGCAGACAGGTGCCGGCCAAGCCAGGCGGCCCCTCCCTTCCGCCCCAGGTCCCATCCCAGTGAGCAGCCCCACCCGGGAAAGCAGAGGGCGGGCCTGCCGGGCCGAGGGACTCGCTCCCCTCTGATCCGGTGACACAGAAACCAGCCCAGCTGCAGGCCCCGTGGTCGCTGGAAGGTTCTCTGGACACTGGAAGGCTGGGCACCACCCCAGGGAGGGTCTGGCTGGGAAGCCAGCTGAGGGCCGCGACCCTGTGTCCCGGGAGCACCCAGAGCGGAGAGAAGA
>NW_005358651.1:6896-7764 GCF_000412655.1 Myotis brandtii
ACGCTCCGTGCCCTGCCCCACGGGGCCACCCTGGCCTTTAGGCTCCACGCGGGAGGGGGGGGTTCTGCTGAGCTCTGTCCCCCAGGGTTGGGGTGAAGAGCTGACCACCCCAAGGCCATGGGAGGACGGGGCTGCCAAGGCCCCCAAACCCGGGGCGTCCCCCCCGGGGTGACAGAACTGGCGGCAGACAAGAGAACGCGCCACCCTCCACCCCAACCCCCGTCCAATGAGATCCGGACGCTGCTCTCCAGGCGACCAGCATCCCAGGGACAGCGATGAGCAGCTCTCTGACCCCCTCTGACCCTGGAATGTCCCGCCGGCTCCCTGGGGATGGGCCAGTCCCGCAGCCTGCGGCCCTCAGCCCTCTCTGGCCTGGATGCTGGGAGTCTGACTGGGGGCGGGGTGGGCACCTGGCCTTCCTGTGTCAGCTGCTGGGCGGGCAGGCAGGATGCACAGCCACCAGCACGCAGCCCGGGGCCCTTTAAGCGGCTCCCGCCAACATTCACCCCAACAGACGGGCATACAAACCCCGGGGGCCACAGCCTGCGGAGATCGGGACGTGAGGCCGGGCTCTTTCACGGACCCTCTGCCGTACCCACCCACAGGCGGGCAGGGGACCCTCCTGAGCTCAGCCCACAGGCGGGCATGGGACCCTCCTCCTGAGCTCAGCCCACAGGCGGGCAGGGGACCCTCTGCCGTACCCACCCCACAGGTGGGCAGGGGACCCTCCTGAGCTCAGCCCCGGTGCTGCCCCCCTTCCCTCCCCCAGCTCACAGCCCTGCTCCCCAGTAAGCCCCCTCCCCTGCCGTATGCGCCCCAGTCAATGCCGCCTGTGCTCCTGCCCTCTGTGAGGAGGCCCTTCCTTCCC
>NW_005358651.1:8242-9820 GCF_000412655.1 Myotis brandtii
GGGCTAGTCCACTCCCAGGTTAGCCGCCTTGCCCACCCCCCATACTCAGGAAGCACAGGGGCCGGGCGGGAGGCAGGGGGGAGGGAGGAGCTGGTGAAGCGGAGACGGGGGCGGGGGTGTCCAGGAGGGGCACCCAGGCCCAGACACTGACCTCCCTGGGCAACAACAGCTGTGTGCTCAGAGCACCTACTACGTGCCAGGCCCGAGCACACATTCAGGCGACAGGGAACGATGACCGCGGTGCGAACAGCCCCCGTGGGGCCGGCTCTGGCCCGGCTGCCGTCTCCACACTCAGCCGTTCGATGACACAAGCGCAGGAGGAGAGAACCTGAGAGACGGGTCCGAGCTGCTCGGCAAACACAACGCAGCCGCCTCAGAACGGGCGCTGCCGTCGGCACAGAGGGTCCCTCGGAGAAGCGGCCTCCGAGTTAAGGTCAGAGCCAGCACCCTGGGCAGAGGGCATCCGTGCAAAGGTCCTGGGGCCGGGTGCCCACGGGGCCAGCGAGCAAGGAGGTGAGAGAGCTGACAGGCGGCAGGGACCGGAGTCGGGGGTTATGAGCCCATTGGGAGTCACAGGGGGCTCTGAGCAGGTGGTGTGGCTCATATATATGTAGATATATATATTTATTCACTAAAATGTATTTTTATTGATTTCATAGAGCAGCGGTTCTCAACCTGTGGGTCGCGACCCCTTTGGGGGTCAAATGACTCTTTCACAGGGGTCGCCTAAGACCACCGGAAAACACCTATATAATTACATATTGTTTTTGTGATTAATCACTATGCTTTAACTATGTTCAATTTGTAACAATGAAATTGGGGGTCACCACAACATGAGGAACTGTATTAAAGGGTTGCGGCGTTAGGAAGGTTGAGAACCACTGTCACAGAGGAAGGGAGAGAGAGCGATAGAAACATCAATAATGAAAGTCATTGATCAGCTGCCTCCTGCACGCCCCCCACCGGGGATCAAGCCTGCAACCCAGGCCTGTGCCCTGACCAGGAATCGAACCTGGGATCCTTCAGTCCACAGGCCGATGCTCTACCCACTGAGCAACACTGGCCAGGGCTGGCTTCTATTTCAGATCATGGGGGCTGGGGTGAGGCAGGACTAGAGGGGCTGGAACCGAGAGCCTGTGGGCTGGTGTGTCCTCAGAGCCCTGGCGGCTGGGGGACAGGGATGTGACACAGGCGTGGGGGGCTGGGCGGGGCTCGCTCTGAGATTTACAAGCCCTGGGGGTACCCCACATCCCTGAGCTGGCCCACCAGGCTCACGATGGCCCGGGTGACCTTGGGAATTCTCCGCTGGCCCCTCCTCGCACCGCTCAGGGCTATGACCCTCGATCCAGAGGCCCCCTCCTCGGGGTGGGGGGGTCCCCGAGGCCCTGCAGGCTGTCCCAGCTCAGCCCTGCGACATGCCTCACCTTGGTGGCTTGTCCCAGCCACCCAGCTGGGCAAAGAGCTCTCAGCCAGAGGGAGTCACTGCTGTGTCTGCCCCCACCCCCCGCCCTGGCCTCGGGTCGGGCAGGTCCTGGGCACACGGCAGGGCCCACTCCCCTGGCACGGGCGCCACACGAG
>NW_005358651.1:10434-10884 GCF_000412655.1 Myotis brandtii
CCCCGGCCCATGTGCGTGTCCGTGTGCATGTGTGCCTGCGCCAACGTGGCTTCACCACCGAACAGCGCAAGCCCGCGGCCCTCAAACAGCCGCCGAATACGAACCGAAGACCAACCGCGGGCTCATCAGGGCGTCTCCCTCCCTCCCCACACGGGGCAGGGCCATGACTCCCAGGAAGAGAGCTTTCAAGGGAGGAGGTGATCCTGGGCCCACGCAGCACAGGGAACCCCAGGGTGGGGCTGGTGGGCGGGGGGCTGCGTCCTGCGGTCTCCCCTCTGCAGGGCTGGCCCGACCCCTGGCAGACAATGGGACCCGCAGATCTGGAGCTGGGCCCGAGGGGAGCACAGACGCCAGAGCTGCCTGCTGTCCGCCCAGCCTGTCAAGTTCAAGGAGCCGCCAGGCCCCACGGCCAGGGAGGCGGGGACAGAGGCCTCCCCAGGCAGCCCACCG
>NW_005358651.1:12425-13377 GCF_000412655.1 Myotis brandtii
ATCCCAGGCCTGCCCGGCCTCCTCTCTCCCGGGACCCTCCCCCCTGCCCTCCCCTCCCCCAGGCGCTCTGGGGCGCACACTCACCTTTGCGGATGTGGAGGACCCTTCTCCTAAGCGGGCGGAAGACCACCTCCCTGCGGCTGGGAGGAGGGGAGCCAGGGGTGCCCGGCCTCTCACGCCTGAACCTCCGGGGTCCTCTCCGCTCACGAGGCAGCGGTGACTCTCTCCCCACTTCCCAGGCGGGGAAACTGAGGCCCAGGTGGTAAGCGGCACAGCTGAACTCGGGCCGGATCCCTGACGCCTCGTTGGGCGCTGGGCTTGGTGCTCTGGGCAGCAGGGGTGACCAGGGGTTTGGCCAGGGTCCCCGCCTGGTCCCCGCCGCCCTCCATGCCACCCGAGGGCAAACCCATCCCAGGGAGCAGCCTGCGGGCTTCCCGGACACCCAGGGGCAGCAGTGAGCCCTTCACCCCCAGTCCCAGCTGCGCTCAGCCCCACGAGGCCCAGGTGTGCTCTGCGGACGCAGGCGCTAATGACAGAAATGGTGTGATGGTCCCTGGCCGGTGGCTCAGTGGTTAGAACATCGGCCCGCCCACCGAGGGGCCATGCGTTTGACTCCCGGTCAAGGGCACGTACCTGGGTTACAGGTTCAAATCCCCGACCCCAGTCAGGGCGTGAGGTGAGCAGGAGGCAGCCAATGGTGTGTCTCTCACGTCGATGTTTCTCTCCCCCTGTCCTCCCTCCCTTCCTCTCTCTCTAAAAGTCCATGGAGAAAACATCCCCGCGAGGATTAAAATGTGGTGCATTTATCGCCAGACCATCGCGTGCCTGGCCCCAGCGTCCCCGCTTTCCAGGCCTGACTCGCCGCGTCCCGCCCCCCCCTACCCAGAGGCGGGTCCCCATCTCCACGCCTCCTCCAGGCTCAGGGCCCAGCTCCAGGCCAGGCCAGGCCAGG
>NW_005358651.1:13451-13924 GCF_000412655.1 Myotis brandtii
AGGTGATGTCTTCCTGGCTGAGTCACCGTCAGGTGTGGGCATGAGGAACAGCTGCTGCTGCTGTTTTCTCTTCTCTGGGAAACCGGCCTCCAGCTGCAATCCCCCGCGCGGCCTCTGGGTGGCGCTGGCACCGCCTGGGCTCCCTGACCAGCCTGCTGCCCGATGGCTCTGTCTCCTCTCTCTGTCCCTGTCCCTCTGTCCATCTCTTTGTCCCTCTGTCCACCTCTTTGTCCCTCTGTCCATCTCTCTGTCCCTCTGTCCCTCTCTCTGTCCCTCTGTCCATCTCTCTGTCCATCTCTCTGTCCCTCTGTCCCTCTCTCTGTCCCTCTGTCCATCTCTCTGTCCCTCTGTCCCTCTCTCTGTCCCTCTGTCCATCTCTCTGTCCCTCTGTCCCTCTCTCTGTCCCTCTGTCCATCTCTCTGTCCCTCTGTCCCTCTCTCTGTCCCTCTGTCCATCTCTCTGTCCCTCTGTCC
>NW_005358651.1:14373-16733 GCF_000412655.1 Myotis brandtii
ACAGTCCTTGGAGGTGGCACCGGGGCCAGCCGGCCGCAGCCTCCCTCTGGCCCTCCTGTGGGGGCCAGTGCCCACTTGGCATTGAGGAGGGTGCAGGGCCCAGGTGGGTGTGGCCGTGAGGTGGGGTGACAGGCCTGGGAAACCCCTCACGATAACAGAGAAATGCCCGGAGGTCCCACGAGCTGGACAGTGCCCGGAGGAGCGGACAGGCCTCTCCGCCGAGGCTGCGGGTTCTCCCAGCCTCGGGCTCCTGCAGGGCCGCCCGGAGCTCAGTGGGACCACCTGCCCCTGGGGTCACCTGCCGCCTCTTCTCCGAGTGGAGCCGCATCAGACTCAGGGGCTGGGACTCCGCCCGTGGGCACAGCCCTCCAGTGGCTGCCTCGGTCGCCCGTGGGCGTGTCCCCTGTGTGTCTCCAACCTCCCTCTCTTTTCGACCCTTTCACGGGCGTCACCTAAGTACATCCTGCATATCAGATATTTACATGACGATTCATAACAGTAGCAACATGACAGTTGTGAAGTAGCCACGAAAATAATGTTATGGTTGGGGGTCCCCACAACATGAGGAGCTGTATTAAAGGGTCGCGGCCTTAGGAAGGTTGAGAACCACTGCACTATCAGGTCACAGGGTCCACCGAGCGCCCTTCACTTCACCGTTTGCAGAGACCTACGTCCCAGCAAGGTCACGCGGACAGGGCTGGGGGTTGGGGCCGGACGCAGGCCCGGGGGAGGGGGGGTGCGTGTCTGCGAGGACCCCGGTTTCTTGGCAGCACCCTCCCTGCCCCCTCGGCCTCCTACTCCCTCTCCAGGCCCAGGGCCAGGCCCCTCCTGAGACAGGGGCGTGGGGGATAATGCTTAGGCCGGAACCAGGGGTGGCCCCTTCGGCAGGCCTGCCAGGTACTCCCGGGTCCCACAGTGGGCGGGGTTGAGAGTGGACCCTCCTCTTTCTTCAGGGCCCCCTGGGCTTCTGCTGCTTGCTGGGGCTCTTGCAGAGTGCACCCCCTTTCTTAGAAAGCCCCCCTCAAATCCAGGATGAGGTTCTCTGTTTATGGCCTCTGGGCACCCACTGTTCTGCATCCTGTTCTGCTGTGAACCGGCCCGAAAGGCTCCCTGCTCACTTACGCTAGGGTGTGAGTGGCTGCCGCCAGCTTATCTGGCATCATCCATTCAGAAGCTTTGCGCCCTCACAGGAAATGAAACCTTATCTTGATCCAGAAGGAATGTGTGACAATCCTGTCCTCCCTCAGAGATAACTGTGGAGGAGGGTGGAGGAGACAGGGATGCCTCACCCAGGGAGCCGGGCTCCGTTCTAGCAACAACCGCAGGTGGCACACCTCGCCGAGCCTCAGCGCCCCCTGCAGGACGGGGACTTTCATCACACCGTCTGCTCTGCTCCGGGGTCTAGGAGACTGGACCACAGAGGCCTGTGAGGCGCAGGGTGCTGGGCCCGGTCAGGGTGGGGAGTCCGGTGCCAGGGAGGGCCCGGTCCCTCACCACAATCCCCACTAATCCACTCCCTCGGGTTCAGCTCCGGGTCCATGGGTGGTCACTCTGTGGACACAGGAGCCTCCGGCTCAGGCTGCCCAGCTGGGCACAGCTCTAGCCTCAGCTCTCCCGCCCCCCAACCCCCGAGGGCTCCTCCCACCCCACCTGTCCCCTGTCCCCACAGTGACCCCTGCTGGGCAGAGAGGAAGTTGCTGGGGGAGAAATGGGGAAGCAGGAAAAACCATCCCCTCCCCTGGGCCGGAGCGGCCGGCTGGGGCTGCCCCGGGGGCCAGAGCCAAGGTGGTGCCTCCACAGGCCGAGGAGAAGAAAGACGGGGCCTGGACCACGGTCTCCCCACGGCCTGGGGGCAGCCAGCCCTGCCCGCACCTAGGTCTCGGATGCCCAGCCTCCAGGCTGTCGGAGAATAAATGCCTGGCGTGTCAGTGCCCATCTGCGGTGCTTGTGCGGCAGCCCCGGGAAATCAGACACGCCCATTGCGCAGGTGGGAAGACTGAGGCCTCCCGGGCTCTGGTGAGGGTCTCAGATGCGCTCAGAGTGGAGGCAGGTGGAGAGCAGGTGTCGGCAGGGCACTGAGGTCGGGCAGGGATTGGCCAAACCGAAGGAGGCCCGTCTCCATCTTGGAGGAAGGGAGAGATGGCTCAGGTGTGGAGAGAAAGGGGGGGCTGGGGAGGGGCTCACCAGCTGGGGATCCGGCCAGGCCTTGGGGACCCAGGATCTCCCCACCTCCTCCGGGGAGGCCCCCTGCAGCTTCCTGTCTGGCCCTGCCCCCCATCCATCCAGCTCTCCTGCTGGAGCTCTGGCTAGACCCCGAGCGCCCGCGGCTGGGCGGGCCGGGCTCTCCCCAGCCCTCCTTC
>NW_005358651.1:17386-18547 GCF_000412655.1 Myotis brandtii
GCGAGGTGAGCAGCTGTGCCCTGAAGGCTCCCAGCAGCACTGGGGGCGGGGCCTGGGCCGCCATATGTCAGTCTGGGACGGGCAGGAGGAGCAGGCCCCTCGAGGCCCCAGCTCCCGGGTGGGCAGGGGACAGACTGACGTGTGTGACAAGGACGAATGACGTGCCAGCCAAGGACTGCCACCCAGAAGCTGCTCCTGACTCAGCCGAGGCGTGAGGTTCGCCAGCTGGGAGCCAGGCTCCGACCAGCCTCAGGGCCTGTCCGGTCACCCTGGCGCTGGGCACCCTGGCGCTGGGCACCAAGCAGGCTTCCGTGTCTGGCAGCATCAGGGGTGTCCGCTGTGGGCCACGCACCCCAAGCCCAGCGACTTCTCTCTACCTCGCCCGTGGGCACCGAATCGTGTGCCAACCAGCCTTCCAGCGACGCCTGCTCACCCGACACTCACATCTGTTGGCTCTCGAAGGAGAGTGAGGCCCGGCCGGCGTCGCTCAGGGGCTGAGCATCAACCCATGAACCAGGGGGTCAGGGTTCGATTCCCGTCAGGGCACATGCCGGGTTGTGGGCTCGATCCCCAGTGGGGGCCTGAAGGAGGCAGCGGATCAGTGATGTTTCTCTATTATCGATGTTGCTCTCTCTCTCTCCCTCTCCCTTCCTCTCTCTCTAAAAAAAATCAATAAAAACATCTTTTTAAAAAGGTGAGTAGACGAGGCCACGTCAGAACTAAGGAATGTTCCGTTAACCCCCTGGTGGCCACAGCCAACACTCACAGCATCGTGTCCCGACCGCCGGGCACCCCGCACTCGGAGCTCATTTAATTCTCACAGAAACGACCAGCGTGATGATTAACATCACGCTCCCATTTCACAGACGGGGAAAGTGAGGCAGGGAAACAACACAGGCCCTTCCCAGGGAGGACGGGGATGTGAACCCAGGGGTGAGATAACCTTCACCCCTGAGCAGGCCCTGGTCTGACCCGCAGGCCCATGGAGGGTCCTGGGCCGGCAATGCCGCTCCGGGACAGCCTCCCTCTCCCCGGCCCCTGTACCAGCCTCCCTCTCCGCGGCCTCTGTGCCAGCCTCCCTCTCCGCGGCCCCTGTACCAGCCTCCCTCTCCGTGGCCCCTGTACCAGCCTCCCTCTCCGTGGCCCCTGCCAGCCTCCCTC
>NW_005358651.1:19508-19926 GCF_000412655.1 Myotis brandtii
AGCCCCCCTCCGGGCAGGCGTCTGGGCTGGCACGGGGGTGCCCTCTGCACCCAGAGCGCCCAGTGCCTCTCGGCTTTGTCCCAGGTGCCCGCCGCCGGCCGGAGACTACAAATACCCCTTCCCCGTCTGTTTTCTGAAGACAGTGTGTGGGCGAGGAAGGCAGACACGGGCGCTGGCGCTGACCAGGGGAGACGGGGAGACGGGCTTCAGACCCTGAAAGGGACAACGGCGCTTACGTCCCACCTACTGCCCACCTGGCTCCCCCCCAGGGGGATGGATCGCCATCCCTGTCCCCTCCAGGTGGTGCTGGGCTGGGGCCGGGAGGAGGGCTGGGAGCCGGGGTGCAATGCAGCAGGGCCTGGGCTCTGCAGGGGGCATCGTGGGGCCCAGGGTGGACCGGCCTCTGCCCACTGCCAGC
>NW_005358651.1:20900-22941 GCF_000412655.1 Myotis brandtii
CGGGGGGTGCTCAGAGGGGCGGCCTGGGTGCCCTGCACCCTCCTCAGCAGGACCCTCGGACCCTCCTGCACCCCAATTCTCACATCGAGGTGGAGGCAGAAAGCCCAGAAGGTCCACGGCCTGGGCTTGTCAACATCTCCCAGAGCTGCTGGTGGGACCCCCCACCCCGGCCAGGTCCCTCCGCCTCTCTGTACCTCAGTTTACCCAGCCTCATGCAGATGGGCTCATATCCCCCCCAGTCAGCCTTACTGGGCATCAGGCAGTCCCAGCTGATACAGCAGCGCGTGAGCCCTGCTCCCCTGAGCTCGCTGGCAGGTGAGTGACCTGCCAGGGTGGCTACATGTGCACACGGGCGGGGGAGGGGCTGAGGCTCACGCGGTGCACGTGGGGCAGGCAGGGCCCCGAGATGTGCAGCGTGGACGTCCCCTGAGTGACCTGTCAAGGCGGCTACGTGTGTACAGGGGCCCGGGGAGGGGCTGAGGCTCACGCGGTGCACGTGGGGCAGGCAGGGCCCCGAGATGTGCAGCGTGGACGAGGGTGGGCGGCTCTCTTCCTCCCTCCTTTTTCCATCTTTGGCAAGGAGTTGGGGTGCTGGAGGAGGAGGAGGATGAAGGTGATGGTGATGATGGTGATGGTGATGATGGTGATGGTGATGCTGATGATGATGATGGTGATGATGGTGATGGTGGTGATGGTGATGGTGGTGATGGGGATGGTGGTGATGGTGATGGTGGTGGTGGTGATGGTGATGGTGGTGATGATGGTGGTGATGATGGTGATGGTGATGCTGATGATGATGATGGTGATGATGGTGATGGTGGTGATGGTGATGGTGGTGATGGGGATGGTGGTGATGGTGATGGTGGTGGTGGTGATGGTGATGGTGGTGATGATGGTGGTGATGATGGTGATGGTGATGCTGATGATGATGATGGTGATGATGGTGATGGTGGTGATGGTGATGGTGGTGATGGGGATGGTGGTGATGGTGATGGTGGTGGTGGTGATGGTGATGGTGGTGATGATGGTGGTGATGATGGTGATGGTGATGCTGATGATGATGATGGTGATGATGGTGATGGTGGTGATGGTGATGGTGGTGATGGGGATGGTGGTGATGGTGATGGTGGTGGTGGTGATGGTGATGGTGGTGATGATGGTGGTGATGATGGTGATGGTGATGCTGATGATGATGATGGTGATGATGGTGATGGTGGTGATGGTGATGGTGGTGATGGGGATGGTGGTGATGGTGATGGTGGTGGTGGTGATGGTGATGGTGGTGATGATGGTGGTGATGATGGTGATGGTGATGCTGATGATGATGATGGTGATGATGGTGATGGTGGTGATGGTGATGGTGGTGATGGGGATGGTGGTGATGGTGATGGTGGTGGTGGTGATGGTGATGGTGGTGATGATGGTGGTGATGATGGTGATGGTGATGCTGATGCTGATGATGGTGATAATGATGATATAATACAGCGGTTCTCAACCTGTGGGTTGCGACCCCTTTGGGGGTCAAACGACCCTTTCACAAGGGTCTCCTAAGACCATCGGAAAACACACATATAATTACATATTGTTTTGTGATTAATCACTATGCTTTAATTATGTTCAATTTGTAACAGTGAAATTGGGGGTCCCCACAACGTGAGGAACTGTATTAAAGGGTCGCGGCATTAGGAAGGTTGAGTGAGAACTGCTGATATAATAGATGAACATGGCGTGAGGCGGCACCCGGCCCCGGGCTCTCCTAGAGGCCTAGTGGGTCCCCCACCCCCACTCAGAGTGGCAGCCGGAGCCACGCTCATCCTTGAGAAGCTGCTCCCCTCCTGGCTGCCGGCCACGGAGCCCACCTCCTCTGCCACTTCCGCTCTGACTGGTGAACAGTTACCCTCGCCCCCAGAGCGCGGGCGGGGGTGGGGGTGGGGGAGTCACACCGTGCGGGCAGGGAGGGGTATTTTGGAGCAGCGGCCACCCGTCCAGCAAGGCTGCCGTGAGGGGCTGGCCCTCCCTGGAGCAGGTGCCCAGCGGCCTC
>NW_005358651.1:23368-23871 GCF_000412655.1 Myotis brandtii
CAGAGGAGGCCTGGCTCACGGAGGACCGAGGCAGCCCCCGCCCTGCCGGGCCCAGTCAGGCCGGGGAGGGCTCCCTCCCACCGGGGAATTCAGTGCCGCATTGAATGTGCAGGAACATTGATCATGTCCATCGGAAACTGAGCTCTCCCGTCTCCTCAACACATGGGCTCAAAAAATAAAATAAAAAGGAGCAATGGACCAGATTATCTTGCTCGTCCTTCTAGAGAACAGCAGCGGCGGGAGGAGGAGGAGCCGCCCGGCTCAGGTGACAGGTGACAGGTGACAGCAGCCAGCCTCCGCCCCTGTGGCCTGGCGACTGCGGGAGGCCGGTCTGGCATCCTGGCGGCCCGGCCCGGAGTTTGAATTTTAAAGTGCAATTTCCACCCTGACCGGTTTGGCTCAGTGGATAGAGCGTCTGCCTGTGGACTGAAGGGTCCCGGGTTCGATTCCGGCCAAGGGCATGTACCTTGGTTGCGGGCACATCCCCAGTGGGGAGTGTGCAG
>NW_005358651.1:24435-25023 GCF_000412655.1 Myotis brandtii
CCAACGCCACAGCCAGTGCGTCCACGGCCCCGTCCTGTGGACGCCCCACAAGCCACAGCCGGGTCCCTCCATGGTGAGTCACCGACAGCCCGGACTGCACCCGAGGGTCCAAGCCCAGCCTCACGTGGTGGCCTGGGAGGTGGCACCTTCGGGTGATTAGGTCTCGAGGTCCGATGCTGGGCTCCTTGGGGACAGGCCACACAGAGCGTCCACCTGGCGCTCCGCCCAGTGCCCAGCAGGGCGTTGGCACGCACGATGTTTGTGGGTGTGAGGGGTGGCGAGGGTCTGGGATGCCTGTCCTCTGCCCTCTGGGCTCTGCAGGGAGCCACCTGGGCCTCCCCATCCCACATCCCCTCGGGCTCCAGGTCAGGGGTCAGGACTGGGCAGGCCAGGAAGGTTCCAGAACCCAGGACCCGCTGGTCAGACTCCACCCAATTTCAGCCGCACCATCGTACACGGAGGAGCGGAGAACATTCCCTCTCCCGCCAGGAAGCTCCCGGTGTCACAGGACAGACGGACACAAGGACCGACGCCCGTGGCTGGGCAGGAGGCCGGAGGGCCAGGCCGCAGCAGCAGCTGGGGGGTGCT
>NW_005358651.1:25295-29382 GCF_000412655.1 Myotis brandtii
GGACCAGGACACAGCTTGGTCGGCCGGGCTCAGGCTGGCGTCCCCACACCCCAGACTCCCCATCTGTCTGGGCAGCTCTGCTGACCACACGCCCCAGACCCTGCCCGCCTGTCCCCATGGGAACACACAGAGGACCCGCAGGGGGCCCTGCAGACATCTCCTGGGGCGGGAGGATGGGCTGACCCTTGGCACCCCTCCTCTGAAACTGCCCCCCCTGAACCCCAATCTGGCCTTCCAGGAAGGAGGCCACACCCTCCTTGGGGTCTGGCAGGAAGCATTAGAGCAGCGGTTTTCAACCTGTGGGTCGCGACCCCTTTGGCGGTCGAACGACCCTTTCACAGGGGTCGCCTAAGACCATCCTGCATATCAGATATTTACATGACGATTCATAACAGTAGCAACATTACAGTTATGAAAATAATTTTATGGCTGGGTCACAACATGGGGAACTGTATTGAAAGGGCCAGAAGGTTGAGAACTGCTGCATTGGAGGGACAGAGACTCCCACAGCTGAGCCTCCCCCCCGCCCCCCTCTGCTGGAACCTCCCAGGCTCAGGGTGCCATCTGGGAGATGAATTGGGGGGGGGGGCTGGAACCACGCGGGTCCCAGGGAGGAGACACCGCGAAGGTGGCGTCTGGGGTGAAGTGCTCCCCTTCCCGTTCTCAACGTCCCTCCAGACCCGCACAAGAACCAGACTCGACTCCTCTGGTGAGAAAGCGGCCTTTATATGGGGCAGCCTCGGCTGCCGGTGCTTGGGGGCCGCGTGGCGCACGGCGAGTCTTCATTTGGGTAAAAACGGGCATCTCCTCGGGTCTCGGTTAAAAGCAGACGTGGCCGAGGTCTCCCTGGGGGTCCGGGCGTGTGGGGCTCTCTCTCCTGTGTGTTCGTGGGGCTCCCGTCAGGACAGCGACCCCAACTGTCTTTTTTTAAATCATCAGAAAACACGTCAGATGAACTGCACTGTGAACGCTGAGCCGCTCGGCTCAGTCACACCTCTGTCTGTCTGTCTGTCTGTCTGTCCATAGGAGCCCAGGGAAGGCTGGCCGGGCGGGTTCTGCCGGGCTGGGGGAGGGGCTTGGAGCCCATGTGGGAAGACCAGGACCTGCTCACATACAGACCCTGAAGTTAAAGACAAGAAGTGGCTGGCTGAGGACATGGATGAAGAGCTGATAGTAAATATTGTAGAGTTTAAATGACCTGAAAATGAATTAAGCACATAATGCTCTTGCATAAATGCATGGACATGTTCCAAATATAAATACCGAAATGAGAGTTATAGCTCAGCTGGGAAAAAGAGATTTATTCGGACATTTAGAAACATTTAAAAGTTATAAGTATGGATGATTAATTCCTATGCATTTGTAAATACAGAAGTAAGTTAACGTTCATTTTATAATAAAAATCGATCCTCATTTATAATGTAAGTTATTTTGATGATGTAGATCTGTGGCCCCACAACAATCAGCAAATATTCTGAGAATGTACCCGTTATGCACAGATGTTTATTTTTATAGATGATACACTGGTCCATCTACACGCATTTATGTCCTTTATCAAATATGCAAAATGGAAATGAGCAAATGAACAAACACTATTTAACATTTTCTTCTATTTCTTAGCATCTTTACACCTTTTTGGTGCTAACGAAGATTATAATGTCTTCTTAAAAAATATATATTTTTATTGATTTCAGAGAGGATGGGAGAGGGAGAGCATGTGCTCTGGCCGGGAATGGAACCGTGACCTCGCCGGCCGCGCAAGGGTCCAATGTCTTGATTGTGAGGCCTGTGACTGGGCGGGTGGGAGCTGAGCAGGCTGCAGAGTGACTGATGGACAAGACGTGGGGATGCCGCTGGGCACCTCCCGTGTCCACTGGGCCCGAGGTATCGGTGGCATGTTCCACTGGCAGCCTCTCCGAGGGAGAGGTTTCAGACCGCCCACTGCCTCTGTGAGGGCTAATCTAGTCAAACAGATACAATCTGTAGGTGCCTTCAGCAAGTCCCACATGGAGCGCTAGCCTGGAACTGAAGATGCTGGGAGGGTGCCACTGCCCCCCAGGACACCCCGCCCCTACCGCAGGGAGGCTGTGCACGTGGTCGCAGATGCAAGGCTGCCTGAGAGCCCCCCGAGTGGGGCACCAGGGCCGTCTCTCCTACGTGATACTTCAGGTCAATCTCTTTCCTACTTGCAAATGAATATCACCCAGCGTCCTAACACTTTCCCCGCATCCCAATGCATCGCCCTCATCCGGCCAACACTGGAGCGGCGGCCGGAGCTTCCTGTCGCTGGACATCACCCTGAGGCTGAGCTCAGGCCGGAGGGTCTCAGATGTGGGTTGGAAGGCGAGGTCTACAACTCACCCCCATAAGCCTTGACTCTCAGCTCCCACGTGTGGAGATGGGGATGCCTCATACTGTATGGACTCCCCACCTCCAAGGTGCACACCCAGATGAAGGCGGGGAGCCGTTCCTCTTTGCACCCCGATGTGTCCATGAGGCGAGAACAGTACCTGGAGACAGAGCTCAGTACAACACGCTGGGTGGTGGCCGTGCTCAGGGCTGAGGGGATCAATTTCCAGGAGCTGGGCGCTCGCACCCCAGCCCCGGGGTGAAGCAGTCTTCACCCTCTGCGGATGGAGAGGACGGGCATCAAGTTCAAACACACAGCAGCCTCCCTTATCCCTGAGACAGGTCTGGAGCCGGCCGGTTAGACAACCAGAGGACACAATGCGATCGCACACCCAGGAACACGTCGCTCTTATAAAAAACAAACCCTCTGACTTAAAAACGTCAATGGGGTTCGGTTTCCCTGTTAATTACTCACCTGGCTGGAGTGAACCGTCTCTTCCACTCTGTCTAAATCAGTGGTTCTCAACCTGTGGGTCGCGACCCCTTTGGCGGTCGAACGACCCTTTCACAGGGGTCGCCTAAGACCATCCTGCATATCAGATATTTACGTGACGATTCATAACAGTAGCAACATTGCAGTTATGAAGTAGCAACGAAAATAATTTCATGGTTGGGTCGTCACAACGTGAGGAACTGTATTGAAAGGGCCAGAAGGTTGAGAACCACTGATGTAGAGGCACACAGAGACAGAGAGACACAGGGAGAGCCAGGGAGAGCCAGGTGGGGAGGGAGAGGCCAGAGAGGGAGGCACAGAGGCCGAGCCCACCTCACCCCCCAAGAACCCCCAGGCACGTTTGCTGGCTGTGCCCCCACCGAGTCCCTGAGTCCCCTCCCCACTTACCTGGGGCCCTCCTCCCGTGAGGCCCTGGGACCTCCCCGTCGGCTCTGAGCCCCTGCCTTGAGCTCACCCCATGCGTCCTCACCGCTCTGTCCCTGTGGCTGGCCTGGTCCCCGGGGGGGGTCTCACCTGGCCCCTTGGGCCTCGTCCCGAGGTCGGCACACAGGGGTCCTCTCTTGGGGGTGCAGTGAGCCAGGCTGGCCTCTGCTGTTGTGGGGCGACTGCGCTGACCCCCCCTCTGGGCCTCCGTTCCCCAGCGTGTACCGAGGCAGCTGACCAGCCTCCTGGGCTGTCCTGGGAAAGTTTGTATGGGGGGCCCTGCTCCTGGACAGAGGTGAGGGGGCGTGAGAGGTGAGGGAGGTGAGGGGGGCGTGGGGGGTCCAGGGGGTCCCCAGAGCTCTCAGGTGGGCGCACCTGCCCCCACACCAGAGGAGGACCCATGGCCCTGGCTTTAAAAACTGCCCTCAGCCCGGCCGGCACGGCTTAGGGGTTGAGTGTGGACCCATGAACCAGGAGGTCACGGTCCGATTCCCGGTCAGGGCACAGGCCTGGGTTGTGGGCTCGGTCCCCGGTGGGGCGTGCAGGAGGCAGCCATCAATGACTTCCTCATCCTTGTTTCTCTCTCTTTCTCTCTCCCTTCCTCTCTGAAATCAGTAAGAAAATAGATGTTTTTAAAAACTGCCCGTCAGTCACTTCCCACCCTCCTGCCTCCCTCCCCGTCCTGCATGTCCCTCCCCAGGGACGCCGGACCGTCCTCAGGGTCTCAGAGCCCAGCGGGGCGAGCGGGCTGCTCCTCACCTGGGGCAGGTGCGGGCGCAGGGCTCGGAGCTTCTCCCCTGC
>NW_005358651.1:30289-31139 GCF_000412655.1 Myotis brandtii
GCTGTGTGTGGAGGTGCGTGCGAGCCAGGGGCTGTGGGCACGGCCTGACCCTTCCTGGCTGCGAGGCCCTGAGAGAACGCCCTGACCCCGGGACCTCAGTTCCCCCCTCCTTAGCCCGACCCATCCGGACCTCGGGGCACCTGGCTGGGGACTGGATCCCGCGATGGGTCACTCGGTGCCGGTGCTGCTGTGGGTGGTCTGCAGGGGCTGCCACGACCTCTCCGAGACCCCACCCCCTTTACCATCCACCTGCCACCCCGCCTCACCCCCTGGATCCATGCCCACGGGTCCTCTGGGGTTAAAACGGTTTTCCAAGTTCTGTCCGCAGAGCTCCATGCCCTGAAGGTCCCGATGAGGGGTCCCCATCCCGGGCGTCGGGGGGCTGTGTTCTGTGGCTCCTGGGGACCTGAGCTCATCAGCGAGGACTCAGGTCCTGAGAGGATGTCTGTCCCCGCGTCTCTGGGTGTGGCTGAGTCTGTCACACCAGTCCCGGGACCTGCTCAGTGTGCTGGGGGCGCCCCTGCCTCCAGGTGGCCCCGCCTTGCGCGGGCCCCCAGGCACGTCCCGGTCCAGCCCAGCTGCGCGGTTGGGAGGAGGGTCTTTGCAGGAGGAAGTGAGGGTTCCGGGACGAGGCCACCCGGGGTCTCAGGTGCACCCGGGACCCAGGACAAGTGTCCTCGTGAGAAGGGAGAGGAGAGACCCACAGGGAGAGGAAAGGGCTCGCCCGTCAGGGGAGGGCTCGCTGGGGACGGGGTCTTAACGTTCACATTATTCAGGAGGCAAAGCATCCACCTGGGCCGACTGTCCCCGGGAGAGAGTTACTCACAGTTCTCGGAGGACCAGCCGCGGA
>NW_005358651.1:31701-32872 GCF_000412655.1 Myotis brandtii
CAGCCAGCCCCCCACTCACAGGTTGGAGTCCTGCACGCCCCTCCCCCGGGGCTGCCTGCCACCTTCTGCCACCAGCAGGGCAGAGGGGCCTGGCCAGGGGTCTCTGTCTCCCGGAGCCTCCGTTTCCCACGTGTGAGGTCACGCATGTCACATGCTGGGTCTGTGCCCAGCACACAGGAAGCCTGGGCCTGTGCTGTGAAGAGAGTTTAAAGAATGAGGTGGTGCCCTGGCCGGGTTGGCTCAGTGGATGGAGCGTCGGCCTGCGGACCGCAGGGTCCCGGGTTCGATCCCGGTCAGGGGCAGGTACCTCGGTTGCAGGCTCCTCCCCGGCCGGTTCCTCGTTGGGGCTTGTGCAGGAGGCAACCGATCGGTGTGTTTCTCTCACATCGATGTTTTTCTCTGTCTTCCCCTCTCTTCCACTCTCTCTAAAAATCAATGGAAAAACGTCCTTGGGTGAGGATTTTAAAAAAAAAAAAAGAATGAGGTGTTTCTGTAAGAACACCCCGTCCTGAAAGTCACCAAGCTCAGCTGCTGTAGGGAGCCGTGTGGCCGGGGCGGTAGGCAGGCGGCTGAGGGGCCCCACGGCCCCTCTGCAGGGACAAGCCCCTCCCAGCGCCCCCGCCCGGGATGAAGGGTTTGGGGTCATGAAAAGAAGAGAATACAGCCCGGCCGGCGTGGCTCAGTGGTTGAGCGCCGACCTATGAACCAGGAGGTCAGGGTTCGGTTCCTGGTCAGGGCACATCGGGAGGGGGGGCTAGATCCTCAGGGTGGGGCATGCAGGAGGCCGCCGACCCATGATTCTCTATCATCGCTGTTTCCATCTCTCCCCCCTCTCCCTTCCCCTGAGATCAATAAAACATATAAATACTAGTATATAAAGAACACTCGGGAGAGGTCACGCTCTGGTTGGTGTTTTTGTTGTGTTTTCCCGACTTCTTAGATAACTGAATAGTTGAGGCGTGAGCTTGGCCTTGCCCAATGAAAACAACATATTTACACCTCGCAGCCAGAGTTGGGGTGGAGGGGAGTGTGGGCGTCTCCGCTGGCCCCTGGTCCACAGGCCCGGCTGCCTCTCGTCCTGAAACACGGCGAGTCCAGGCCGCGTGCCTGCAGGGCCCTAGGGGGGCCCACCCTTCCCGGGAAGCCTGGCTGGGGGCCTGTTCCTGGGGGG
>NW_005358651.1:33155-33412 GCF_000412655.1 Myotis brandtii
CTCGGGGGCAGCACAGGAGGTGCAGGGTCAGCGGGGAGGTCCAGGCTGTCCTCGCCTGGTGCCCCGGGGTCTCCGATCCCAGGAGGGGTGCTGAGCAGGCAGATCCCGGCAGACCAGGGTGGGGGTGGGCTCAGTTTCCATGGGGACCCCAGAGGACCCGCTGCAGGGGCTGGTAGGGGGGTCGGGGCACCCCCAGGCCCCTGACATGAGGGTGCACCCTCTGGAAGGATGAGCTCCTGAAGGTCGCTGGCCGGGGC
>NW_005358651.1:35057-35389 GCF_000412655.1 Myotis brandtii
GACGCTCAGCCGCGGAGCCTGCCCGCCGGGCGCGGTGCTGCTCCTTTGCCGTCTCCGCGGGTTTGGAACTTTCCAGAAGGAGCAGCTGGGAGGAAGGTCCAGGCAGGAGCCCCTTGGTTTAGTTGCTGGCTCGGCCAGTGGCCCCAGCAAAGCCAGGAAGACTTTTTTAAAAAATATATTTTATTGATTTTCTACAGAGGAAGGGAGAGAGATAGTTAGAAACATGGACCAGCTGCCTCCTACCCGCCCCCTACTGGGGATGTGCCCGCAACCCAGGTACATGCCCTTGACCGGAATCGAACCCGGGACCCTTCAGTTCGCAGGCCGATGCT
>NW_005358651.1:35773-40193 GCF_000412655.1 Myotis brandtii
CACCGCCAGTGAGTGCCCGGCACCCGGGTCCCCGCGGCCACACCTGCCTCTTCTCACGGCCCATAAACGACGCGGGACACTCAGGGCCTCAGAACCTCCCAAGAGCAGCCGGGTCTCGGGACGGAAAGGGCCCCAGGAATGTGTCCCCCGCGGCCACTTCCCCTGGCCATGGGGTTGCGCTGCCACCTCACCCCTGTCCTCTCCGGCCACTCACGGTGACGGCATGGCCCCGGGTGCGCGATCACCGAGACCAGCAACGCCGGGTCCCACTGGGGCTCTTCCCACAGCCTGGCCGAGGGTGACCCCTGAGACGCAGATGCCCCGACTGTCGGCTGTGCGGTGGGCCCACTGGCTCGAGTGACCACACCTTCTCGGTCCCACGCTGTCCCCCCCCAGGTCCCACGCAGTCAGGCCCCCCTCGGTTCCACAGCACGAGACGTGGTCCCCCCCAGGCCTGGGAACGTGGCGCATCCCGGCCTCTGGGTGGGCCTTGTTCCCGCTTGGAAAGCTGGGGTGTCTCTCGGCAGAGATGGGGACCCCTTCCTGGCGGCCGCCGTCTCTCCCCACGTGCGGACTGCCTAGCCCCCTGGGCTGTGGGTGTCACTTCGCGTGGAAGGAAACGGGGGGCTCCCCGCTTCCCCTTCTGTGGTCACGGAATCGTGAGACGGAGGAGCCGTCCGGTTAGAGCCGACTTGGAGCCAAGGCTTCCGGGGAAGTGATTCATCGGCGCCGGCCCGCAGCGGCCGTTCCCCCCTCTCTCTCCTGTGCACCCTCCACGGGACCGAGGGCAGCTGGCACCCGGCCACAGGTGAGGCGTGTGCCAGGGAGGGCGCCTGTGGGTGCCCGGGGGCCGCTGCTTCCTTCCAGGGAGAAAAGAGTCTTTCTCGCCCTCTTTTTAAAGTTTATTGATTTTTATATTTACTTATTTACTTTTTTTGGTTAATCTTCACCTGAGGATACTTTTTCCCATTGACTTTAAGGCGGGGGGGGGGGGGGGGGGGAGAGACACATTGATTGGTTGCCTCCTGCACGTCCCCCGACCAGTACCAGGGTTTGAGCTGCAACCAAGGTACGTGCCCTTGACCGGGGAGCAAACCCGGGACCCTTCAGTCTGCAGGTAGACGTTCTAACCACTGAACACACTGGCCAGGGCACCTTTGTGGAGAGCGGCTACAGCGTTTGGACAGGTTCAAGCCTCAGACTAGTGAGAGGGCCCGGTCCTCTCCTGGCAAAGCCCTCCCAGCACAATTATAGCCAAAGGCTGTGGCTGTGAGCTTGACCTCATGGTCCGAACCTGTGGTCCCAGGTGGCTGAGTGATGTGGGCTGCGGGAGGGGCAGCAAGTGCTGCCAAAACAAAGCTCGATCAGGTGCATGTGACTGAGTGGATTCGAAACCCTCGAGAACGTTCTAAACATCTTGGCCACGCCCTTTGCCTCGTGGAATCTGCTATAAAATAGACTCGGCTTGCAGGCCGGGGTGCCGTCTCTCCATCAGATAGGACAGCGTCCCACCTGGTCCCAACTTCATCTCTTGTCTGTCTTCAATCCTTCACCGCTAAAGGCTCACCCCTGGCCGTGCTGAGCGCGGCGCCCACCTTTAGCAGTTCTGCCTCATCCGGGGTAATTACAGCGGGGTTTTCGCTGTGTCGGGGCTGCGGGAGGTGCAGCGAGTGCTGCCAAAACAAAGCTCGATCAGGTGCATGTGACTGAGTGGATTTGAAACCCACGAGACCGTTCTAAACATCTTGGCCACGCCCTTACTTTGCCTCGTGGGATCTGCTTTAAAATACAGACTCGGCTTGCAGGCCGTGGTGCTGTCTCTCCATCTGAGAGGACAGCGTCCCACCTGGTCCCAACTTCATCTCTTGTCTGTCTTCAATCCTTCACCGCTAAAGGCTCACCCCTGGCCGTGCTGAGCGCGGCGCCCACCTTTAGCAGTTCTGCCTCATCCGGGGTAATTACAGCGGGGTTTTCGCTGTGTCCTTACCACCTGCCTTTCCCCAGCGCCGGTGTCTGCGTCATGGCTGGCAGGCTGGGCAGCGTTTTATTTCAGGCAGGAGGGGGGCGGGGGGGAGTGAAGGTGCGGCGGCCTGAGCACCACGCCTGTCAGCCGTCCCGCGGGCCCGGAGGACGGGCATGTGTCCCCGGCAGGTTCAGGTGCTCAGATGGACATGACGACAGCCAAGGAACACGTGAGGGAGCGGAGCCCCTTTAGAACGGGGACGGTGCCGAGTCAGGAGCGAGGGCGCAGGAGGGTGAGCAGCGGGGAGCACCGTCCGGGACCCTGCCGGCCTCCTCCCTCCCATCCTGGTCCACGCGGGCCTCAGGACACGCAGGAGCTCACAGACAGAGAGGCCGGGAAAGCGCTCGCTTCAAGGGTTAGAAATCGCCTTCTCTTTATTTCAGCCTTTTCTTAAGGAACTAACTGATCATGTTTCAGCCTCTCCCTGAAACATGAAACAGGACTCGATGCTCTCCCTGCCCGGGGCAGGGAGAGGCTGGGCTCCTGCTCAAGGTCACCGGCCAAGGTCACCAGCGAGGCGGCCGTCCCACGTGGGATCCTGGCGGCGAGGGGCCCTCCACGTGGGGCCAGGCCGGGGTCACTCCACACCGTCCAGGCCCTGCCGCTCCCTCCTCTCCAGCTGCAGCACCTGGAAGGAGGAGCCCGTGAGAACCGTGTCCTGGGCCCACGTGGACGATCACGCTTGGACATACAGGATTCACGGCAGAGGGGGCCGCAGCCGCGGACTGAGAAATCGGGGTGTTGCACGGCGTCCGCCAGGATCTCTATGCGGCCGGACAGACGCGGGCACAACGCCCCACATCCGTGGTCACTGCCCAAGGGGGAGGCTGCCGCTGACTCCGGCTTCCCTGGCGTGGCTCCTCAGGGGTCTACGTCTGCCGTCTTCTGGGTGCACTGCCTCGAACCCCATTCCATTCCTGATCTGGTGAACCACTGCTGGGCGCATCAGGGGGGGACCAAGCCCCGCCTCGCACTAACTCCGTGTGTGGGGTGGGGGGGGGAGGCGTGTCCTGGGCATATGGGACCTGTAGCAGCATCCCGGGCTCAGCCCCCGGGCCGCCCCTGGGCAGGGTAACCAGAGCATCTCCAGCCGCTGCCGGCTGTCCCCTGGGGGAACGCCCTCCTGAGAGCCACGCATGGAGCGCAGTGTGGGCCAGCTCCAGCCTCAGTTTACCCCGCAGAGATGCCCCATCACCAGGCAGGAAGGGGGCTCCCCCAGCCCCATTCTCTAGCTCAGCGGTGCACTCGCCACAGCGTCTCACGTCCAACGTACCCTGTGCTCCCTGCCAGCCGTCTTTCCCCTGCCCCCGGCTTACCACATGCACTGGGGGGGATGGGAGGGAGGGTCTAGCTGCGGTCTGTCTATCGCGGAAAAGGGAAGGGGGGCCTATACCTCCTTTTCAATAATCCTCACCCGAGGATGTTTTTTATATTTTTATTTTAGGGAGAGAGAGAGGGAGGAGGAGGAAGGGAGGGAGGGAGACGTCGATGTGAGAGAGAAACATCGACCAGTTGCCTCCCATACGCGCCCAACCAGGGATCAAATCTGCAACCTGGGCGTGTGCCCTGACCGGGCATCGAACCCGCGACCTTTGTGCACGGGATGAGCCGCCCGGCCAGGGCCTCCCCTGCTTTCTGTGGTTGTTGACCCTCACCCGAGGGTATTGTCGTCCATTGATTTTCAGAGAGAGGAAGGGGGTAGAGACAGGGACGCACTGATGTGACACAAACTGGTTGCCTCACACCCGTGCCCAGACCAGGCCAGGGATCGAGCTGCAACCGAGGTCTGTGCCCTTGACTGGAATCGAACCCAGTCCATGGGCTGAAGCTCCAACCACTGAGCAACCCAGCCAGAGCCTTGTGCCTGCTTTTTTTTTTTTTGGTTAATCCTCATCTGAGGATATTCTTTCATTGATTAGAGAGCGGGGGCGAGAGAGGGAAAGACAGAGAAACATCGATGTGAGAGAAACACATCCATTGCTTGCCTCCTGCACACACTCTGACCAGGGCCCAGGCAGGGGAGGAGCCTGCAACTGAGGTACGTGCCCTTGACCGGAATCGAACCCAGGACCTTGTGGTCCACAGGCCAATGCTCTATCCACTGAGCCACACTGGCCAGGGCCCTGTGCCTGCTTTTTAAGTGGATGTTATTAACCCTCCCTTGGTTCTATTATTAATTAGGAAAAGGACGGACAGGGTGGTCTGGAAGCGGTAAGGCCAGTCGTCCAGCACGGACAGTGACCGGCACCATGTCCATCCCGCGAGGGCCAGCCACTCATTCTGGGGATCGCGGTGCCAGGAACTACAGCCCAGCCCGGAGCAGTGCGTGCCGAACGCTGACGCCAGCCCCCTGGCCCTTTGCAGCAACGAGGGAGGCAGGTGCCGTCCCACCCAGAG
>NW_005358651.1:40218-40431 GCF_000412655.1 Myotis brandtii
GCCCGCTCACCTGGTTTTCTATGCAGCGGAACTGCCAGGGCCAGCCCACGTGGTAGAGGAACGGCCGCAGGTCGAACCTGTTGTCGTCGGGGCTGTAGCTCTCGGCGTGGTACGCGGGCGTGAGCGTGGTCATCTTGTGTCTGTTCACGGAATACTTGGAGAAGAACCGCTTCACCTTGTCAGCCACCTGGCGGGCGGGCGGGGAGGCCCAGC
>NW_005358651.1:40611-42003 GCF_000412655.1 Myotis brandtii
CGAGGTGGGCTGGGGACTGGACGGGGGTGTCAGTGAGACGGAGCGTCCTGGTTTTAGCTCACAGTTGCCCTGCCAGTCAAACCTGCCGCTGCCAGGTGACCACCTGCCCTCACCCCCAAGCCCCCCAATACCCCCCTGTGAGCGTCGGCACGGTACCTGCCGGGGGGTGCAGACGTCCCTCCACAGGTGCAGGAGTTTGCAGAACATGCTGTAGGGGCCGGTCTTGGCGATCTTCCGGAGCCTCCCGTAGACCGAGAGCTCGGCGTACGTCATCCCCATGTCCTCCTGCGGGGAGGGCGAGGCGGGTCAGAGCCGGGCGCTGCGAGCTTCCTGGGGAGACAGGCACCGGGACCAGGGCCGGGCCTCGGTCCCCGACACCGACGGGCCGAGGAGGAGGCCACTTTCAGAAAGCAGACGGACCTGCCGGCCGGGGGCTCTGGGTTAGAGCCAAGTCCCGATGCGCCAAGGTTGCGGGTTCGATCCCCCGTCAGGGCACATGCGGGAGTCAACAGTGAATGCATAGATGAGTGGGACACAAATCAAAGTTCCTCTCCCTCTCCCTCTCCCTCTCCCTCTCAAGTTACTCTTGAAAATTAAATAAAGCCCTGGCTGGTTTGGCTCAATGGATAGAGTGTTGCCTAACAGGTCCTGGGTTTGAATCCCAGTACAGGCACAGGCCCGGGTTGCAGGCTTGATCCGCAGTGTGGGGTGTGCAGGACGCAGCCAACCAATGATTCTCATCACTGATGTTTCTCTCTCTCTCCCCGTCTCCCTTCCTCTCTGAAACCAATAAAAAAAAATAGTTTTAAAAAGTAAAAATTAAAAAGACGAACCAGACATGTGGCTTGGAGGACTGGAGCTGCGGCCTCTCAAAGGAGACGTTCTGGCCCTAAGCCCCGGGACCTGCAAATTGTGAATGTATTTGGAAAAAGGCTAACCCTTGCAGGTGTAAGAAGGATCTCAGGATAAGATGAGCCTGGGTGGGAGGTGGGCCCTACATCCAGGGTGAGGGGCCTTCTCAGAGACAGAAGAGGAGACGGGGGAGAGGCCAAGGCGATGCGGCCACGGCCCAGGGCTGCCTGGAGGAGGCAGGAAGGCAGGAGACAGGCGCAACCACACGAGGACACGGACACGGCACGCGGCCAGCTCCCTGATCGCAACAGAGCAGGTGCCAAATCAATGACAGACGTTTGGAAACTCACAAACTAAAATGAGATGAAAAGTAAGATCATCCTAAACAACCCACAGGTCCAGGGAGAAACCACGGAAAACTCGAGCGCATCCCACAAAGAGCGAAACCGAGGGCCCCGCTCAGCGAGCAGGGGCTGCGGGGAGACACCTGCCCTCACGAAGGGGACGGACGGCCTCGTGCGCAGGACCTGACCCCCTCCC
>NW_005358651.1:42117-44236 GCF_000412655.1 Myotis brandtii
GTCCCCCACGCCTCCCCTCCTCCTGATACCAGCGGGCGTGGAGGGAGGAAGGAAATCGGTGAACAGAACAGAAATGTGGAGAAAACCGACCGTGTAGCCCGGCCCACACAGCTCAGCGGTTGAGCGTCAACCTATGAACCAGGAGGTCATGGTCCGATTCCTGGGAGGTCAGGGCACAGGCCCGGGTTGTGGGCTCGGTCCCCAGTGTGGGGCGTGCAGAGGCAGCCGGTCCGTGACTTTCTCATCCTTGATGCTTCTATCTCTCTCCCTCTCCCTTCCTCTTGGAAATCAATAAAAAAGAAAAAATTGTGTTTCTAGACTGGCAAGGAGCCCCCAGAAACAAAATTCAGAAAACAGTTCCATTTTCAACAGGACCCAGAAGAACTACTTAACAAGTGAACTGGACAAAACAGTCGCACGGTCACACCTGAAACCTGCAAAGTGTCACTGAAAGATGAACCAGATCTCACTACACGGCCAGGAGACGAACACGTCGGGACGGGAATGACCTACGGTCGACGCGCGCGCCAGGCAAGTCCACGCTGGGCTCGCTCTCTGGCAGAAACAGACAAGCTGATCCCAAACTCCACGTGGAAATGCTACGGACCCAGAATTCCCAAAATTATCTTGACAAAGAACCAGGCGGAGACCTCGCACGCCCCCATTTCCACACGTGCCAACGACAAGAGCCACAGCCGTGGAGACCGGGTGGGACCGGCGTGGATGCAGACGCGCACATGGCCAGGACAGAAGCCAGAGCAAACCCGCCGTTGCCGTCAGCTGATCACAACGTCGCCGCGACGAGGCAGCGGGAGACAGAGCAGCCTCTGCAGCAAGTGACGCTGGGACCCCTTCCTCACGCCACTCGGCAACGGACCCGGCGAGTCACAGACCCGAGTGCGAGGCCAACCCTCTCCCGCTCCCAGGAGAGGAACAGGTGTCCCTGTGCCCCCAGGGGCCGCAGCAGGACGTCAACAATCCCGGATGTGACGCAGGCTCGGCCCCGCCCTCAGCGCCTGCTGCAGCGCAAACCAGAGCCTGGGACCCCCCGGCCGGGTCACGAAAGGCAGCCGGGATGGAGGGGCGACAGTCTTCTGTGAGGTCACCCACAGGCGTGCAGACACCCCCCGCCGTCCACTCCTCCCTGCCCACTCCCCTCGCGTCACCCCTGCTCCCAACCTCCGGACGGCCGAGTCCAAATGTCAAAGGCCAGCAGTGGCCACCGCCGCCCGGGCTCCCAGGCCAGAACCCCAGCAAAGGAGCCCGGTGTCCCGGGCAGGAAGGGGCCGCGACGGAGCCAGGACACACACGCCCGGCACAGGGAGACGGCAGAACTGCGGGGACAGAGCCACCATGTGGGGCGCGGCTACAGTGTTTGGCCAGGTTCAAGCCTCGGACTCATGAAAGGACAGGGTCCTCTCACTGCCACGTGCAAGTCCCAGCTGGAGGGCAGGGCCCACCCAGCACAATTATGGTTGTAAGCTTGAACCTATGGCCCAAACACGTGGCCCCACATGCCTTGTGCTAGAGTTCGGGTGCATGTAGTTGAGTGAGGTTGGAACTCACGAGAATGCTGTAAACAACGTGATCACGCCCCTACTTTGCCTCGTGGCATCTGCTATAAAATAAAGACACGGCTTGTGGGCGCTGGCGCTGTCTCCTCATCAGGGAGCAGCGTCCCACCGAGACCCAGCTAAAAAAAAATCTCTTGTCTGTCTTTTCTCAATCCTTTCACCCCCCCACTCAGGGTCACTGAACCAGGCTGAGCTGGCGGCACATAAGGCGCCCGGGGCTGAGTATGCCATGGCCGTGGCGGCTCCCCACACCACCACGTTACCTCGTCCGTCTGGGACACCTGTCCGTCGGCCAAGGGCTCCAGCTCTGCGGTGGCCGGGGCGGCCAGGATGCTGCGAACAAGACAGGCAAGTCAGGGCGGCTGGACGCTAACGAAGGCACAGGTACCACCAGGCTCCCCTCTCAGCACGGGACGGACGGACAGAGCGGGGGGTGGGCGACCGGGGATGGGGACCAGGAGGCAGGAGCCTGGGGAGCAGGAAGGAAGGAAGGGGTGCCTGGTCGCGGGACCCCGAGTGCTGGCGGAAGGGAGATGTTTTCAGGC
>NW_005358651.1:44448-44872 GCF_000412655.1 Myotis brandtii
ACTCGACGAAGACCCGCAGGTCGGTCTTGCTGACGCCACCGATGGGGTTGATGTCGGCGCTGGAGCAGTCGTACTTCGTCAGGTAGCCCAGGAGGCTGCGCGAGAGAACACGGGTTCCGTGCGGCCGACCCGAGGGGTGCGATTCCCCCAGCGCGGCGGCCTGGCATCTCCGGGACTTGGCACCCCCCATGCAGCTCACAGAACCGGCAGAGGCTGTGGAAACACCGCTTGGGCAGCACTCGCCCTCCAAGATCCAGGAGCCCAGGCCCCTCCCACGCCCGCGGCATACACACCTCTCGTCCACGTTGGCGGACCCCAGCACCAGCAGCCCACCGGGGGCGCCCCGGGCCCAGAGGCTCAGCTGAGCAAAAAGGTAGGCGACAACCATCCTGAGCCGAGCCTGACGGGAGGGGAAGCGTCACCG
>NW_005358651.1:45182-47038 GCF_000412655.1 Myotis brandtii
GCTCTCGGCTTCCTCGCTCCGGGGAAGGCGGCGTGCGGGCGCCCTGCTATGCCTCCTGGGTTGCCCATCACGGTGCCCATGCACGCTCGGCAGGGCCGAGTCAAAGGCGGAAGGGCCTAGAGCAGCGGTTCTCAACCTGTGGGTCGCGACCCCTTTGGCGGTCGAACGACCCTTTCACAGGGTCGCCTGAGACCATCCTGCATATCAGATATTTACATGACGATTCATAGCAGTAGCAACATGACAGTTATGAAGTAGCAACGAAAATAATTTTATGGTTGGGTCACAACATGAGGAACTGTATTTAAAGGGCCAGAGGTTGAGAACCACTGGCCTAGGGCCTGGGGCTGAGTGTTGGTGGCGGGACTGGGCTGCACAGTGGCTGGGAGGAACCTGGCCGCGTCTGCTGGCCTCCCTGGAGGAGGGGAGGCCGCATGCCCAGCGGAACGGGACAGAGAGACCCGCTACGAGTGGCCCGAGCTCAGGGCAGCCGGCCAGCGTCCAGCTCCCCGGAGGCAGCCACTCACCGAAGATGCAGAACACACACACACACACACACACACACACACACACTGCGCGCGCACACACATACACACATTGTGCGCACACTGTACACACACACACACTGTATGCACACACACTGTGCACACTCCCATCTCACACTCACACCAGTGCCGATTCACACCCCTACACCCACTCCTGTGCACGCGTGCACACACACTTGTGCACTCACAGATGCTCACAACCCACATGCACACTCACAGCCTCACCTCACTCGCACACTTTCAAACTCACATACATGGTTGTGCTCACACATACCTTCACCCACGCACCCCCTCAGACACGCTTACTCTTGCACACTTATACTCACATGCACGCTGTCTCGCACCCTGACCCTTACATGCTCACACACACACACACACGTGCACATGCCGACTGTGCCCTGTCCGGGAGGCCGCATGGTCAGTGTCACGCGGGGACGGGACGGGGCGGGGCTGGGAGGCGCACCTGCACGTTCTGCAGCGCCAGGTTCTCCTTGCTGCTGCCCCCGTGAGCCGCAAACAGAGGCCTCTTCCCCGTCACCAGGCTGAAGATGCTCATGACGGCCGTCACGGCGGGGTCGATGCTGAGGCCGATGTGGTGGCTGGAGGAGAGGGCGGGCGTGAGGGGCTTCTGTGCACGTGCGCGAGGGGTGTGTGTGGGGTGTGTGTGTGCACAAGGGGTGGGCATGAGGGATGTGCACTGGGGTGGGCGTGAGGGGCGTGTGTGAGGGGTGTGCCTGTGTGTGCATGCGGCAAAGCACACACAAGGTATGGGGCATGCGTGCGTGTGCACAACGGGTGGGTGTGAGGGGCGTGCGTGCATGTGCACAAGGGGTGGGCGTGAGGGGCGTGCGTGCGTGTGCACAAGGGGTGGGTGTGAGGGATGTGCATTGGGGTGGGCGTGAGGGGCGTGTCTGCGTGTGCACAGGGGTGGGTGTGAGGGACGTGCCTCCATGTGTATGCGGCAAAGCACACACAACACAAAATCCACGCCGACCACTACAAAGTGCACGACTCGGTGGCAGCTGGTGCGTCCACATGCTGTGCAATCCCCACCTGTCTCGCTCCAGAACTTTCCATCACCCAAAAGGAGACGCTGGACCCACCAGCTGTCACTCCCCTCTCCCCCTCCAGCCCCGAGGACACCCTGTCCACCCCGTCTCTCTGGCCCTGCCTCTTCGGGACGTGTCATGGACGAGGGTCACACAGGGCCGGCCCCTCCGTGTCTGGCTGGTCCTCAGCACCACGTCCTCCCGGCCGAGGGCAGCAGGTGCCAGGCCCCTTCCTCCCGGGGACCGGACAGTGAATCCACCG
>NW_005358651.1:47117-47600 GCF_000412655.1 Myotis brandtii
CGGGCGTGAGGGGCTTCTGTGCACGTGCGCGAGGGGTGTGTGTGGGGTGTGTGTGTGCACAAGGGGTGGGCATGAGGGATGTGCACTGGGGTGGGCGTGAGGGGCGTGTGTGAGGGGTGTGCCTGTGTGTGCATGCGGCAAAGCACACACAACACAAAATCCACGCCGACCACTACAAAGTGCACGACTCGGTGGCAGCTGGTGCGTCCACATGCTGTGCAATCCCCACCTGTCTCGCTCCAGAACTTTCCATCACCCAAAAGGAGACGCTGGACCCACCAGCTGTCACTCCCCTCTCCCCCTCCAGCCCCGAGGACGCCCTGTCCACCCCGTCTCTCTGGCCCTGCCTCTTCGGGACGTGTCACGGACGAGGGTCACACAGGGCCGGCCCCTCCGTGTCTGGCTGGTCCTCAGCACCACGTCCTCCCGGCCGAGGGCAGCAGGTGCCAGGCCCCTTCCTCCCGGGGACCGGACAGTGAATCC
>NW_005358651.1:48139-48413 GCF_000412655.1 Myotis brandtii
GGGACGCGGGGACACGGACACACGGGCCCCTGGGACCTGGCTCAGACCACGAGGCAGTGCCCCTGCTTGACCCCGGCTGTGAGCTTAGCCACCAATGTGTCGCGGCCCCCGGCCCTGGCCACACCAGCGACCCACTCACCTCCCGATCTGCTGGGCCAACTCCCGGGCCCTGTCGCTGGTCTCCTGGGAGGAGTTCTCGCTGGCCATGTAGCAGGTGGTCAGCAGGCGCCCGCAGAGCTCCCGGGGGTCCTCGGGGGTGTAGCCGGCCTCGCTC
>NW_005358651.1:48441-48715 GCF_000412655.1 Myotis brandtii
CCCTCCCCATCGCCCCGGGAATCTCGTCACCCCTGCTCTTGGGTTGTGTTGCTAAGGGGACACCGATGTTGAGGCAGACGGAGGATCGGAACTGGGGTTGCCCGGCCCAAAGCCGTGCGCTTTGCACCGGCCACGCTGACACACAGCTCGGCCGGCGTCTGAATCCCAGGAAGGGACCTGAACGGCCTTGCTGTCCCCAGGCCCAGGCCCCGGGCGCGAGGCTGTGACAGCTCAGCACGTCCGCAAAGCCCCCGGCACCCCGGGACCTGGTTCC
>NW_005358651.1:48797-49061 GCF_000412655.1 Myotis brandtii
AAAACTGCATGGGCACCCAGCCTAGCCCCGCCCCCCACCAGCCTTACCAGCACCCACAAAACTGCGCGGGCACCCAGCCCTGCACCCCGCCAGCCTTGACCAGCGCCCACAAAACTGCGCGGGCGCCCAGCTTACAGGGCAGAAGAGGGTGCCCTGCCCTGCACACCCCACAGTGGGCTCCAGGGGCAGGGCCTTCCGTGGGGAGAACGGCCAAGGGTGACTCCACAGGCCCTGGAGACGGCATGACCCCAACGCTGGCCACAC
>NW_005358651.1:49130-51541 GCF_000412655.1 Myotis brandtii
CGACTACGTCCCAGCGGGGAAACGCTTTGCGTGGGTTGAGTTTAAAAACCAAACATTGGGCCCGGCAGGCATGGCTCGGGGGGTGAGCATCGACCTATGAACCAGGAGGTCACAGTGCGATTCCCAGTCAGGGCGCAGGCCCAGGTGTGGGCTCCATTCCTAGTAGGGAGTGTGCAGGAGGCAGCCGATCCATGATTCTCTCTCATCGTTGATGTTTCTCTCTCTCTCTCCCTTCCTCTTGGAAATCAATAAAAAAATTAAAATTTAAAATAGAATAAACATATATTTAAAGGAAACAAACAGCCAAACAAAAAATCACTCGCCTGCATAGAATCAACGCAAACCAGTGAGGAGGAGGTCGGCGGGCGCGGCCCCGAGGTCTTACCTGTTGGCTTCGTCTTAAAAAGTCCCAGAGCCAGCAAGCGGGTCCGAGGCTGGGGGGCAACAGGGGGAGTCAGGTGTGGGGTTTGGTGCCTGGGGAGCGGGGGGTGCCTGGGGGGAGGTGCAGGGGAGGGGAGGTGAGAGGACAGGTCCTCTGTCCCGAGGTCTCCGTGGGAGCACGCTCAGAGCTGGGGTGGCACCCGGTGCCGTGGCTGCAGCGTCCACACCATCGGCCCCAGGTGCGTGGCCGCCTCCTAACAAGGGCTCCCCAGGCGGGTTCTGAGAACCAGCACCGCCCACCTGATCTCCTCGCCGACGCTGTGGTATCTCCACTCCATGGGCTCCGACAGCGGCTGCAGCAGATCTTCGTGGCACGAGAGAGCGAAGTCCACCTTCACGCGGGGGTAGGGGCTCGCCCTGCTGGCCTGTGGGTGGAGTCGGGCCGGATGGTGACCTGGTGCCACCTCAGGGCCCCACGCGGGCTGAGCGGGACTCTGTCCGCCACTGGGACGCACGTCAGAGCCGCAGCGGGCGACCCTCCCACCCACTGGACGGCCACGATCGGAGAGACCGACAGCACCGTGTCGGCGGGACGTGGAGGGGCGGAGCCCTCGTACGTGCACGGCCGGTGGGGATGCAGGAGGGGCGGGACGCCGGGCAGCTCCCCCAAAGGTAACCGTAGAAGGGCCCCGTGACCCAGCACTTCGCGCCCGGCCAGACACCGGGAGAAGCGGGAACTGCGTCCATGAGAACCGGGGCCTGTGCTCCCAGCCGCACGTTCGTCCTGGACAGAACGTGGGAACAGCCCACACGCCCGTCTATGGACGAGGGACAAACAGCGCGGCCCAGCCAAGCAATGGATGTCACTCGGCCAGCAAGAGGCACGGAGCCCCCACACGCTGCCACGTGGATGGAGCACAAAAGCATTCTGCTCCGTGGGAAGCCAGTCCCGGCACACGGGTGTGAGGAGGCAGCTGATCCACGATTCTCTCTCATCATGGATGTTTCTCTCTCCCTCTCTCTCTTCCTCTCTGAAATCAATACAAATAAATTTAAAAAAAGAAAAAAAGAAAAAAAGAAATAGGGGGTGGGAGCGGCCGGAGAGGTCAATGGGGGGAAAGGAGACTTATGTAACACTTTAAACAAGAAGGAATTTAAATTTAAAAAAAAGAGAAAAGTTCTAACACTGACTGTGGTGAGGCTGCATAGTATATGCAGGAATGTCCTAAAACCACAGAATCGCGCTGAGTCAGTGAACTGTGTGGTGTGGGAAAGACACATCAAGAAAGCTGTTGTTTAAAAAAAAAAGCCTCTGGGTCTCGGGCCAGCGCCCTGCCAGGTGCCCACGTACCGCCAGGTTCCGGGAGGACATCTCGGCCCTGTAGCTCCTGACGTCCTCCAGGTCCAGCGTGGCGGTGAGCACCTCCTGCGGGCGTGGAGGGGAGTGAGTGCCTCTCTCCCACGCGCCGGTCACTGCACCGAGGTAACAGGTGCGCCCACTGCACGGGGTGGAGCCCTGTGGCCCTGGACGGGCGGTCAGGCCGGGACCCGCCGTCGCTCACGCGGGCGTCCGCAGAACCAAGTGGGATCCTGGGCACAGTGGCATTCCCGCCCGTTTCGGGCAGTAACAGCCATCGCCCCTCTGGCTTCCCCACACGGAGCCGGACGACGCAGTCCCCGGACCTTCCCATCTGCTTCCTTCCCTCTAACCCGCCCCGATCGCTCCAGGTCCCCGACAGCCTCGGACTTACCCACACACGCCCGCCACATGCTACGGGGGCAGGGGACCAGGTCGCCCCCTCTCGTTACTACAGGGCCTCCTCCTCCCACAGCCACGCGGGGTCCCCGGGGGCAGAGCACCGACGGGGAAGGGACCCCGCAGCTCCCGCGCGGCTCTCACCACATCGTCCAGGGAGAACTGGGATCCCTGCGCGAACACGGCGCCGTTCATGGCGATCATGGCGCAGCCGTCGTAGTAGAGCCGGTCCCCGTCGCAGCCCTTCTGGTTGGCCAGCAGGTAGATGCCGCCT
>NW_005358651.1:51927-52828 GCF_000412655.1 Myotis brandtii
CAACCCCCGCCCGCGAGCTCACTGCGTGTCCCCAGGAAGAAACGCCCGCGCTCAGGAGGCCCACAGCCTGCGGCCACCACACACTTGCCCTTCTGGGGTCCCAGGCGGGACGTCAGCGCCCATGTCCCCCCATGTCCCCCGCGGGGGGCGCTGGCATCTCCGTCCATCAGGAGGGGACACGAAGGTGCCGAGAAGACAGACCCCGTGACGAAGCCGAGGTCCTGACCCAGCTCAGCTGATGCAAGCTGTCCCGCGAGCCACCCAACAACGCGCCTCACTGTGTCGCCAGCAACAAGGCAGGTGGCCCGGCCGCGTGGCTCGGCCACGAGCGTCCACCAGGGACCAAGAGGTGGCCGGCTGCATTCCCGGTCAGGGCACATGCGTGGGTTGCGGGCTCCATCCCCAGTAGGGGGCGTGCAGGAGGCAGCCGGTCCATGACATTTCTCTCTCTTTCTCATCAATGTTTCTATCTCTCTCTCCCTTTCTCTCCAAAAATCAATAAAAACGTATTTTTTTAAAAAAAGAGTGAATGGCCGAAACCGGTTTGGCTCAGTGGATAGAGCGTCGGCCTGCGGACTGAAGGGTCCCGGGTTCGATTCCGGTCAGGGGCGTGTGCCTGGGTTGCGGGCACATCCCCAGTGGGGGATGTGCAGGAGGCAGCTGGTCGATGTTTCTCTCTCATCGATGTTTCTGACTCTCTATCTCTCTCCCTTCCTCTCTGTAAAAAAATCAATAAAATATATTTTAAAAAAAATAAAAAAATAAATAAAAAAAGAGTGAATGTGTGGGTGGTCCCCGGGCTCCACCACGAAGCCAATGGCAAATGGCTCAGCCCCGTTCTCGGTCCCCGTGTCACTTGTCCCAAAACACCGTGCAGTGGGTGAGGGCGGGCGGCGGACGC
>NW_005358651.1:53369-53577 GCF_000412655.1 Myotis brandtii
GCCCTGGGGACCAGGTCCACCCTGGCGTGGGCTTTGCGCAGCACGTGGTGGCTGCCAGAGGCGTTGGTGAAGATCTCCACGCCGTCCAGGCCCATGGCGATGTGCGGGCTGCGGGCAGAAGCGGGTGAGGGAAGAGACCGCTGTGCCCCCAACCCGCCTGCCCAGCCCCGCACGCTCTCAGGCATCTCCTGTCTCTGCGGCCCACGGC
>NW_005358651.1:53631-57833 GCF_000412655.1 Myotis brandtii
TCGCAGATCTCACTCCCTATGCAGGTGTCCCGCGTGGCCAGCACCGCGTCGCCGAAGGGCACGGTTTCCTGCAGGCAGGACAGAGCAGGAGGCCGTGGCCACCCGTCTGGGCTGCGAGCTGCCCTAGGACCCCGCATCCCCCGGGGACCGTCATGAGGCCACCGTTCTGCTTCGAGGCCTAATGCGCCCTCAGCTTGGAGCCCTCCCAGCCCAGGGGCTGGCACAGCTGGCACCTCCTTGCTGCCCCTCAGGGTCACTAGCCGGAGCCGGAGCCGGAGCCGGAGCCGGAGCCAGAGCCGAGCTGGGAGCTGCCTGGAGCTCATGTGGCTGAGCGCACGGGATCAGCTCTGCAAGTGGCCCCGGGCGTCACCACGGCTACAATGACAACAGCTCCCACTCGTCCAGGGTCCCTCCAGGCTCCACCCGGCGCTGAGCGCTCTCTGCCTCCTCCATGCGCCTATGCCCTTGGCCTGTCACTAGGGAGTAGCCCATCCCCGGGTCAGAAATGGCCCGACAGGGCTCATGGGGGTCCTGCCACTGTGACGGGAGGGCTCCCGCCCCACACGGTCCCCCACCGGCCTCACCTGCTTGGTCACGTCCTGGATCACCCGAGGGAGGAAATACTCCTCCGTCTGCCTGCAAGGGAAACAGCGTGGGCCTGAGCCGCGTGGTCGCTGCCATCTCTCTCCCTCTCCCTTCCTCTCTGAAATCAACAAAAACATGTTTAAAAAAATGCAGAAGCGAGTCCCGAGGTGCCTGGAGACAGGAGCAAGTGAACCGGACGGGGAGCAGGGCTCGGGCACCGGGCAGTGCAGGGGGGCCTGGCTTGTTATCAGACTCGCGGAGCTATTGGTGACGTTTAAAACCGAATCTATATATCGATCTATAAAAGGCTGATATGCAGTGTCCCCTCAGGAGTTCAACCAGGAGACGGAGTTCGATCGCTCGCTATGACCTGCTCTGTCCACCAGGGGGCAGTGTGGAACGAAGGAAGGCCCTGGCCAGCAGCCAGCAGCCAGCAACTGGGGAAGGAAGGCCCCAGTCAGCCTTGATTGCCGGCCAGGCCTAGGGATCCTCCCTGTGCACGAATTTTGTGCACCAGGCCTCTAGCTCTTCCATAAAAAAGCGAAGTAGCTGAACTGTATAAAGGAATGAACCACTGGATGACTCTCACAAGCACCTGCCAGGAGCCAGCCAGGGAAGCACGCGTGCATGACTCCGCGTGAGACCCAGCGATGGAGCCCGTGCTGGGAGGGTCCGCCCCCCCACCCCCCGGGGCAGGAGGTGGGGCGGGATCGTCCCCTCTGCCCGCGGGTGCCGCCTGCACCAATGCACTCCACCACCCAAAGCTAAGCACCTAAAACTGCATACTGTGTTGTGCGTTATTCACACTGCAATGAGAAGGTTAAACCTTATTTGATATAATAATCCTAAGTCCTAATTGTTTTGGTTAATCCTCACCCGAGGATATTTTTCCATTGATTTCTAGAGAGCGTGGATGGGAGAGAGACAGAGAGAGAAACATCGATGTGAGAGAGACACATCGATGTGAGAGAGACACATCGATCGGTTGCATCCCGCACGCACCCCTGACCAGGGCGGAATTGAGCCTGCAACCCCGTTTGCCCCAAGGGACATGTGACCTCATGTCTGCGACCTTCCGGTTGTCACAAGTGGACGGAAGTCAGGGGCGGCCAGGGAGGCAGCTGCACACTTCCCGTGGGAGCACAGCCCACAGGAGCACGGTCCAGCCCCGAGCAGCAGGGCTGGCACGGGGAGACCCTGACACACAGGCTCGCAAGATGGGCCGGGAGTGGGGGCCGGGGACGGGTGCTGCCCTGTGACAAACTGGCTGCCACTTAATCAGCAGCAGCTAAATGCCAGGGGCTGGGGCCGGAGCTGTGGCCGAATTCCGTGGTCTCCCCCACGATCCGGACGGTGGCTCCTCCGGGTGAAGACGCCTCACAGACCCCGGAGGACGCACCTGCGCGTCGGACAGGGACTCACCGGCTCCTGGACCAGGGGGTGAACCAGCGCAGCTCGCGGTAGTTCCCTTCATTGGCCAAGGCCATCTTGGGTCTGATGAGCAGGATCCTCCTGCAGGAGGGGACAGGGTGCCCCTGAGACCACAGGCCCGGGCACGAGGGCAGCCCACGGCCGCCCGCCCGTCACGGAGCCCACCCCTGTGCGACGGACCTCCCTCTCCAGGGCCCAGTTCCCCAATCCTCACCCACGGTCTCTAACTCCCCAAGGAGCCGTGTCGGGGGCAGGGGCCGGGAGAGGCAGCGTCACTGGCATTGCCTGCCTGGTGCCCAGGACGCCCCCGGGGACGGATCACAGCCCCGCCCGGAGCCCGGACACCCACCTGTTGAGAAATATCACCCTGCAATTGTAGCGGACGTTACGGTGCATCACGGGCCTGCGGGGAGAGGGCGCCTCACTAAACACACTGAGCCCCTCCCGTGTGCTTCAGAGAGACCCAGTGGCCAGTCACAGCAAGAACAAGGATGAGGGGGAGGACGCAGGCACGCAGATGCCGGGGGAGGGAAGCAAAGGCGGCCATGTTCACGGGAGACAGGCGGAGCTGACATAAACAGACGCAACCCCGGGCCCACCAACCTGCTGTTAAAACGTGTGGCCCAGATCCACACTAGGACAGCACCAGGCCAGGCCCATCATGTGACCTCCACCTGTGGCCTCCACCCGTGGCCTCCACCTGTGAGCCTGCACCTGTGAGCCTCCACCTGTGAGCCTCCACCTGTGGGCCTGCACCTGTGGGCCTGCACCCATGTGACCTCCACCTGTGGCCTCCACCCATGGGCCTCCACCTGTGGGCATCCACCCGTGGCCTCCACCTGTGAGCCTGCACCTGTGAGCCTCCACCTGTGGCCTCCACCTGTGGGCCTCCACCTGTGGCCTCCACCTGTGGCCTCCACCTGTGGGCCTCTTTCTGAGCTGGTCCGTCATCGGCACTTACATCCCCACGTCGCAGAGGATGTCCTGAGTGACTGGAGACTCCAGGAGGGCAGCCAGGACTTGCAGAGAATGCAAGAGGGTGTCCGACTCGTAATAGTGATCCCAGCATCCGTAGCCGCTGCCGAGGGAGGGGACAGAAGGTCAGGCGGGGACAGGGGGACGCAGCCCACGGGCCGGTCAAGTCAGAGCGTCCAGGTGTGGCCCAGGCGCACCTCCCTGCGCCCCCCACCCCCACCCCCGTGTTCCCAAGTTCTGCTCTCACCATATTTCCAGCTCTGGGCCCAGCCGGTACCTTGCTCCCTTCTGTTTGGCGATTTCGATGCCTACATGGACAGAGGGGGCAACGTCGGCACCTCCACGCGCGGAGGCACCGACACCTGCTGCAGGGGATGTGAGAGACCCAAACCAAACAACGCACGCACGAAGCGCTCAGCGCCCTGCTGGCCCGGACACAGGTGGAGGGCATCTCCGACCGCCTACACCTGCAGGACCTGAGACACGGGCAGCACCGCAGGGCTGACCGGGCACCGGGAGGAGGAAGTAACTCCCTGGTCGCTGATTAACGAGCGATGAGGGAGGCCCCGCCCACAGGGGAGAAGGCAGCACCTGGAGGCGCAGTGAGGGGCAGGCACCTCGAACCCCTGGGCTAGCCAGCCGCGCCCAGCACAGTCCGGGAGGGGCCAGCTGTGTCCAGGAGGCTCTGTCCCCCCTTGCCCCCTCCCCCCATCACCCCGACAGATTTGCTCTGAGCTCTGCGGAGATGACAGCAGGTTGGTACTGAAAAATATAGGAAGGATGAAGGCCTGAGGCACCTGGCAGATGGGCGTCCTCCTGGAACCATCGGTTTTCACTGCTCCTGGCAGCCCTCCTGCCAGCAGCGTGCACCAGACAACCCGCAGGGCCACACCCGCCGGGCTGCCCAGGGAGGTGGGCAACTGACCCTCACAGGGGAGCCAGCACGGGCGGCGGCCGGAGCGACCCCACCACCCGCGACCACACCTGGTCAGTCAGCCTCAGACTCAGCTTTTTCCCCTTCCCTCTGGCCGCTTCTCCCAACGCCCACCCCCAGGCGGGTCCTGGGCACCAGGATCACCCACGTCGGACACGGCACAGCCCCCTCTCCCCTTACCCCCCAGGGCAGCTTCACGCTGGGTATGACACGTGGGGCCCCAGACATTTGCGGGCAGGTGCGCCCCAGCCCCCCTGCACGTGCGAGGGGACCTTTC
>NW_005358651.1:58525-61271 GCF_000412655.1 Myotis brandtii
TTCCGGGGAAAGACAGTCAAGAGTCCAGCCGAGGGGAGGCGTCCTTAGGGGGGAGCGGCTCCTCTGTCCTGGGGTTTCTCTCTCCCGGTGGGAGCCCCGGGGAGGCCTCGGGAGGGCTCGGCAGAGTCTTCACTGGGGTCCTGGTGGACCCACGGAAATGAGGGTAGGGGGCGGGTCGGTCTCTGGTCGGTTTCATCTTTAAGGAATGCCATTGAAGAGGGGCCAGGACTGTCTGCAGCAAGCATGTCAAACTCGTGGCCCGCGGACCGCATGCGGCCCACAAGGAATGTTTTTGCGGCCCAGTCAATAAAACGGTATGTAAGAAACGTTTTAATAAAAACTTTTAAACTTAGTTTTTACAATATCCTCTTATACATCATTATTAATAATGAACTACAACGTTCGCTAGCGACTGATGATTATGATCATGTTGCATTCATTTTCCTTACGAACCTTACCCGCAAGCGCACCATTTCTCTCCACTAATACCATCAGCAAAAATTTTAGCAGCCGATGACCACGTCATTAGTCTAGTACTGACTTGTTGGGTGTGCGCAACAGGAAATATTTCGCTTTCGGAGAAACAGAAAAATAGGTTTATTTGTGTGAGGCTTATTCCTTTGTGCAGTTATTCAGTGTCTGGTAAGTGAATGTTCAAGAAAAAATATTGATTTTTATTAAAATGTTCTATTATTTTATGTTAATGATGACTCATTTATTTGTATTCAACATGTCTCTATCGAAATAAACCGACGTTTCTATGAAAATGGAAGCTTTTGTTTTTTTGCAGCCACATCCACTTAAACCTTGTGTATTTGGCCCGTGGTAGCCTGTGAGTTTGACATGCTTGGTCTCACCTAGAGAAATGATTTGCTCCTAAGTGTCCCTGGTGAGGGAAAAAGAGACTTTGTGATTCAGTAGCTGGCAAGAGCCGTCATTAATTGCCAGGTGGCTGGGTGAAAGGTTGACCTGGTCTCAAAGTGTCACTCCACAGATTACTTATTAATCACGGAGACACCTGGCACCAACCACCTGAACCACGCAACCCAACTGACCCTCGGCGGTGGGACAGAGGGGCATCGCGCTGCCTCCTGCCATGATGCATGGAGACACGACACCGTCTGTGTAGCAGTTACCCTGCCCCGAAGTGCACAACCTCAATGCAAGGGCGAGGAACACGGCCAAACCCCAAGCGAGAGACAGCAACAAACACTGGCTCTTTACACTGTCCTGTCACGGAGGACCGAGAAGATGCAACAAAGCAGGTTAAGAAGACGGGGTCCCCGCTCTAGATGAAGGCAGGCTCAGGAGCCATGACCACGAAATGCACCCGTGGTTTCCTGGTAGGATCCCGGGGGTTTTTTTTAGAAAAGCTAGCAAGCACCTCACGGGGACAGTGGGGACACTGAATACGGACAAGATATCAGATGCTAGCGTTGCACTGATGGTAATTTCCAGAGCGTGCCACTCTATTCCAGTCATACAGAAGAAGGCCCTCGTTTTAGGAGATGGGTGCTGATGTGTTTAGGAGGGCGGTATCACCTGCAGCTAATTCATCCTTCAGGGGGGAGTGGGGGGGGCGGTACACACATACACAGAGGGGAGAGGAATGAAGACGTCTGCTGAATCTCCGTAGATGGGCTTCCCTTTCGTGTATATTCAACAGGTTGGTTTGTTTGACATTTTTTTCAAAATAAAAAAAACTGCAGAAAAAAACAAAGGTCTCTGCAAGGAACACAGAGAAGTGCCACGCAGACCCCGGACACCCCAGATGTAGGACGCGGGGTCCTGCAGGCACCTGCAGCTGCCCACCCCTCTCCAGGGCCGCCTGGTTGGACAGCGGCCTAGCCAAGGCCATGCCCTTGCAAGGATGACCCGTGTCCCGTGGCTGATGGGTGTCCCATGGCTGATGGGGGCAGGAGTACAGGGTTGGGCCATTCCTGCCCAGGGGGACGACTCTGAGGGGCTCTCTTACCCATCAGAGCTTCCCACGCGTTTGGCCACAGCCCAGGGGCCTCTGCTTGGCAGCTCAGCTTCTCCCTGCGCCCAGCCACGCGGCGTCCTCCCCCGCATCTCTGCACAGGGCGAGGAACACCCTACTCCAAAGTGCAGGTGCGGCCACGTCCTGGGATCCGACCTGTGATGGCCTCCTAGCAGAGCCCCGCCTGCCAGCCCCAGAGAACACAGCTCCGCACACACTTGTGGCCCGCACACACCTGTGACCCGCCTTTAGTCCCGCCCACACCTCCCACCACCTGCCGCCTGTACACCTACTCGATTGCCTACTGGCTACTGCCTCCCGCCCCGTTTTGCGGACCGGCACCGGGACCCTGGATGCTCTGCACTTGCTCGCGCCTCTGCAGCCCCGCTGGCAGGAGGGGAAACTGAGGCAGGGGAAGCAGCTTGCCCGCGACCACACGGCTGACGCGCGGCAGACCCTCACGCGGGTTGACGTGTTCCATGCCGCGGCACCCATACCCCGCCCTCGGGTGCCCGGCTTCTGGCCCTTCGTGGGGGAGAGCGTCCTCGGGGCGGTCCTCTCTGTCGTCCATCTCGTGCCCCGATCTCCCTAGGCCAGTGATAGCGAACCTTTTGAGTTCGGCGTGTCAGCATTTTGAAAAACCCTAACTTAACTCTGGTGCCGTGTCACATATAGAAATTATTTGATATTTGCAACCATAGTAAAACAAAGACTTATATTTTTGATATTTATTTTATATATTTAAATGCCATTTAACAAAGAAAA
>NW_005358651.1:61746-63026 GCF_000412655.1 Myotis brandtii
CGCTCCTGGGCCGGTTGGCCCGCTCCTGCCAGGCCCCACGGGGGCGGATGCAGTTTTCCGTTTGGGGGAACCCAGGAGCCGCTGGGACCGGGGAGGCGCTCACCGGTTCGCTGGGAAAGGGTCACTCCCTTCCCAGCTCCTACAATAACGACAGCGCCTCTTTCCTGGGCACTTGGTAACTTTATGAAAAGGGTTTTTATGGGTCTGGGAAGATTTCTGACCCAAGGCAGAGAGAGGAGGGGGGAAAGCGAGATGAGGAACCTTTTATCCAAAGGCGTGTGTGACCTGTCGCTTCCTGGGCGTTTCCCGCGTGCCAGGACCTGCTGATGCTTTAAGACTAATTCTCAGACATGGCCGCACGTGGCTGATGCTTTAAGGCTAATTCTCAGACGTGGTCGCCCGTGGCCGCCAAGGGAGCTGAGAAGCTGGGACGGGAGGGCGGCAGGGGACGGTCTGGGAGGATGGAGTCTCCACCTGCAGGCACTTTGCCACGGGAAAGCCAGCAGGGTGAGCCGGCGAAACTCAGCAACATCCATCAGAAACGCCCCCGCGCAGTTGGACTGCTTCTGACACAGTCTTCTCATGTGGTTTGTGGCACAAAAACAAACAAACAACGAGTGGCAGGTTTATGGAGTAAAAGTGTATGGCAGGCTGCTGCGTGCCCGGGCAGGACAGAGCGAAGGAGCAGAGGGTTGAGTGGGAATGGGGTTTGGAAAAGGAGGAGGGCCTGTGGGTGTTTACCGAGCCGCGTGGGAGAAGACAGGCCGAGTTCAGGAGTCCTGGGGGTGGGCTGGGGCTGGACGAAGGCGCCGGCCTGAGTGTCTGACTTTTAAACGCGTGTTATCGTGAGCGTAGATGTTTCAGCTTCTCAGAAGCAGAGCCCCGTCCTTCCCCGCGGGCACACGCCCACTTCTGGAGGCCGCCCAAGTGGCCCCGGGTCAGCCGGGCCAGAGCTCCGCAGCGCCCAGCTCAGAGGAGCCACATGCCTGGGAGCATTTGGCGACTGAGGCTTGGGAAGGCGTGTGGGAGCCCAGCCTGCGGAGGGCGGGGCGGGGGTGTCGGAGGCTCCGGGTGAACCCCAGCATCACCCCAACAGTCATTCTCACTGTTCCTTGGGGACAGATGACCCACAGTTAGAGCCACACATGTTCCCAGAATTGTGCATCTTATAATTCCGAGAGCTGTTTAAAAAACACCCTTTTTGTGGTTAGATTACTTTATTATACAAGTGCATTTACCAGGAAAATGAGGAAAAGAGGGGAAACCTCACCTGTGTGTCC
>NW_005358651.1:63485-65172 GCF_000412655.1 Myotis brandtii
CGGACTCCTTCCCGGAGCAGCTGCCCGCTGTCTGGTGACCGCTCGGTTCTGTGCGTGTGTTGGGCCGGGTCGGGAGCTGCGCTCGGAGCCACGGTGGGTGTCTCACCCTCGTTCTGGACGTCACTGCGCAGCCTCCCGCGTGTGGCCTGGCGGGTGGGGCTCCCGCGGTTCCAGCTGCGCCCCTTTAGCGGGAGCGACTTGTTCACCTGGGAAACGGGCTGATGGTGCCCGCTGCCCAGGCCCGAGCGAGAACGTGGTGAGGTCACAGGTGGCAGATTGGCAGGTGCTCAAAGCTGTTGTTATCTGTGACAGGTTGCGTCACCGACCGATGGCCCCAAAATAGCTTGTGTCCTGCCGTCCGGCCCCCCCTGCAGAGGCAGTGTGTTTGGGGAGGGGCCTCAGGCCTGCCAGGCGGGGGCAGAAAAGGCAACTTCCGTTGAGTTTGCTGGAGCCTCGCTGGTCCCCAACATCCCCCTCCCACGGGCCTGTGGCCACTGTGCTGTGGGGACGCCCAGGCTAGCCCCCGGGGGACCCTCTGAAGAGCAGCCGCCCGGACACCCCCAGGCATTGCTGCCTGGCCAAGTTCTCCCCAAATTCCTGACCCACAGAAACAATGAGAGATGATGAGACTGTTTAAGCCACTAAGTCAGTGGTTTTCAACCTTCTGGCCCTTTAAATAGGCCCGAGCGAGAACGTGGTGAGGTCACAGGTGGCAGATTGGCAGGTGCTCAAAGCTGTTGTTATCTGTGACAGGTTGCGTCACCGACCAATGGCCCCAAAATAGCTTGTGTCCTGCCCTCCGGCCCCCCCTGCAGAGGCAGTGTGTTTGGGAGGGGGCTCAGGCCTGCCAGGCGGGGGCAGAAAAGGCAACTTCCGTTGAGTTTGCTGGAGCCTCGCTGGTCCCCAACATCCCCCTCCCACGGGCCTGTGGCCACTGTGCTGTGGGGACGCCCAGGCTAGCCCCCGGGGGACCCTCTGAAGAGCAGCCGCCCGGACACCCCCAGGCATTGCTGCCTGGCCAAGTTCTCCCCAAATTCCTGACCCACAGAAACAATGAGAGATGATGAGACTGTTTAAGCCACTAAGTCAGTGGTTTTCAACCTTCTGGCCCTTTAAATACAGTTCCTCATGTTGTGACTCAACCATAAAAGTATTTTCGTGGCTACTTCATAACTGTCATGTTGTTACTGTGATGAATCGTCATGTAAATATCTGATAAGCAGGATGGTCTTAGGTGGCCCCTGTGAAAGGGTCGTTCGACCGCCAAAGGGGTCGCGACCCACAGGTTGAGAACCACTGCAAGTTGAGGGGTAACCAAACATGGAGAGAGGGCTGTGGGTGCACCCCTCTCTCCCTGCCAGTGGGAACCCGAGCCCAGCTGAGCCTCCCGGGCCTGCATGGCACCCACAGTGGTGTTGGTGCCCATGTTAGCGTGGCCCCCAGGGAGGGTGGTGTTGGCGCCCACGGTAGCCTTGGTGACAATTCTCTTAGGGGATGTGACGAGGGGGGCGGGCTCCGAGCCCGTGGCACCCTGACCTCATCTCCGTGACGAGAGGACGGTGTCCCTTTCGGACTGGAACAGGCCTCGCGGTGAGTAGGTGCTCCAGGTCACACACGAGTCCCCGTGGGGCACGTCGGCAGCAGGAGTGGGTCCTGCGGGAACGCGCAGCCTTGGCGGTGACCAAGG
>NW_005358651.1:65370-67072 GCF_000412655.1 Myotis brandtii
CCCGGGCAGTCACCGCCCGGCCCGGCCCCGTGGTCCTGGTCCTGGGCCCCTGGTGCAGCCTGTTCCTCAGCCCCCAGGACGCTCCGACAGCCGCCCGGGGCCTGAGTCATCGGTTTTGTTGGTCCCAGCAAATATTTAATAAGAGATGGAGGTGTCAAATGAACGGCTCAGCAATCAAAAAATTTTCTTTTTAAGCATATTTTTATTGCTCTCAGAGAGGGAGGGAGGGGGAAGAGAAATATCCATGATGACAGAGAACCATGGATCGGCTGCCTCCTGCACGCCCCACACTGGGGATCAAGCCCGCAATCCGGGCCTGTGCCCTGACTGGGGATCGAACCAAGACCTCCTGGTTCCTAGGTCGACGCTCAGCCACTGAGCCACACGGGCCGGGCAGCAGTCAAACACTGAACCTCGGCCGTGTCACCGCATCGTCCCAAACGCTCGGGACCACGGCTCCTTTAGCTTTTGTTTCTGGAGGTCAGATTCCCATTGAGGGAGCCTGTGGGGCACCAGGCAGCCCCATGGCTTTCCCTGGCGCGACTGCTTTGCCAGGCGGGTACACACACCCTCCCTTGGCTTCAGCTGTGACCGCAGAGCCTTGTGTGTGTGGGCGTCGTGCCCGGACACCCCAGGAGGAGCGAGGGGTCAGCGGGTGTGCAGAGCCAGTTACCCTGCGGCTCCGTGGCATGCGGCTCCCCGGCTCCTCGGACGTGTGGCTGGGAACGGCACGGGGGTGGCTGACGGCCCGAGCTCGCAGGCTGCTGGGTGTGAGTCTACAGAGAAAGCGCCTTTGGGTCTGTGGCTGCTCCCAGGTCTGCATCTGCCGGTTTATTTTATTTTATTTTTTGTTAATTCTCACCCAAGCGTCTTTTTCCATTGATTTTTCAGAGAGTGGAAGGGAGGGGGAGCGACAGAGAGGAACATCGATGTGTGAGAGAGACACACTGATTGGTTGCCCCTGCACAGCCCGGACCAGGGCCAGGGATCGAGCCTGCAACCGAGGTACAGGCCCTTGACTGGGAACCGAACCCGGGACCCTTCCGTCCTCAAACCGGCGTTCTCTCCACTGAGCCACACTGGCCAGGGCTGTGTCTGCCACGTGAAGGCTCGTGTCCTCGGTGACCCTTCCAGGAGGCCTCCATCCGTCCACCCGTTGTTGGTACTTGCTGTTGCCGGACCCTGCGTGTGCCGGGCAGAGCACCTGCGGTTCAGAGAGTGGAAGGGAGGGGGAGAGACAGAGAGGAACATCGATGTGTGAGAGACACACCGATTGGTTGCCCCCGCACGGCCGGGACCAGGGCCAGGGATCGAGCCTGCAACCGAGGTACAGGCCCTTGACTGGGAACCGAACCCGGGACCCTTCCGTCCTCAAACCGGCGTTCTCTCCACTGAGCCACACTGGCCAGGGCTGTGTCTGCCATGTGAAGGCTCATGTCCTGACCCTTCCAGGAAGGCCTCCATCCGTCCACCCGTTGTTGGTACTTGCTGTTGCCGGACCCTGCGTGTGCCGGGCAGAGCACCTGCGGGTGAGGGTGGGCCCTCACGTGGACCCAGCAGTGGCCTTGAACATGTCGCTTGGGTCCGGGAAGGTCAGCTCCCTGAGTGTCCTCCCCATCTTTGTCCCCGACAGGACTCGGAGCGGCGGGTCGAGCACAGGCGGGGCCTCTACGCGAAGGGAGAGCTGTGCTGCCTGGTCCCT
>NW_005358651.1:67104-68348 GCF_000412655.1 Myotis brandtii
CAGGCAGCGACCTCGCCGCGGTGAGAAGTACGACAGCAGGTGCGTGCACCTCCGTGTCAGCCCGTGTCCGAGTCCCGCCCCCACGGCACCGTCCGTGGTCACGGGTGTCGGCCGGCTCGGTGCTGAGGACACAGGTGACTCCGGGCGTGAGCTCTGCAGCAGTTCGGCCGCGGCTTTGGGGCTTCGCTCCGGGAGGCGCCCCTCTGCCCCTTCTCCTTCAGTGGCGTCTCGGCGGCCTCCCCACGCCCGCTCTGGGGCTGCTGTTCCCTGTGCTGAGGTTTCTGTGCCTCATCGAGCAGCTGTTTCTCCCGAAAGCTCCAGTGGCGCCGCCCACATGCCAGTCACCTTTCTGCTCACCCGACACCCCACGCTCATGGCTTCCATTCTCCCTCCCCGTGGCCGTTCTCCTTCCGACGTGGGTGGGGACCCCGGGACCTGCGCAGCGGGTACAGCGGGTGGCGGGCAGGAGCCGACGGCAGAGGGCTCCTGTGGAGAGCGGCCAGAGCGTTTGGACAGGTTCAGGCCTCGGCCTAATGAGAGGACCCGGTCCTCTCCTGGCAAAGCCCTCCCAGCACAGTTACAGCCGAAGGCTATGGTTGTGAGCTTGACCTTATGGCCCGAACCTGTGGCCGCACGTGGCTGAGTGATGTGGGCTGCGGAAGGGGCAGTAAACAAAGCTTGATCAGGTGCATGCAATTGAGTAGATTCGAAACCCGCGAGAATGTAACCACACCCTTGCTTTGCCGCATGGGATCTGCTATAAAATAAAGACTCGGGTTGCAGGCCCTGGCGCTGTCTCTCCATCAGAGAGGGCAGCGTCTCACCTAGCACCCAGCTTTCTTCTCTTGTCTGTCTTTTTCTAATCCTCCACCGCCCCCCCTCCTCAGGTTCACCCATGGCCGTGCCGGCTCGGCACAGGCTCCTTCCCACGCTGGCTCCATTCACGCGGCAAGACGGGGGCTCTGCTGTCAGTCAGAGGAGACCAGCTTCAGGTCCCAAGAACATCTGAGCTGTGCTGGCCTCCTCCCTGGGGGGAATCTGCCGCCAGGACACGGTCGAGAGGGGGCAGCCCCGCGGGGCCCGCGATCCTGGCGGAAGCGGCAGGGAGAGGTCTGCGCTTTGGGGACCATCTGAGCAGTGTCTCCCTCCTCAGGGCCATGGCTGCAAGATTCCGGCCCAGCGCTCCCCACACCAGCGCTGCCAGCAGCGTGGCTGTGGCCCAGGCCCAGGGGCAGTGGGGCCGC
>NW_005358651.1:69354-73008 GCF_000412655.1 Myotis brandtii
CGTGGCGCTCCCTGACGTCTGCCACCGGTTCCTGCCCGGCTACGTGGGCGGCGTCCAGGAGGGCGCGGTGACTCCCGCAGGTAACACCGGCTCAGCCGCATCAGATCCCCGTCCCCTCGTCTCGGGGCCCCTCCCCTGCTGCTCCTGCCCGAAGGCTTCACTCACCGGCCTCACGGCACCAAGAGCAGCCGGGGCGCCCCGGGCCTGAGGTCGAAGGTCACGTTCTTCAGTGGAGGGACCTGAGTGGCCGCCGGCCCCACGGCTGGTGCCAAAACTGGGCTAGTGGAGCCTCTCCCAGCCCAGACACCGTGTGCCCACAGAGGTGTCGGGGGCAGGGTGGGTGTGGGTGGGGCGTGTTTTGGGGGAGGCTGTCTGTCCATTCGTTCCCCACGGTCTCCAGGAACCCAGGGGCCCAGCAGGTGGTTCCCACTGGGTCCACAGGGAGGGGGGTGCCCCGAGTCCCACAGGGCGTCCCCACAGCTTCTCCAGCTCAGCCCCGGACTACGGCAGTGCAGGCTGGTCACTCAGCCTCTGGTGACCGAACCGACGAGGGCCCGCCCGCCCGCCACTGCACAACAGGGCCGAGCCCCGAGCCCCGAGTTCTGGGGGGACACGGGCAGTTCATTGGCAGGGTGCCACATCAGGAGCCCAGGAAGCTATGGCTTAGACCCAAGCTCTCCATGGCTTTTAATGAAGGTTTTTAAAGGCAGGATCGAGGGGTGGGCGTCAGAGGGCGTGGGAAACCCATTGGCTGGTTCTCCGCGAGCCGCCCGGCTTTCCAGGTGTCCAGCTCCTGGCATCGCTGTGGCCGAGGAGCCAAGGCTCCGCAAAACACCGGTGACTGCATCAGTGACGTCATCTTGTAAAATACACACATACCTTTATTCAGAGCAGAAGGGAGAGGGAGAGAGAGAGAGAGAAACATCAGTGCTGAGAGAGAATCATGGATCCGCTGCCTCCTGCACGCCCCCCACAACCCAGACATGTGCTCTCACCGGGTATTGAACCGTGACCTGGTTCCTAGGTCGACGCTCAAGCACGGAGCCGGATGGGTGTGATGTCATCTTTAGAGCAAAAGGCAGAAACCAAACATCTTGTGGCCTTTGTTTCGGTGAAGCTGTCAGTGCTTGGTGCTCAGCGAGCTCCGTTTCTGTCATCTCAGCAAAGTGCCCTTTTACTAGCAAACCCCTCCCTGGGGACGTGCCTTGCCGCAGGCCCCCAGGACCCTGCCCGCACCCCTTCGTCATCTTTGGGAGCCACGTGCGTGGCAGCCAAGGCGATAGGACAGTTAGTGGAGGCTGACACCTGCCTCTCAACTCGGATCTGATCCTAAACTTGATTCCTGTTGGCGCCGGTTCTGTGGCCGTCGGGAGAATCAGAACCAGAGGAACCATCTGGGCCCGCCTCTCCCCAGGTGGGAGGTGCACCCTGTGTCCTGCCTGGGCCTGGAGTCGCCGCAGGAGCCAGCCGCACGCGGGGCTGGAGTCTGGGTGCCCGAGACCAGAGACCATGTCCGGAGCAGCTGAGGCCCCAGCGCCCGTGGGGCGGAGCCGGCTGCCGTCAGGGCGGGAGCGCACTTTGAGTTCCAGTCTTGCCTCCGCAGGGGTCATCAACAAGTACGAGATCAACGGCCTGCAGGCCTGGCTCATCACGCACCTGCTCTGGTTCGCCAACGCCCGCTTCCTCTCCTGGTTCCCTCCCACCATCATCTTCGACAACTGGATCCCGCTGCTGTGGTGCGCCAACATCCTGGGCTACGCCGTGTCCACCTTCGCCATGATCAAGGGCTACCTGTTCCCCACCAACGCCCGCGACTGGTACGCCCGCCCGCGCAGCTGGTCTCGCCGAGGGGAGCGCACGAGGCCACTGGCCTTGTCTGTTCCCTGGGACGGGAGTGGGTGGAGCCCGCGGGTTGCGTGTCCTTGAAGGGGGAGCGTCATGGAACTGGGTTGATCTGGGAGCGTCCTTCTCAGTGTCGGTGGCTCCTGCGCTCGGGAGGATGAGTGGAGGGGCCCGGCCTGCCTTTGGTGTCTGGGTCGGGAGCAGGCAGGTGGGAAGGCGACTTCTGTCCACAGGCGAAGACGGCGCTCGGCCTCTTTCTCCGGAACATCAGTGTGGCCGGAGCAGTCTTGTGAGGGGACTTGTCATTTCAGCGGCTTTAAGAGAGCAGCTTCCCACAGGGAGTCCTTCCTTCCCCAGGGAAGCCTGGGGTTGGATTGTTGCCATCCACCCACCCATCCATCCATCCATCATCCATCTGCCCATCTCTCCATCCATCTCTCCATCTATCCATCTCTCTACCCATCCATCCCTCATCCATCCATCTCTCCATCCATCATCCATCCATTCATCCATCCATCTCTCCATACCTCCATCCGTCCATCTCCCCATCTGTGGGGAGCCGGCACGGCCATGGCATACTCAGCCCCGGGCGCCTTATGTGCCGCCAGCTCAGCCTGGTTCAGTGACCCTGAGTGGGGGGGTGAAAGGATTGAGAAAAGACAGACAAGAGAATGAAAGCTGGGCCTCGGTGGGACGCTGCTCCCTGATGAGGAGACGGCACCAGCGCCCACAAGCCGTGTCTTTATTTTATAGCAGATGCCATGAGGCAAGGTAGGGGCGTGATCACGTTGTTTACAGCATTCTCGTGAGTTTCAACCTTACTCAAATACATGCACCTAAACTCTATCACAAGGCACGTGGGGCCACGTGTTTGGACCATAGGTTCAAGCTCACAACCACAGCCGTTGGCTATGATTGTGCTGGGAGGGCCCTGCCCTCCAGCTGGGACTTGCACGTGGCAGTGAGAGGACCCTGTCCTTCCATTAGTCCGAGGCTTGAGCCTGTCCAAACACTGTAGCCGCGCCCCACACCCATCCATCCATTCTTTTCTCCATCCATTCATTCACCATGCACCCCAGCCCGCCTCCCCATTTTCACCCTCCCTCTCCCCTCCATTCATCAGCAGATGTTGGGTTCTCCGTAGACAGGTGTCGGTAGTGGGCTTCAGGCATGAATAAGATTCTTCTTCTGGGGGGGGAGTGCTTACGTTTTAGTCTGGGGCCCAAACAAAACCAAAGTGTGTTCCCTTGGCCTCTGCCGCCCGGGCGCGGACGATGGGCGGACGGTGGTGCCCAGTGTGGTATCAGGTGGTGAGGCGGCTCCTGTGGCTCAGGGAGGCCGCTGCGCGGCTTATGGTCACGGCGCCTGCTGCGGACTCGCACGTTTCCCTCTGTCCCCTTATCCCAAGGGCAGCGGACAGGACGCTGTTGCCATAATCGGCACAGAAACCTGTGTGCGCAGTGAGGTACCTCCCGGGCCTCCACCTGGGGGTCTGGGCGGAGTCTGGTCACCCCTGGAGAGGCCTGTGGGCTCAGGTAACAGGGCGGCTAACAGTTAAGCTTGTCGGCGCGGGAAGACGTGGGCCGGGCGCTGCACTGGCTCAGGGCGCGGTGCCTTTTTACTACTGGTCTCGGCATCCGGGGTCACTTCCAGTCACACTCGCGGCTGTGGACGGAGCACAACTTCAGTCCATTTGAGCGTCTCGCCCTCCCCTGTGCTGGGCCTCGCGGGCCCTGGAGGAGGAGGCGGGCACCTGGGTGCGGCCCCAGGAAGCCCTAAGCCGGGTGCCTGTCTAAGGCTGCCTTGCTCCTC
>NW_005358651.1:73180-74090 GCF_000412655.1 Myotis brandtii
CGCCCGAAGGAGGCCCGGGTGTGCCCCGCGCCCTGGACCGATGGTGTCCTTTCTTTATATTTTGCAGCAAATTCACGGGCAACTTCTTCTACAACTACATGATGGGCATTGAGTTCAACCCCCGGATTGGGAAGTGGTTCGACTTCAAGCTGTTCTTCAACGGGCGCCCGGGCATCGTGGCCTGGACGCTCATCAACCTGTCCTTCGCGGCCAAGCAGCGGGAGCTGCACGGCCACGTGACCAACTCCATGGTGCTGGTCAACGTGCTGCAGGTACCGTGTGGCCACTGGGAGGGCAGGAACCCCCCCTCCCTGGGTGTGTGTGGGCGGGGGCTGGCCAGCGTGGAGTGGGCGCTCCAGTGCCGCCCTGGACACGTCCCCAGGGCACGCCCGCTACTGGCTCATGTGTGTTCTGACAACTCCGGACCCGTGAGTGGTCCTGGCCACGTCACACCCGTGGCCTCCGCAGCGGTTCCCACGTGCCCACCCCCCCCCGCCAGGTTGTCGCCGTGGGTCTCGGGTGACCTCCTCAGGGTGGGAGTGAGGAGCGTGTTTGTACCTCTGTCCCATCTGTGTAAAATTTACACTGTGAATGGACGTTGGTCTCCTCCACCCCGTGGGCCACAGCGTCTCCCGCCGTGCTGGCCACGTGATGTACGCCGTGGTGTGCAGGGACCGCTGGCAGGGCTTGTACTGGACTCCCCCGTGGGCAGGTCGGCCGTGCCACGTGCACTGGGTTATGTGCCCCTCCTCCCCGGAGGCCCCGAGCCGCCTCCCTCTGCTGCAAGCCCCACGGCCTGGCCGTACCTCCCGGACGCTGTGGGTCCCCTCCTTGTCCTCTCGGAGTTCGGACCCTCCCCTCCGAGGACAAGACTCCCCCTCCCCCAGGCCCCAGGGCAGGGTGCGGGGGG
>NW_005358651.1:75060-75630 GCF_000412655.1 Myotis brandtii
GGGGGAGAGGCAGCCGGGGAGGAGGGGTGCTGACCCTGGGAGGGCGCCCCCCACCAGCATGGGGTCGGCACGGCGGGCTGAGAGCACATGGGCTGGGCTGAGAACATTCCGGAAAGATGGAGGAGCACCTGTCAGGGAGGGGCGTGCGGGGAGCAGAGGGGACCTTGCACCCCGGTTCTGTGTGGCCGCCACAGAGGACGTGGGGGTGTGGGGGTGGCAGGACGAGCTGCCAGGCGGGAGGCTGGGGAGTCGCCAGGGGCTCGGCTACAGCCTGGGCTGCATCTCTATGCAAGTGACTGTGTGTGTGTGTGTGTGTGTGTGAGAGAGAGAGAGAGAGAGAGAGATACGTGTGTGTGTATGTGATACGTGTGTGTGTGCGCAGATGGAAGACAGGTAGGTAGACACGCAATTTGTGCGTTTACGCTTGATCCCAACAAGTCTCCAGGCAGGTGCCTTTATTTGCAGAAGAGGAAACCCAGGTAGGCAGGCAGGCAGGTGGGCAGGGTGGGGGGACAGAGCCAGGGCCTGAACCCTGCTCCCACCTGCCCTGACCCCGCCTGTCCTGACCCC
>NW_005358651.1:76075-76612 GCF_000412655.1 Myotis brandtii
CGGAGCCGGGCTGTGGGCCGCCCTCCCTCCCCACTCCAGAAGCCTCTTCTCATCTGCAAACTGCGAAGCGCCTGGCGTGTTTCCGGCCTCGTAAATGTCAGCGCGTCCCTTCCCGGGCCCAGGGGACGCGGAGGCTGCAGTGCACGCGGCCAGCTTTCTCTGTCCGGAGCTCCAGGGCAGGGGGCTGACCGCCTCTCCCGCTGTCTGTGGTTTCTCCGCTGTGTGGGCCTGTGGCCTGGGACGCCGTCCAGCCCTGGTCAGGACGGAGGTGGCTCTTGCTGATTATGGGGGGGATGGCACACCCGTGACCATTTCACTGCTTTAGCCCCAGCGCCGCCCGGGCACCTGCCCTGGGCAGTGGGCTGCTCCCTCTGCGTCTCGTGCAGCCAACACGGCGCTGAACGGCGGTGGAGAGGCTGAGGAGGGGCTCACGCCTGCCAAGGTTGCCCTTGGGTTCCCGTGTGGCTCACGCCTGCCAGGGGTGCGGTGACACAGAGCCAGGGCGCGTGTCCAGACCCAAAGTGAGGTCCAGTCTCG
>NW_005358651.1:76667-77830 GCF_000412655.1 Myotis brandtii
GCTCGCCCGGGACTGGCTCGGGCAACCCAGTGCAGGCGCCCACCACACGGGGGCCTCCCCGTGCCTCCAACGAGGTGTGACCCCGGCCTCCTCTCCAGTGGGCACACTCTCCCCCCAGGGTGTTCTTGAAACTTGGCGTCCCTGCCTTAGTAGATAATGAATTCTTTATATTAAACTTTCCAGATCAAACTTCTGTGTGGTTTCTGACTCCCCTCCGGCCGGGTCCCGTCTGCCGGGGCCGCCTTGTGCTGGGCCTGGGGAGGTACCCCAGCTTGGCCGCCTGCCCCCCGGGCAAGTGAAGGGAGACGCCAGCCACTGGTGCCAGGCCTGCACCGCGCCTGGAGGATGAGGAGTGGGGCGAGCTGTGAGCTCCGTGCCCACGCCCTGGACAGGGAGGGGACAGACCTGGGGGGGCTCCCCTTCAAGTCACAACAGGCTGAACCAGGATGGGCCCCCCCCCCCATGACTGCAGAACAATTTCCCAACACCAGTGCCCCCTGCCCAGCCCAGCCCGGGGCTGATGTCACAGCAAGTGACTTGAATGCCAGGCGGGCTGGGCAACTCCACCCCAAGTGCCCGAGGCACGTGGACACCACCTTTCTTCCTGCTCAGACAGCCGGCAGGAGGTGGTCCAGGCAGGAAGGCCGGAGCGCGCGTCTCGCTCCCGGGAGGCCTGCCTCCTTTTTCTTTCTTTTAATGTATTTTCGTTGATTTTTAGAGAGGAAGGGAAAGGGAGAGAGAGAAATATCAACAATGAGAGAATCCTTGTCGATGAAATTTAACCTGACAGCTCGGGGGAGGCCTGCATGGCCGTCTTGCAAACTCAGAGACCTGAAGTCACCACAAAGGATGGTCTGAAATTAAACTTTAAAGCAGTGATGGTGAGTGACTTCCTGGAGGGCACACAGCGGTGGAAAGGCCGAGCGGAAAGGGAACCCTGGGCTGCCCAGAGCCTGGGTCTCCTTCACCTGCGACCTCTGGGTAGGCGGCCCCTCACCCTGTGGCCATTTGCTCTGATGGGCCTCCCCCTCCCCCACCCCGTCCTGCACCCCCAGCGACAGGGGTCCTGTCGCTGCACCAGGGCCTCTGGGCGGCGGCTCTTTGTCCCGTGGTCCCTCCCAGCGGCTAAGCAGGGCTGAGTCCTGCCTCAGTGGAGCGAGGGC
>NW_005358651.1:78838-79670 GCF_000412655.1 Myotis brandtii
GAGAGAATCATGGATCGGCTCCCTCCTGCACGCCCCACACGGGGGATCAAGCCTGAAACCCAGCCATGTGCCTCTACGGGGAATAGGACCCTCACCTCCTGGTGCCTAGATCGATGCTGAACCACTGAGCCACACCTTCCGGGCCTCCAGGTGCTTTCTGGAACCCCATCCTCTCGGGCAGCTCTGGGAGGTCTCCCCACGTCACAGGTCAAAGTTCCGGCAGCCCGAGCCCACGAGGCTGCAGAACTCACCCAGGCCTCAGATCCCAGCCAGGCTCCCCTGGCTGCAGCCTCGTCCGTCCTGCGGCCCCACCGCCTCTGGGAGGAGGAGAGCAAGCGCAGAACCAACCTCCACAAACCCATCCCCCCCCAGGGCTGCCGACTCCCCCGGGTCCTGGGTCCCTTCTCCAGGGTCATGGGCTCCAGGACGAATGAGCTGCAGGCAGGTCAGGAGCCACGCCGGGTCCTGGCCACACGCACCTTCCGGAAATGTGAGTCACGTCTTCCTTCTGGTTTCCTTTTTCAACCACCAAGAGGCTGATTGTGAACTCAGACATGAGGTCCCGGGACCGGATGGGAAGAACCTTGTGACATTAGTGGAGCTGGAAGAAAATGGCTTCGAGGTGTGTGACCACGGAAGCCCCAGCCGCGTTGTAGGCCGGAAGGACCCGCTGGGGAGGAAGGGAGCCGTTTGCCCTCCTGGCAGCCTCCACACCACAGGGCTGCACGGGCGCCTGCAAACTCGCCCAGACCTAGTGGTCAGAGAAAGTCTCTTAGGTTGGCATGTGGGGGAGGTCTGGCCCTGCCGTGACCTTGGCGGGTGTCTGAGGTCA
>NW_005358652.1:0-282 GCF_000412655.1 Myotis brandtii
TCCCGGACTGCGAGAGGGCACAGGCCGGGCTGAGGGGAACCACCCCCCTCCCCGAATGCACGAATTTCATGCACCAGGCCTCTAGATATAGATAGATAGATAGATAGATAGATAGATAGATAGATAGATATAGATAGATATAGATATATAGATATATAGATATATACACACACACACATACATACACACACACACTTATACTTATTTTTTGTAAATTCTGCTTTGTGTGTAAGAATTTTGTTAATAACTTTACAGTTTTTGCCCTGGCCAGCATGGTTCAGT
>NW_005358653.1:0-783 GCF_000412655.1 Myotis brandtii
TAAGATTTCAGCCATTATTAAAAAAATATATATTGTTAGTACCATATTCTCTCATTCCTCTTCTGAGATTTCCATTATGCATATGTTGGTATGCTTGATATTGTCCCACTTGTGTCTGAGGCTCTGTGAATTTGTATTCATCCTTTTTTTTTTCTTTTCCTCAGACTGGACAATAATAATTGATCTATTTTCCAGTTCAGTGATGCTTTCTTCTGCCAGAACCAATCTGTTCTCTATTCTCTCTAGCAAATTTTCATTCCAGATATTTCAAATTTAGAATTTCTTCTGTTATTACTTGTTTTTTCTATCACTTTATTGGTACCATTGCTTGATAAGATATTGTTCTCTTCTTTATTTTACTTACTTAAATATAGATTCCTTAGTTCTTTAAACATACTTAAAATAGCTGATTGAGAGTCTTTGCCTGGTAAGTCTAACATCTTAGTTTCTTTAAGTCCTGTTTCTACTGGTTGTTAATTTTTTTCTTGTATGTAAGCCATACTTTCTTGTTTCTTTACATGTATTGTAATTTTTATTGAAAAATATACATTTAAGCCCTAACCTGTTTGGCTAAGTAGATAGAATGTTGGCCCTTGGACTGAAGGGTCCCGGGTTCAATTCCAGTCAAGGGCATGTACCTTAGTTGCAGGTTTGCTCACCCTGGTTGTGGTGCATGCAGGAGGCAACTAATCAATGTGTCTCCTCTCTCACAATGTTTCTCCTTATCTCTCCCTCTCCCTTCTACCCTCTTTAAAAATCAATGGAAAAAATATCCTCAGGTGA
>NW_005358654.1:0-1085 GCF_000412655.1 Myotis brandtii
ATGGTGAGGATTTAAAAGAGATAACACACACACACACACACACTCAGCACGGAGGAAGCCCTCAAGAAATATTTGTACACATCTTCTGCCCTCACCTTCCTCCTTTCCTTTCAACACTCACTTTCGGTGAGAAGATGTCCCTGCCTATGCTCTCCCTCACGTATGAGAGTACCTTCTCTCTGAACTACAATAGATCTTGCTATCTACTTCACTTCTACAAGCATTTTAAAACAAGACATTTTATTGTTTTCTTATTTTTAGGGCTATAAAAGCAATATACACTCACTGCAGGAAAATATTTGATAATATTGTTAAGCTTACGAAAAAAAAGGAAGACAAAACTAAAGCAATTGCCTTAAACTCAGCAATAACCACTATGGGTATGTGTATTTTATGCATAGACTTCCAGATCTTTCTCCAAGCATATTTTCATTAACATTTTTATAACCCTTTTATAATATGCTTTTCTACTCGATCATAAACATCTTTCTATTGAAATAAATACACTTTTGCATTATTTATATCATTCCATTGCATAGATGGAGGCTATACCAAAGCCTGGGTGCATTTTCTTAATCAGTCTTGTACACTTGCATAGTTGTGTGGTTTACAACCATGTTGTCATGCATGTCCATCCTCATCACTGTTTTTGTTTTTTTGCATACACTGAGTATTTCCTTACTACCCCCTCATCCTTTTTTTAATATTTTTTTTATTGATTTCAGAGAGCAAGGGAGAGGGAGAGAGATAGAAACATCAATGATGGGAGAGATTCAATGATTGCTTCCTGTATGTCCCACACTGGGGATCAAGCCCGAACTTGGGCATGCGCCCTGACCGGGAATCAAACCACTGAGCTACACCAGTTGGGCTCATCCCTTTTAACACAAAGCCTTGTCCTGATCATAAGTCCCATTAAATTGGGGTATAACTCTGTCCTGTGCTGCTTAAATTCCTCCTCGATGCCTAGAATGAGTCCTTGAACACTGAAAATGTATGTCAAGCTTACACCATAGTGTCTATCCCACAGACTCTCTCTGAGGGTCTAGAGATGTGCTATTCCATATGGTAGCCACTCGCCCTGC
>NW_005358655.1:0-1273 GCF_000412655.1 Myotis brandtii
AACACTGGTCACCTTTTTTGAGTCTGAGAAACCGGAATTCACGCCCTAAGGTTCAACCCATGGACACAGAGTGGAGTTCCGTGCAAGAGGCCTGCCCTGGGTGCCCAGGAATGTCTCCCGAAGCCCATAGGGTCCAAACAGCAAGTGCAGGGACTCAGGTTACTTTTGGGCTCACACTCACCCCCTCTACGAAAAAAAGGAAAGAGTTCCCATTGGCTCTAGATGCTGTATTCTCTGGGTGAATGTCCCACTGTAGCTTGCCCTTAATGACCCTTGCCATAGCCACCCTTCAGTCCTCAAATGTCACCTTCTGTGTGAGTTATCCCTGCTGATTATAATGAATGATCCTCTTTTCTGTACTCCCACCACAATGGCGGATGGATGGATGGATGGATGGATGGATGGTGGATGGATGAATGGATGGACTGGTGGATGGATGAGCTATGGATGGGTAAATGGATGGATTTGGTCAATACATGGAATATGGGTACACTGGATGGTTGAGTGGATGAAAGGGTGATAACTAGTATATACATGATAAATGGATCATTGATTTTAGAGGGATGAATGGTGAATAAAGATATATGGTGACTGGATGATACATGAACGATTGATAATAGATAAATAAAAGTTATTGTTAGATTGATATTAGGATGAGAAAAGGATATTGATGAATTGGATATATTTGTGGAGGGATAGACAGATAATACGACGATGAATGGATGGATGGTTAGCCTAGGATCACAACTGAGGCAGGGTCTCAGAAATTCTAGAAACTTGGGCCATCACTGAGTCATAACTGATCATTTCTAAATTAACCAAGAAACATTTTGACAACCTTTCTGAAATCTTGGTTCTTGATATCCCCCTTCCTCAAATTCAGGATGGTAGTTACCTCTAGGAGTAAATAGTGTCTAATTTCTTTAAAAAAATATCTCTGAAAACAAGAATGGCACCATAGTACATTTTGACCGAGCTGGAGGATTATTGATCATTATGTCAGTTTTTGACATTGCTAACATTTCAAGTATCTACACTAATAAAAGACAAAGATGCTAATTGACCCTACCTTCGCTATGCCCAAGCCACGCCCACCAGCCAATCAGAGCGAGTATATGCAAATTAACCCAACTAAGATGGCAGCCGGCAGCCACAGAGCTGGAGCAAGCAGGCTTGGTTGCCCTGGCGATAGAGGAAGCCAGGCTTCCCGCCTGCCTGGGCCAGCTGCAGCCTCCACAAAAGGCAACAAAGTTTAAATTATAGAAGCTAAATA
>NW_005358656.1:0-1640 GCF_000412655.1 Myotis brandtii
TAAAACAGCGGCAGGAGGATCAGAGTCAGGAAGAGATGCTATTAGGATGGAAGCAGAGGTCAGGGAGGAGAGGAGACACTATGCTGGCTTTGACGATGGAGGAAGGGGACATGAGCCAAGAAAATACAGGAGGCCTTTAGAAATTGAAAAAGGAAACAAATTTCCCCTAGAGCCTCCAGAAGAAATCAGCCCCGGTGACACCTTGACTTTGGCTTAGTGAGATGGATTTTGTACTTCTGACCTCCAGAACTGTAAGATGAGAAATTTGTACATTTGTGGTAATATGTTACGGAAGCAAATAGGAAGCTCATGCAATCCATCAAGAAAATTATACATAGAAGAGGCTTCCATTCAGGACACTGGCTGGATCTTGCTGGCATGAACTCATGTTCCCAGCGGTCCTGGACAAGCACAGGTCATCTCACCAGGTGTCTGAAGACGCTCTGGGAACTCAGCCAAGATCCAGAAAAACCCAGAGGTCCCTTCCTTCTCAAAGTCAACTTTCCTACCCAGCCAAGCAATGGAATCCGGGAGAGCTTGGACTCGAAGATCCTTAGGGATTGACTCATCCAGCCCCTTCATGAACAAAGAGAGAAAATGACTTGCTCACAGCTGGGTAGCAGCACAACCTTAATGAGAACTCAGATCATTCAAACCAGCTTTTAGCACCTGACAAAATAGCCTTAACTAAGCCCCAGTACTATCTAGTTCATCGCCAACTTATCATTTCCACCCATACGTATCTGTGGCCCTCCCCGCTGTTCAGAGAAGTACCGAGTACCTTCGATATGCAAGGCACTCGCTGAGCCCTGAGGAGATGCAAAGATTCAGCCCCTCTGAGCCCCTGTAAGCTCCAGAGGTGACAGTAGGGATGTCCCGTGTCTGGGGAGCCGGTGGGAGACAAAGTTCCATGCACCTGCTCCATCCTGTCTTCTAAACCTGTGCAGTGGCTCGGTTTGCTGTCATAGAGTCAAACCTCGAAGGACAGAGAGCAGCACAGAGAGTTACTTGTGCGGAGCTGGAAAAGCCACCACGCCTCCACCGGGAGGGCTGGCCCCCATCACAGCACAGCCTCTCTGATTCACACAGGCTTCCACGGGGCTCACTGCCTCCAGGGCTGACGGTTCCTTTCTGAGCCACTAAGAATTCACAGTGCATAATTACATTGAAAACGTTGGTTGCCTGCTCACTTAGAAAGGTTTCCTTGTTTTGTTTTGAACTAAAACAGCACCTCTCTCCATGGTTTTAAACATAAAATATAACATAAAGGAGAAATTGTTGCCTTTATAATGCGGGGAGATTTAGAACATCCAGATGAAAACTGTTTCTAATGGTTTAATCCCACAGTGCCAAAAGGACGTGCAACATATTGTCTCCACCAGCAGAGCGCAACAGCTGTCCCCGCATGGCAAGGCCCATTATTCATCCCAAAGCTCTTCTACATTTTATTCCGAGTCCCAAGCAGGAGGCAGTGATGGGTTTGTAGCGGGGCACAGGGAGTGAGGCAGTGAGTCGGGGTGCTAGAAATTCAGCCAGCGTTTTGTGATGTGATTCATCCTATTCTGAAAGGAAGGCAGAGCACCCAAGACACAGGCAGGGCCCGGGGCCTCTGCTCTGCACAGACTCCATCGGGCGTTCAT
>NW_005358657.1:0-304 GCF_000412655.1 Myotis brandtii
ATATCATTAGCATATTACGCTGTGATTGGTTGAACGGCCGACCAGACGACCAGACGCTTAGCATATGAGGCTTTTATTATACAGGATGTTTCTCTCTCTCCCTCCCTCTCCCTTCTTCTCTGAAATCAATAAAAATATATTTTAAAAAAAGAAGGTCAAACCCTAGTTGGTTTGCTCAGTGGTTAGAGCATCGTCCAACAGACTAAAGGGTCCTGGGTTCGATTCCGGTCAAAGGCACGGACCTCGGTTGCAGGCTCCATCCGCGGGCGAGGCAACCAATCCATGTCTCTCTCTCTCTCTCTCT
>NW_005358658.1:0-784 GCF_000412655.1 Myotis brandtii
ATGTAATGCTGAATTCAATTTGCTAGAATTTTGTTGAAGATTTTAGAATCATTGTTCATCAAAGATATTGGCCTGTGGTTCTCTCTTTTTGTGGTGTCTTTATCTGGTTTTGGAATTAGTGTAATGCTGGCTTCATAGAAAGAGCTTGGAAGTGTGCCTTCCTCTTGAATTTTTTGAAATCGTCTGTAGAGGATAGGTTTTAGTTCTTCTTTGAATGCTTGGTAGAACTCCCCTGTAAAGCGATCCAGATCAGAGCTTTTGTTTGCTGGACGACTTTTGATCGCTGCTTCAATTTCTTCGATAGTTATCAGTCTATTCAGGTTTTTTCATTCTTCTTGATTGAGCTTTGGGAGTGGGTATTTTTCTAAGAATATGTCCATTTCATCTGGGTTGTCCATTTTGTTGGAATAGAATTGTTCATAGTATCTTTCATAATTTTTTGTATTTCTGTGGGATCGGTTGTTACTTCACCTCTTCAATTTCTGATTTAGTTTATTTGGGTCATCTCTCATTGCTGCTTGGTGAGCCTGGCTAGAGGTTCATCAATCTTGTTTATCCTTTCAAAGAACCATCTCTTGGTTTTGTTGATCTTTTGTATTTTTTTTTTTTTGGTCTCTGTCACTGATCTTTATTATCTCTTTCCTTCTGCTTACACTGGGCATTTCTTGTTGCTCTCTTTCTAACTCTTTGAGTTGTAGGGTTAGATAATTTATTACTATCTTTTCTTGTTTGTTTGTTTTTTTTTATATAGGCCTGCAGAGCTATGAACTTCCCTCTCAAGACT
>NW_005358659.1:0-975 GCF_000412655.1 Myotis brandtii
AGGGCACATGCTGGGCTAAGGGACCCCCCACCCATCCTCAGTGCACGAATTTCGTGCACCGGGCCTCTAGTTTTACTATAAAGACTTTATATAAAATGGGGAATATTGAAGCCATTTTCCTGCTTAGATCATTCCAGGTTTAAATTTTAAAGTAGATTTCTAAATAAATACTTTCAACAAAGTGAATAAGCAGTACTCAGTTAACTTTGTAACATATTCCAGTGATAAATAAGATTAGTTCCAGATAATAATTTGCAAATGCACAGGAAGAAATTACTTGAGTCTAAGTAAGCAGGGCTCTGCCATCCATAGTTTAAGTGTGGAGCCCTGGAATCCAAGTCTGCATGCAGTTGGCTTACAGAATTAAAATCTAATTATTAATTGGAGAAAAGACTACTGTACCTGAATCTCCTCTACAGAGAAAAAGAAAATGTCGTTGCTAGAAATAATAACACGCAGAGACTATGAAAATACAATTGAGTAGTTCTCTCTTACCAAGCAGATATATTAAGAGTATATCTCAATTATACAGTACCTCCAGACTACAGAGAAATTCAGAGTTTTCAGAGATAATAACCAGTTTGTTATTTAATCAAAGCCTGAACTATAGCTCTAATGGTCCTGATACCCCTACCTGAGTTGGGAGGAAGAGGGAGAGGGAGAGGGAGAGGGTGGGAGGAAGAGAGGGAGAGGAAGAAGGAGAGAGAGGAAGGGAAGGGAAGGGGAGGGGAAGGGAGGGGATGGGAGGGGAGGGAAGAGAAGAGAGATGGAGGGAGGGAGGCCAGCCTGGCTTCTTCTGTAAGGGCAAGAGCATTTCTTTAGAGATGTCTGAAGAAAGAGACAACTTTGAGAAGCACCATCTCCAAATCACAAAAGGGAAAAAAGCAAACTGAGAAAATTAACAGTTGTAGGTCTGCATCTTTCAGTAGAAATGCTCATCTCTTAAAAATGTTCATCTCTTGCCCAGCCGGGTGG
>NW_005358660.1:0-1658 GCF_000412655.1 Myotis brandtii
TAAACAGATGGAAGAACATACCGTTTCATGGATTGGTAGAATCAACATCGTTACAATGTCCATACTACCCAAAGCAATCTACATATTCAATGCACTCCCCCATTAAAATACCAATGGCATATTTCAAAGATCTAGAACAAACTCTCCAAAAACTCATCTGGAATAAAAAAAAGACCAAATAGCCACAGCAATCCTGAGAAAGAAGAACAAAGTTGGAGGGATCACAATACCAGATATCAAGCTATATTACCAAGCCACAGTTCTCAAAACTGCCTGGTACTGGCTCAAGAACAGACATATAGACCAATGGAACATAACAGAGAACCCAGAAATTGATCCAAGCCATTATGCTCAATTAATATTTGACAAAGGAGGCAAGAGCATACAATGGAGTCAAGACAGTCTCTTCAATAAATGGTGCTGGGAAAATTGGACAGATACATGCAAAAAAATGGAACTAGATCACCAACTTACAACATACACAAAAACAAACTCAAAATGGCTAAAGGACTTAAATGTAAGACAGGAAACCATAAAAATCCTACAAGACTCCATAGGCAGCAAAATAGCAGACAATATGTCATAGCAATATCTTTCCAGACACAGCTACTAGGGCAATGGAGACTAAGGAGAAAATAAACAAATGGGACTACATCAAAATAAAAAGCTTCTGCACAGCAAAAGAAGCCATCCACAAAACAACAAGAAAGCCCATGGCATGCAAAAATAAGATCGTATTGATTTTAGAGAGAAAGGAAGGGAAAGGGAGAGAGATAAAACATCAATTAGCTGCCTTCTGCACATCCCCGACTGGGGATCAAGCCACAACTAGGTTATGTGTCCTGACCAGGAATCGAACCTGCAACCTTGTGGTGCATGAGATGATGCTCAACCGACTGAGCCAGACCAACCAGGGCTACAAGTATCTTTTCATATATATTTGTTGCATATATATTCATGAGGAGGGTAAGCATTTCTCGGGGCCAGTTTCCTTGATATAGAAGCAGTCATGTCATTCAAAAAAGTTAAGAAGCATTACCGATTTTTGAAGTCTCCATATGAAGGAAACTTAGAAAGTAAACCAGCCTATTCTTTTAGGTCTTGAATTCAAAGTTCAAGCTGGAGCTCTCTCTGTAAAAAAGGAGAACAGTTGTATTTCAGGGATGGGAAAAAGTGCTCGCTTATCTTCCCTGGGCAGAAATACTTAGCACAATGTGTCCCTGCTCACCAGCACGATGTGGTATGCAACTCAGCACGCTTGTTGATTTTCTGATTTGCCTCATTATAGTCTAGGTTAGAGCTACACGTTTACGTATTAGGAAGGCAAATAATTACACAGGTAACGTTTCTCAGATGGCACTTTTGTAATATCCTCACTTCCTTTAAATGAAATTACATTTTAAAATGTCCTTTTCAAAAAAAATCTGGATAAGACATAATCGTTCAAGCTTATTTCACAGAGCACCCAGGCACCGCTTCAATTTAAAAGTAATGATGTGGTGTGAGAAGTGAACATGCTGAAGGTTCTTCACAGAAAATCCTGAGAGAGAGAGAGAGAGAGAACTGAATGGGATTTTGTCAACTAAAAGCCTTACCCAGGTATCCTCGCGACCACACGCTTCTCTGTATGTATTAATTTACGTAAACATTACAGTTTG
>NW_005358661.1:0-213 GCF_000412655.1 Myotis brandtii
CTCACCCAGGCTGGCCAAACCTCCATGGGGTGAGGTTTGCAGCTGGTCACACTCCTTTCAGGGTGGGGGGGTCCCCACTGGGGGGAGCTTGAACAGCCTGCAAACAGCCATCAGCCCCTCATCCAGGCTGGCCAGGCACCCCAGTGGGGACCCCCACCCTGAAGGGGGTGTGACCAGCTGCAAACACCCATCAGCCACTCACCCAGGCTGGCC
>NW_005358661.1:235-752 GCF_000412655.1 Myotis brandtii
TCCGGGACACACTTCAGGGCAAACCAGCCGGCCCCCACCCATGCACCAGGCCTCTATCCTATATAATAAAAGGGTAATATGCAAACTGACCCTAACAGCAGAACGACTGGGAATGACTGGTCACTATGACACACAATGACCACCAGGGGCCAGATGCTCAATGCAGGAGCTGACCCCTGGTGGTCAGTGCGCTCCCACAGGGGGAGCTCTGCTCAGCCACAAGCCAGGCTGCCAGCTGCCAGTACACCGGTGGTGGTGGGAGCCTCTCCCGTCTCCTCAGCAGCACTAAGAATGTCAAACTGCAGCTTAGGCCTGCTCCCTGCTGGCAAGTGGACATCCCCCGAGGGCTCCCGGGCTGCCAAAGGTATGTGTGATTGCCAGCTTAGGCCCAATCCCCCCGAGGAGCAGACCTAAGTCAGCAGGTGGTGGTCATCCGAGGGGTCCCAGACCGCAAGAGGGCACAGGTCAGGCTGAGAGACCACCCACCGAGTGCACAAACTTTTGTGCACTGGGCCTC
>NW_005358662.1:0-757 GCF_000412655.1 Myotis brandtii
TAACCAGGTTATTACAAAGGCATCAAATTGACAAAGGAGTTGTCATAGTTAAAGGAACAAACAAGCATGATGAGACACCAGGGCCTGGAAACAATGGAAGGCCTTACCACCCTTAGGATGGCAGGAAGGAAGAAGAAATAAAGTATTAAACCTCAATGAAAGCTGAAAACAGCTCTGGCTTCAGATCTCATTTTTCCTATTATGATGCATTTCTGCTGGATGTATTACATCTTAGCTAAAATTGCATTGATTTATGTATCTTTTATATCTTTCATGGGACTGCAACAGAGGGAGTCTTTGCTATTTTTTTTTGTTTGTTTGTTTGTTTTCTTCTGGCTTCTGGTGATTCACTGCCAATCTTTGGTGTTCCCTGGTTTGTAGTGTGTAGCTCCAATCATCAGACCAGGGCTTTCTCCTGAATGTCTACTCACATGGCCATCTTATAACGGCATCAATCAAATTGGAGTAGGGCCCCACCCTATTCCAGTAGGACCTCATCTTAACTAATTATTCCTGCAATAACTCTTACCCAATAAGGCACATTCTGAGGTACTTCAACATGTCTCTTTTGTGTGTGTGGGAAGGGACACAACTCAATAGATAAAGTAGTGTTATTAGAAGAGATGTGTGTGTGTGTGTATGTGTGTGTGTGTGTGTGTGCTGTTAATCCTCACCCCAGAATATATTTCCATTGATTTTTAGGGATAGTGGAAGAGAGACAGAAACATTGATGTAAGAGAAACACATCGATTGGTTG
>NW_005358663.1:0-496 GCF_000412655.1 Myotis brandtii
AAAGAATAAAAAAAAATAAAAATAAATAAATAAAAAATACATAAATTAACTTTCAGCAAAAAAAAAAAAAAAGAGTGTGAAACAGAGGAGAGAAAATGGCGACTGAGTAAGCAGATATCTCATGCACCTCGTCATGAGTCCAGACTTGAATAACAACCAAATTGGAAAACATCCACCTGGAATTAATGAATTAGACACAGCTGAGGAGACAATTTACCAGGAATGGCAGAGTATGCCTGGAGAATGGTAGGATCAAGGATGTGGGCTTGAGAACGACACCTGACCAGTGGGCCAAGAGTGCCAGGAGAAAGCTTCATTGCACCAAAGTTGCATCCCTTGGCGACAGGCATAACATACAACTGTGAAAAGGAAATGCCACAGGGCTGCTGGCACCGGGGAATCTGGACCTAAGACCACAGCCCCAAAAGTCTGCACTGTGAAAGGCAGCCAAAAAGGCTTCCCGAGCAGCACAGTAGTGGGGGGAGAGAAACCCACA
>NW_005358664.1:0-498 GCF_000412655.1 Myotis brandtii
GATATAACTCTGGTAAACATATATGCACCCAATACAGGAGCACCCAATTACATTTTTAAAAAATTCCTGAAAGATATCAATGGAGAGATTGACATCAATATAAGCATAGTAGAGGACTTTAATATCCCATTGACATCACTGGATAAATCCTCTAGACAAAAAATCAGCAAAGAAACAATAATCCTAAATGATTCACTGGATCAGGTGGAATTAATTGACATCTCCAGAACATTTCACCCCAACGCTACAGAATGTACATTCTTCTTAAGTGCACATGGTACATTTTCAAAGATAGACCACATATTAGGACACAGGCTAAGTCTCTACTAGTTCAAGAAGATTGAAATCATATCAAGCATCTTCTCAGATCACAATGGCATAAAATTAGAAATCAACTACAATAAAAAGAACAAAAAACATGAAGGCTAAATAGCATGCTATTAAACAGTGATTAGGTTACTAAAGAAATCAAAGATGAAATAAAAAAACATTCTGGAA
>NW_005358665.1:0-656 GCF_000412655.1 Myotis brandtii
ATTAGAGACTTAATGTTGAAAGAAAGGGGAAAAACAGAATATTCAATACTAGAGTCCCGATGCACAAAATTCGTGCACTCGGGGGGGTTTCCTCAGCCTGGCATGTGCCCTCTTACAGTCTGAGAGCCCTTGGGGGATGTCCGACTGCCGGCTTAGGCCTGCCAGGGAGCAGGCCTAAACCAGCAGTCGGACATCCTTAGTGCTGCCTCGGAGGCGGGAGAGGCTCCCACCACCACCACTGCACTCACCAACTGTGAGCCGGGCTTCTGGCTGAGCAGCACTCCCCCTGTGGGAGCACACTAACTACCAGGGGGCAGCTCCTGGCATCTGCCCCCTGGTGGTCAGTGAGCATCATAGTGACTGGTCATTCTGCTGTTTGGTCAATTTGCATATTAGCCTTTTATTATGTAGGATTATATCAACTTCAGATTGTTGTATATGCTGGGAGCCTCATATTTGTCACCAAGGGAGTGTGTGAGATTCAGGAATAGTATAATAATTGTGGCATATTGAAAGCAGGAAAGGAAGGTCATACAATTAAAAATAAAAGAGAAGGTTACGTTCAGCCTGCATGGCTCAGTGGTTGAGTGCCGACCTATGAACCAAAAGGTCAGGTTCAATTTCTGGTCAGGGCACATGCCAGGGTTGTGGGCTCC
>NW_005358666.1:0-492 GCF_000412655.1 Myotis brandtii
ATTAAAAACAAATAGTGTCAAGGTTTGGCACTTAAAGGAATAGAGCAAATTTTTTTAAATTAATCATTTTACTGTGTTTAAATATATCTATTGTATCAAACTTGTTAATTATGTTGTTCAAAACTTCTACAGCCATAATTTTGCTTGACTAATCTATCAATCACTTAGAAAGGTGTGTTGAAATCTCCCAATATGTAGATATAGCCAGTTAGCCTGGAGGTCAATTCACCCCCAGTATTGCCGACAACAATCAAGGCTTAACTACAACAAGACTGCGCACAAAGACCACAAGGGGGTGCACCAAGAAAGCATAAAAAATGCGGAGACAAAGAAACATGACAGAAATGGAGGACTGAAGTAGCAACGAAAATAATTTTATGGTTGGGTCACAACATGAGGAACTGTATTATTTAAAGGAGAAGGTTGAGAACCACTGCCAGTTTTATAAATTTTTGATTTATTTATTTTAGTCCTATTCTGCTAGATGCAGCC
>NW_005358667.1:0-601 GCF_000412655.1 Myotis brandtii
TATAAAGCCATTGTAATCAACACAGCCTTGTATTGCCCTGACCGGTTTGGCTCAGTGGAGGGAGTGTTGGCCTGTGGACTTGGGGGTCCCAGGTTCGATTCTGGTCAAGGACATGTACCTTGGTTGCGGCACGGCCCCGGTGGGGAGTGTGCAGGAGGCAGCTGATCGATGTTTCTCTCTCATCAATGTTTCTGACTCTCTGTCCCTCTCCCTTCCTCTCTGTGAAAAATCAATGAAATATATTATAAAAAAAACAGCCTTGTACTGTCACAAGACTAGACCAATGGAACAGAATATAGACCCCAGAAACTGACACCAATACAGTCCATTAATATTTGACAAAGGAGGCAAGAATATACAATGGAATAAAAACAGTCTCTTCAACAAATGGTTTTAGGAAAACTAGACAGACATGTGCAAAAAGATGAAACTAGACCACCAACTTACACCATGCACAAAAATAAACTCAAAATGGATAAAAGACTTAAATGTGAGTTGTGCAACCATAAAAATCCTAGAAGAAACCATGGGCAGCAATATCTCAACTAGCTCTCTTGGCAATAGGTTTGCTGATACATCTCTTAGGGCAAGGGAAACAAAG
>NW_005358668.1:0-443 GCF_000412655.1 Myotis brandtii
AACAGAAAATAACAAGTGTTGGCAACAATGTGGAGAGATCTGAAAGGTTGTGCACTGTAGGTAAGAATGTAAAATGCTACAGCCGCTTTGGAAAACAGTGTGGAATTTCCTCAAAAAGTAAATATAGAATTACCATATAACCCAGCAATTCCACTTCTGGGTACATACTCAAAAAATGGCAACAGGGTCTCAAATAGATTATATTTGTATACACATGTTCATAGCAAATTTATTCACAATAGCTGAAATGTGAATGCAACCCTAGTGTCCATGAGTAGTGAATGGAGAGGCAAAATGTGGTATATACAGGCAATGGAATATTTACTGTTCAGCCTTTAAAAAAGGGAATTCTAGGGAAGTGAGATGGCAAGTAACTGGAGGCTGCATGCCATTTATCCCAGCCAGCGACCAGATTTACAGATAAATACTGAGCAATCAATTTG
>NW_005358669.1:0-552 GCF_000412655.1 Myotis brandtii
GGCCTCTAGTATAATATATATGTGTTATATATCAACTAGAGGCTGGTGCATGAAATTCTTGGATTCGGGGGGGCGGGTCCTTCAGCCCGGCCTGCACCCTCTCAGAGTCCAGGAGCCCTCAAGGGATGTCCGACTGACGGCTTAGGCCCACTCCCCCTAAGCTGGCAATCGGACAACCTTAGTACTGCCGCAGAGGCGGGAGAGGCTCCCACCACTGCCGCTGTGCTCATCAGCGTGAGCCTGGCTTCTGGTCAGCACACTGATCACAAGGGGTCAGCTCCTGTGTAGAGCGTCTGCCCCCTGGTGGTCAGTATGCATCATAGCGACCGGTCATTCCACCGTTCGGTGAATTTGCATATTAGACTTTTATTATATAGGATTTGCAAAACATATTTATAGCACCTGCTTTGTATCAGGAACTGTTTCACTTAGATATTAACTCATTTAGTCTTCACAACTCCACCCCATAGATGCTATTATGATCAGCACCTTACATTTGGGAAACAAACCCAGAGAGGTGAATTTGCCCACAACCTGAGACTAGTAAGTAGG
>NW_005358670.1:0-1097 GCF_000412655.1 Myotis brandtii
ATTAACCAATGCCATCCCAATAAATTCAATAAAAATTAAAAACAAATAAATAAATATAGTCTGTGCTCTAGTACTGCCCCTGTGCCCCATACACTGGAGGTATCCCATGTGGTCTTTTGTTTCAGAGGCTGATGAGACCTTATCACCACATACCAAAGTGTAGGGCTTTACATTCCGGTTCCACCACTTACTCAGCAGCTGTGTGACTTTGGGCCAGTCGCTTAAACTGTGTGCCTCAGTTTACTCATTCCTAAAATGAAGCTGGCCATACCTGCCCCTTGGTGTTCAGCAAAAAATAAAACGTTAATGAGGCTCTGAACACGGCTTCTGGCACCCGGAGTCGCGAGGCTGCTATTGTCTGCATATACTAGTCTGTGGCAAATCTTTTCCTTCCCATACTTTTGAACCTAGAGTCCTAGACTGATTGATATTAGCCCTCTTAATCAGCTTCATCTGTTAAAAAAAAAAAAAAAAAGGATCTACGCCAAAAGATCACTGAGAGAATAAAAAGAACAGGAGAAAAACTATCACACACCAACACATCCAGGGAACGAAAAAGAGGTTCCTTTCTCTTCGGTCTCTCTGGCTACAGCACATCCTTAGCATCCATCACCCACAGCCCCAGGGCTCCCAGCTGAAAGGCACATCTGGGGGCAAACGAGCGACGTGAGTCTCCAACAACGCCAGCCACAACTCCACGTCAGGGAGCCATGTTTCCCACTCGGGAAAATGAAAAGGTGCACGACTGTAACGAGTGAACGAGCCCCCCCATCAGTCCCTGTCTCCCAGGAGGGCCGGGTCCCAGCACAAAGACCGCATCACCACGGGCAGCGACCTTCCCTCCCTCACCCAGCTCCTGGGGAGGCGGGTGGAGATGGGCCGACCGGGAGAGCTGGGTGGGCGGGGGACAGAAAGGTCGGGGGCCCGGTGGGGGCGGGACGACCTCGGGAAAGCGAGGCACTGGGAGGTGTGGTTGGAGGGAGGGGTCGGGCCTCACCTTCGCCCGCTTGCGCCGGCTGGTCCGTCGTCCCTCCGGAGTCTCGGCGATTCCCGTTTCCATGGGGGTGGCAGAACCAGGCACGACGGGAGGCCCGGCT
>NW_005358671.1:0-468 GCF_000412655.1 Myotis brandtii
TTTTTTTTATTAGTGTAATCCTGGCTTCATAGAAAGAACTTGGAAGTGTGCCTACCTATTGAATTTTTTGGAAAAGTCTGGGAAGGATTGGTTTTAGTTCTTTGAATGTTCGGTAAAACTCCCCTGTGAAGCCATTTGATCCAGGGCTTTTGTTTTCTGGAAGCTTTTTGATTACTGTTTCAATTTCATCAGTACTTATTGGCCTATTCAGGTTTTTTGACTCTTCCTGATTGAGTTTTGGGAGCTTGTATATTTCTAGGAATGTGTCCATTTTGTCCAGGTTGTCCAGTTTTTTGGAGTAGAGTTGTTCATAGTATTTTTTTTTTTTTTTTAACAATCATTTGTATTTCTGTGGGGTCTGTTGTTATTTCCCCTCTTTCATTTCTGATTTTGTTTATTTGGGTCCTCTGCTTCTTGGTGAGCCTCGTGATAGGTTCATCAATCTAGTTTATCCTTTCAAAGAACCAG
>NW_005358672.1:0-746 GCF_000412655.1 Myotis brandtii
TCCTAGCACAGAGCCTGGCACCCAGCAGATGCCCAATTCATACTTGGTGAATGAATGAATGAATACCCCAGCCAGACTGATTGTATGCTCCAGGTCCTCCTTCCTGGAACACTCCCCACCCCTGCCTCCTTGCCTTTGTATGTTTCACTCACTGGTCAGATTTTAGCTTAGATGTTACTTCCTGCAGGAAGCCTTCCCCGATTTCCTCTCCCAAAGTGAACTGGGCACCCTCCTCCAGCCCCAACAGCATTCTGTGTGCCCTATTGTTGCATTTATCAGAAGCTATGGCAATTAATAGTCACCTTTCTTGACTTCCCCACCAGGCTGTGAGCTCCAAGACAGGGTTAAGTCTGTTCTCTCTGAATCCCCTCTGCCTAAGAGACCTTACTAGGATGAGAGGCCATTGACCCTATGGTTAGAAGCAAGAACTTGAGCACCAGGCATTTTTTTTAATTGGTATAATTTGGGGGTTATTATTATTAATTATTGATTCTAGAGACAGAGGAAGGGAGAGGGAGAGAGAGAGAGAAACACAGGTTCTCATCCCAACTATACTAGTCCATGGGGACTTGAGTGGGTCCCTCAACCTTTCTGTGCCTCAGTTCCCTAATCTGTGAAATGGGTACAAAAATAGTGCATCCCCAAACTGGCACAACGAGGATGTTGTTTCCCTGGCACAGAGCAAATGGTCGATACATGTTAGCTACTATTTGTAGGAACCTGGTAAAAACAGTCAATGAATAAAT
>NW_005358673.1:0-606 GCF_000412655.1 Myotis brandtii
TAGGTTTTAGTTCTTCCTTGAATGTTTGGTCAAACTCTATTGTGAATCAGTCTGTCCCCGACCTTTTGTTTGCTGGAAGCGTTTTGATGGCTGCTTCAATTTCTTCCATAGTTATTGGCCTATTGAGATTTTTAGATTACTCCTGATTAAGTTTTGGAAGGTTGTATTTTTCTAGGAATATGTCCATTTCCTCCACATTGTCTAGTTAGTTGGAGTAGATTTGTTCATATTATTTTTTAACAATCCATTGTATTTCTGTGTGTTCTGTTATTATTTCTCCTCTATCATTTCTGATTTTGTTTATTTGGGTACTCTCCCTTGTATCTTGGTGACCCTGGCTAGAGGTTCATCAATCTTGTTTATCCTTTCAAAGAACAAGCTCTTGGTTTTGTTGATCTTTTGTATTATTTTTTTGGTCTCTATGTCGTTTATCTCTGCTCTGATCTTTATTATTTCCTTCCTTCTACTTGCACTGGGCTTTTCTTGTTGTTCTCTTTCTAACTATTTGAGTTGTCAGTTTAGGTAATTTATTATCGTTGTTTCTTGTTTTTTTCAGTAGGCTTTTAGAACTATGAACTTCCCTCTCAAGAATGCTTTCACTGTGTC
>NW_005358674.1:0-573 GCF_000412655.1 Myotis brandtii
ATCATTAAAGGATTAAGGTTTCTAAGAATAAAAATTCCAATATGTTAAAAACAAATAAACTCCCAGGAGAAAAGTGAAGGGGGAACAAAGCTGGAGTCTGCAGCCGCCCTGGTGATTTAGAACTGTTTTGCTAGGCAAACTCAGTCCCTGAGAGCCAGGTCAAAGAAGGGGGGGGGGGCTGAATGCCTGAGCTGCCAGCAAGGCCCTGAAGCCCCTGGTGGAGAAGAAGCGGCGCATGGATCAACGAGAGCCTACAGGAGCTGCGGTAGCTGCTGGCGGACACCGAGGTGCAGGGGGTCAGGGCATTGCCTGGCCTCACTTCCCTCCCCACCTGGCGCCCCCACCGGTGCAGGTGCAGGCTAAGCTGGAGAACGCTGAGGTGCTGGAGCTGACGGTGCGGCGTATGCTGCAGGAGTGCTGCAGGGCAGGGCTTGCGGGCTCGAGCAGCTGCAGACAGAAGCCAGCCAGCGCTTCGCTGCTGGCTACATCCAGTGAACCCCCTGCTTAAGTCCATACCACTGTGAAAGGGCAGCGGCTTCTGGGATTTGCTGGAGGACGCTCTGGCTGGGCCCC
>NW_005358675.1:0-849 GCF_000412655.1 Myotis brandtii
ACAGCCCCTTCAGGGTGGGAGGGGTCCTGCTGGGGTGTCTGGGCAGCCTGGGTGAGTGGCTGCTGGCTGTTTGCAGCCTGGCCACAGCCCCTTCAGGGTGGGGGTCCTGCTGGGGTGCCTGGCCATCCTGGGTGAGGGACTGAGGGCCCTTTGCAGGCTGGCCATGGCCCCCAGCCACCCAAGCTCCCAGTGGAGGCTTGCTGAAAGCAGGTATCTGGGATTTATTTAGCTTCTATAATTGAAATTTTGTTGCCTTTTACGGAGGCCACAGCCAGCTCAGGGCATGCAGGAAGCTTGGCTTCCTCCATCGCCCGGGCAACCAAGCCTCCTGCTTGCTCCAGCTCCATGGCTGCCGGCCGCCATCTTGTTTGGGTTAATTTTCATATAGTAGCGCTGATTGGCAGGTGGGCGTGGTTTAGGGCATAGCGAAGGTACAGTCAATTAGCATCTTTGTCTTTTATTAGTGTAGATTTTATTTTACTATTATTATTAAAAATAATTCCTTAGTGTTGGAAGTATTACATATGTCCCTTTATTTCCCCTATTGACCTGCTCCAGCCGGCCCTGCCCCCACTGCTCCAGGCACTCACCGCCTCATTTTCTGTGTCCATGAGTTATGCACATACTAGTAAGCATACAAGGTCCTTGGTTGATTACCTCTCCCAGCTCTCCCTCTGAGAATCCGCACTCTGCTCCATGCTTTCATGTGCCTGGATCCACTCTGTTCATCAGTTTATTTTGTTATTTAGATTCAACATATGAGGGAGATCATGTGATACTTGTCTTTCTTTGACTGACTTATTTCACTCAGCATAATACTCTCCAGGTCCCTCCATGCTGTCTCAAAGG
>NW_005358675.1:1873-2783 GCF_000412655.1 Myotis brandtii
AAATCTGGTATTGTGATTCCTCCAACTTTGTTCTTCATTCTCAAGATTGCTGAGGCTATGCAGGGTCCATTTTGGTAGCCTATAAATTCTTGGAGTATTTGTTCTGGAGATGTGAAATCTGCTGTTGGTATTTTAATAGGGATGCATTAAATCTATAGATTGCCTTGGGTAGTATGGACATTGTAATGATGGTGATTCTACCAATCCATTAACACGGTATATTCTTCCACTTGTTTATATATTCTTCTAGCTCTTTTTTTAACATCCTGTAGTATTCTGAGTACAGGTCTATTGCTTCCTTGGTTAAGTTTATTCCTAAATATTTTTATTCTTTTTTTGCAGTGGTAAATGGGATTGCTTGTTTAGTCTCTCTTTCTGAGAACTCATTATTGTATAGAAACGGTGTCCATATTTGGGTGTTGATTTTGTGTCCAGCTACATTGCCAAATTCATTGATTAAATCTAGTAGTTTTTGGTGTAGTGTGTAGGGTTTTGTATGTACAATATCATGTCATCTGTGAATAATTAGATTGTTACTTCCTCCTTTCCAATTTGGATGCCTTTTATTTCTTCCTGTCTGATCACTGTTGCTAGGACTACCAGTACTATCTTTATATATAAAAGCCCAAGTGAAACACTGAACAACTTGTTGATGGTTGTTATGATGTGCACTGACCACCAGGGGGCAGATGCTCAAAGTAGGAGCTGTACTCTGGTGGTCAATGCACTCTCACAGCCAAACTCCTGTGGTCCCTATTTCCGGTTGGCCCGACTCCCTCAGTTCCTCCCCCTGGCCAGACACCCTCCTACCCCCCACATCGGCCCCAATCACTGGCCTGGCCGAGGGACACAAACTATACACAAATTCGTGCTCTGGGCCTCTAGTGTTGAATAAGAGTGGTGAAAGTGG
>NW_005358676.1:0-556 GCF_000412655.1 Myotis brandtii
GCCAAAGTTTGTGAAAACAGAGGTTTTGATATATAAATTACTAAGGGCTAAAATACTTTTTAAGGCTACATTGACCTTTTAGTTTCTAAAGATGCCCTAGAAACATTTTCATCAATAGTTCAAGATATTCCAGGTTCAATTAAATCAGATCTTACTAAGGTAATCTTTGAAAGCTTCCCATGCAGTCCCCATTACCTTATGGTGGTAATCTGACTTTAGGATGAGGTAGAATCTCATTCTCTGTAAGCTTTCTTCCATAGGTTTCATTTTCTACTTTTCTGTTAAACACTTTTCTCTTTAAATAAAATGTCTTCTCTATATTACATAAAAGCATAACTTTTACTTGATTTTTGTAGCTTTTTCTGTCATCCTGTTGTCCCCATCCATTAAAATATAACATTTTTTTAATGCAAGGTCTCACCCACATATTCATATTTACACCACTCAATCTTTTTTCTTTCTTTTTTTTTTTACATAAGAAGCTGACTTTTAATTCTATAATTTCACTAAAATTTTTTGGAGAGTCATCTTCTTTTAGTCCTTTAATGCTTTACTT
>NW_005358677.1:0-817 GCF_000412655.1 Myotis brandtii
GGGTTATGCATATATGCATACAAGTTCTTTAGTTGATTTCTTTCCAACCTGAAAAGTTTTTAAAAAATTGATGCCTACCCTCTTGCTCACTCTGATATGTTCTCTCTCTCTCTCTCTCAATAAGCCTCTGTGCTGTGAGTGGCTATCTGGAGAGACCCACATGGCCTAGTACTGAATGAGACCAACAGATAGAAAGTCAAGCCTTCCATCCAAACTGAATCCCAAAGACCCCCAAGTGAGCTCACACCCTCAGTGACATATCCTGCCTCAGGTGAGACCACAGTAGTCCCAGCTGAGCCATGCGGGATTTCAGGTCACAGGCATGTGAGCTAATAAGTGAGTTTTGGTTAAGTCTCTAGTGTGGGGTAACTCTCAGCAATAGATCACTAGCACAGTCGTCCCACACCAGACCCTGGGCCTGCCCTCCTATCTCGTTCGTTTTTTCCTCCCAGTTCCCTCCAGCCCCCGCCCCTCATTTCTAACACCCTCTGCCTCCAGTTTGGAGGATGGCTGTGAAGCTTAAGAAAGGACCCTGCAAAGTAGAGCCAAACTGAAAAGTGTAATTTGAAATAGGAAACAGCTTCTGTTGAGAACACAGTTCCGAGCTTCCAAAGTAAAGAGATGCTCCACGCAAGGCAGGCGGCTGCCCCTCCAGGCCCATTGCTAGTGGGCGCAAGTGCACTGCCGTCACCATGGACCTCTAAGGTAGACCTGGCCCCTGATTTCGAGACCTCCATTTAATCTCACAAGCCTTCATCGGCTGCCATTGTGAAATCAGATTGAAGAGGGTAGACAAGTACTTATTCATCTTTCTGGT
>NW_005358678.1:0-908 GCF_000412655.1 Myotis brandtii
ATGTTGCATGCTTCAATTTCACTAATTTCCTCTCTTGGCGTTTCCTCCTTTTCTTTCCTCTGGGGATTGTGTTGTCTCCCCATTTTGACTATCACCAGATGGTTCAAACGTCGAGTTGTATGGGCCTGGGCCATGTGCAGTGAGAGCTTCACACCACCCTAGTGTCACTGAAGAACTCTGACACTAAGATGTGTGACTGTCATGGTTTGTGGAAAACAGGCTCGCCCAGAGGCAGCATTACCAGTGCTCAGTGTGGCCACATGTGCACACCTAGAATCAGGGACCCCACCTGCACCACGCTGAAACAGAGACCCCCTTGGCATGTGTTGAACATCAGAGCCCCCTAACGTGTACCAAAAGTCAGAGTTCCCCGATAATCCAGTATCTCAGCCTCGCGCTGAGATTCAGGGTCCCCGTGTGCGCATCACCAAGAATTGGAGTCACTAGCTCTTAGTGTGAATGCACTGGGAATCAGGGATCCCAGGCGCGCGTGATAAGAAACAGAGTCAAGTCACTGGTGCTTAGTGCTGCCAGTGCTGCCTCCTGCCTGGAGAATCAGGGTCCCAGTCAGCTTGGGGGACTTCAGTGAGCACTTGCCCAGAATCAAAGTCAGGTGGCACTACAGCCTTGCATGGGCTTCGGGTTTGGTCCGCCGATTGCCTTGTGGGGAACAAATTCCCAGTGTCTGAGCACTCCTAGGCTCAAGTTCCTGCAGAGGTGCTATGGGGAACAGATTCCCAGTGTCTGCAAACTCTCAGGCTCAAATTTCTGCAGCAGCACATGCTGTGGGAGGGGCGGGTCTATCAGTTACTCTGGCGCTGCCCACGAGCTTGCATGGAGGGGGATGGGCTCTGTTACAGAAATCTGCGCGGAGATGTCTGGATTCTTGGTGTCTGTGGGTCTGTAGC
>NW_005358679.1:0-999 GCF_000412655.1 Myotis brandtii
TTCCTGTGTAGGTGTGGCCCTTAGGACAGCTGTGGCACGTAAAATGTTGTTTTCGATGATTCTGCCTGGAGCCTTCCACGGTCACTCCACGCCCCTGCTCCCGAATGGGGGAGACGACCACCCGCCCCACTCGATTGGCAAGTAGCTCAGTGCTGTCGCGTCCTCTGACATTGCCATGATTCCCATCAGGAAGAAATGAGGACAACTGTAATTGGACTGTCAGTATGCTGACGACTTCACGGTCACGTTGGCAAGCATGACACTGTGCTCTGAATGCCCATCTTTTAATCAGGAGATAATAATGACCATTTAGCGTCCAATTGCACTCTCAGTATCAAATGCCGTCCTCTAGAGCAGTCCTTCCCCAGGGCAAGTCCGCAGACCTACGCAGGCTTTCTCATCTTATTGGGGGAACTTGATAGAGACACAGCATCTAGACCTGGTCCTAGAGCTGCTGCTTCCTGAGGTTAAAAGACCGTCCATCACTCTATTTCCAGTTTTGCTTTAGGATCATTTCACGTTGTTTATAGAAAGGAACCACAGCTCTCAAAATCCCTTGGGAAACCAATAGAGAAACCACCTAAGGGACTAGGACTCCCCAGAAATACTATTTATATGGGCTGAAGGGCCAGTTCTCCCTGCGCCATTGAAAAGCTAAGACTGGAGACACCCATGGGAATCGCAGCGAGCTGCATGGTAACGGTGATGGAGATAGGTGAAGGTTAGTCCAAATGTTCCCATAACGTTTCTAACCTAAAGATCCAAAGTTTGGGGGCTTTCATTTTGCTAAAGTTTCCACAAAAGCACAACACACTCCAGAGTTAGGGAACTTTTTGAAATACTGTTTTTGAACGAACAAGGAAATTGATCCTTGGTTACACCAAGGAACAAGGTGTGAGAAAGGAAGTGGAGGAAGAGAGGATAAAAATCTTTGGGGAGCCCGGCCGGTGTGGATCAGTGATTGAGTGTCAACCTATGAACCAGGAGGTCACAGGTTGC
>NW_005358679.1:1793-5257 GCF_000412655.1 Myotis brandtii
CCAGAAATCAGGATTTTAAAAAGATTTCCAGGTGATTCTAATGTGCAGCCCAGGTTGAGAACCACTGGGCTATAGGGTTAAGCCTCGAGCTGACCTGTTGGCAAAGCCACAAACAAGTCCCAGCTTAGAGGGCACAGCCCTCTTAACATAATTAAGCTTGACCTTATGATGCTCCCTAGATCTTATCTGGGTAGCTAACAGGCTGTGGGAGATGCAGCAAGTGCTGCCAAAACAAGTGAAACTCACAAGAATATTGTAACTATGTTGACCACTACCTCTGGCTATAAAATAAAGGCTCAGCTTGCTGTCTGGGTCTCTCCCTTTGGCCTCAGCCAGGCACAGAAAATCCACCTAGACCCAGCTTATTCTCTTTGTCTGTCTTTTCTACATCCTTCACCACCCCCCAGGCTCACCTAACCCTTGGCTGAGCTGGCCCAGCACACTCTTAGTATAAAGCTCACACTGCCAAGCTTAGCGATCGAGTAGCAATTATCCGTTACTAGAGGCCCAGTGCACAAATTCGTGCACTGGTGGGGTCCAGCTGGTCCGCCCACATCAAGGGTGATCAGGGGCAGGGCCAGCCAGGGGGAGGGGCCACGGACTGTTGGCCAGCCACCCTGCCCCCTGGTCAAAGTCCTGGTTGAGGGGACAATTTGCATATTAGCCTATAATAAAAGCCTAATATGCAAACTGTCCCCTCAGATAGTCATTCAACCAGGAGTTCGACTGCTCGCTATGACATGCGCTGACCCCCAGGGGGTGGCACAGAACATGGTGGGCATCGGCGACACGGCACTGGCAGCGGGCGGCAGTGGAGGCACTGCTGGCCCCAATGGGCCCAGACAAGAGCAGGACCACAGCAGGATGGTGGAACAGGTGAGCGGGTGGCACCAGGCCAAGGTGGGTGTGAGCAGGGAGGGGCCCGATCACCCTGCCAATTGCCCTGCAGATGGTGACCAGTGGTGGATGGGGGGGTGGGGGGGGCGCTGCCCTGCTCCCAGGTACTGAGATCACCCTGCAGGTGGGATGGTGGAGCAGGTGAGGGGCAGCACCAGGTCAAGGTGCCAGGCGGGGCTGTGAGGACATGAGCTGGGGCCCGCTCTCCGCAGGCCACCCCGAGGGACCCCACCTGTGCACAAATTCGTTCACCAGGCCTCTAGTTTTTACATGAATCCAGGTCAATGCTAGGCCTCATGGATACCTCTTGTACCTGTTTAAAACAGATAATTATTTAAAACCAAATTAATCCAAACCAAGCAAAGTCGATCCCTTGTACTGATAGGAACTATGGCCTAAGTAAGGGTTCCATCCAGCTACAGCCACAGCCTTTGTAAAAAGTGTTTTGAATTAAAATTAAAGTAACTACCATCAGGAAAAAATTATCTAAAGAGTCTATTGCTTAGGAATTTTGTCAGAGTCGTTAAATAGTTGGCAGACATGAGTAACACTGATATAACGTATTGTCGGGAGTCTGAATCTTGGATCCGTATGACATGTTGATGGAATCGGTGCTTTGGGAAGGAACAAAGAAACACAGACCAGGGAGAAAGCAGCCGCGTCCAAGCCCAGATGTGAGTTTCCCTGAGCTCCACGCCACCAGGTGCACGTGCGAATGAAGACCCGTTACCTGGGATGACTTGAGTAGGAGGTAACCGGAGTCTCTAAGATAGGATTCTATAGGGTACAGTTCCTCACTTTATTAAAAAACAAACAAACAAAAAACAGACTGTCTCCCATGACCGGGAATTATCAGGCAAGGCAGTCACTTCTCCCCTCTGCTCGTTAGTAGCCAGGAGGTTTACCTGGGGTATTGGTTGGAATTGACCGCAAACTAGTCTACACCAATTAGGATAATGCATAGTTCCTGCAGCAACATACACAGCCTTCAAGGGTGGGTGGGCACGTGGTTTCAATGATCCAGTCAGGCCCTAGCCGGTTTGGCTCAGTGGGTAGAGCGTCGGCCTGCAGACTGAAGGGTCCGGGGTTCAATTTCAGTCAAGGGCACATGCCCAGGTTATGGGCTTGATCCCCAGTTGGGGCCGTGCAGGAGGCAGCTAATCAATGATTCTCTCTCATCATTGATGTTTCTATCTTTTCCTCTCCCTTCCTCTCTGAAATATATTTATATAAAATAAAAATAAATAAATAAAATGATTCAGGCAGGTATTTTCTCTGGCCATGTGTAGGGAGCGGCTATAGGGTCAAGCCTCAGACTGACGTGTGGCAGGGCCACAAACAAGTCCCAGCTTGGAGGGCAGAGCCCTCTTAGCATAATTAAGCTTGACCTTATAGTCCTCCCTTGTTCCTTCCTAAGTAGCTAATGGGCTGTGGAAGGTGCAGCAAGTGCTGCTAAAACAAGGTGAAACTCACAAGAACATTGTAAACATGTCGACCACTACCTTGTTTTGATCTGACTATAAAATAAAGCCTCAGCTCGCCAGCTGGATCTTTCTGGGTCCTCATCCAGGCATGGGAGATCCACTGAGCCCCAGCTGTATTCTCTTGTCTGTCTTCTTTAATCCTTCACAGCCCCTCCTCAGATTCACCCTTGGCCGTGCTGGCACGGCACAGCCATGAATGAGGAAGCTTGTCCTGTTGGTGCTAGTCCTTTCGTTGATGCCCACTTCATGGCAGAGGGCAGACACAGATGTGTCAGAGAATCAAGACAAATAGGCCTTAGCAGAGAGAAGCGGAGCCCGGTTCACCAAGGGCAGTGGAGAACCAGAGGAGGGCAGAGGAAGAATTTCCCAGCAGCCCCTTGATCCAATTCCAGGCGGATCAGGTCAAGGTCAGAGAGCTAGGAGGAGAGGAAGATCTTGGAAAGACAGGAAATGCTGACATGACCTCCTAGCTGGGGGAAGGGGATATGTTGAGTGTGAAAGTGTTATGTTTTATATGACATTCTCATTTCAGACTTTGGTAGTTAGGAGGGACTCTTGGAACTTCTTTACCTAATTCTGAAAGGAACTTGCCTGGAAATGGTTAAGTGCTTAATTGGAGGCCTGGGGAGGTAAGTACTTGCCTCACGGAACACAAGTGAAAGGGGTGGTGAGAGTCAATATGAAGCTATTTAATATATATTTTACACATGGCTGAGGATTTTAAAATGTATTCATATGATACGATCCTTGGGGAGGAGGGAAGATCTCTGTTCAGAACAACTCAGGAATCCAAGGGGTTGAGAGGGAGCTGCAGGACAGGCACTCAGAGCAAAGGTTGTTCTTTATCTGATGGGGGAAATCTACCCACTTTGGGACAGACACATCGCTGGCAGTAGAACTGCGTCTGGGAAGGACATAAAGAACTGGGAACGTGAAGGGCAAAATGACCTTAGGCTTCTTAGAAAGGTTTGCTAACTACATGAACGATGTTCCTTTCAAAAAAATAAATAAATGTGTTGTTATTGATCTTTAGAAAGAGAGGAAGAGAGAGGGAGAGAGTGAGAGAGAAACATCAATGATGAA
>NW_005358680.1:0-796 GCF_000412655.1 Myotis brandtii
TAAATTGTGCTGCTATGAACAAAGGGATGCATATATCTTTTGCAATTGATATTTCTGTTTTCTTGGGATATATTCCTAAAGGTGGGATTACTGGGTCAAATGGGAGTTCCATTTTCAATTTTTTGAGGAAACTCCATATTATTTTCCACAGTGGCTGCACCATTCTGCAATCCAACCAGCAGTGTAGGAGGGTTCCTTTTTTTCCCACATGATTGCCAGCACTTGTCTTTTGTTGATTTGTTGATGATAGCCATTCTGAGAGGTGTGAGATGGTACCTCATTGTTGTTTTGATTTGCTTAAGCTATTGGGGGTCTTTTTTTATTCCTGATCAATTTTTGGAGAGTTTGTTCTAGGTCTTTGAAATTTGTCGTTGGTATAATAGTATTAATGAGGATTGCATTGAATCTATAGATTGTTTTGGGTACTATGGGCATTTTAATGATGTTGATTCTACCAATCCATGAACACAGTATATTCTTCCATCTGTCTATGTCTTCCTCTATCTCTTTTTTCAACATCCTGTAGTTTTCTAAGTATAGGATCTTTACCTCTTTGGTTAAGTTTATTCCTATGTATCTTAATTTATTTGGTACAATGGTCAATGGGATTTTTTTTTTAGTTTCTCTTTCTGTGAGTTCACTATTGGTGTATAAAAAGCCATAGGTTTTGGGGTGTTAATTTTGTATCCTCCTGCTATACCAAATTCATTTATTAAGTCTAGTAGTTTTATGATGGAGTTTTTAGGGTTTTCTATGTATAATGTCATGTCATCTGCGAATAATGACAATTTTACTT
>NW_005358681.1:0-1113 GCF_000412655.1 Myotis brandtii
ATACCCTTTGTAATACTTTAAGCAATAAAAAAAAAGCCAAAATAAGCGACCAGCAATGTTTTAAACCTTCTCCTTGGCACTTGGCCAGCTTTCGTTGCCCCTCAGGCAGGTGGGATTGGTCCTCCAGGGGAGAGGCCAGGGACCCAGGGGCCATGAATTCTAAAGTCTTGTCATTTTTAAAAAAATATATATTTTATTGATTTTTTTACTGAGAGGAAAGGAGAGGGACAGAGAGTTAGAAACATCGATGAGAGAGAAACATTGATCAGCTACCTCCTGCACACCTCCTACTGGGGATGTGCCCGCAACCAAGGTACATGCCCTTGACCGGAACCGAACCTGGGACCCTTGAGTCCACAGGCTGACGCTCTATCCACTGAGCCAAGTCGGCTAGGGCTAAAGTCTTGATTTTAAGGTGCTTGACAGCTAAGGCAAGCTTGGCTTCTTATGTTTTTTAATTAAACCAAATGCCTCAAATATTGACATTCGGCCACAGCAAGGCCCACTGACATAGTGTCAAATGGCAACCTGGTTCTCCCAGGCACAAACGGCGATTCACCGAATCACTCAGCGAGCATCTCGATTGTCCACGTTGAGCTGGAGCCTGGGGGTTCAACGCCTGCGGCTAACAGATAACGGCTTGAGTTCATGAACACAGACACACTACAGGGCTTTCTTGGGGCACGTGAGCCAAAAAGACGGAGTTCCTGCTTCATGGGCCTCCCAAAGGTGAGCCCCCACCCCCACGGGACAATGTATACCTGAGGGTCCCAGTGCTCAATGGCATGGACCTAATTAGATCTCGACCTGCCCTCCAAAATGTTTAGTTCACCACGTGGAATGTTCTTCCCGAGGAGAACTGCCTTCCTGAGTGGGAAGACAGGCCGGCGTGGTGGCCAACGCCTTTGGGGCACACGGGTTGCACATGTGGGGGTGCCTGAGCATTTCAGCAGGGGCAGCCCTTTCCCTGAGACAAAACTCGCTGGGTTACCTTTGCAAACTGACACCAGCTTCTAGTTTTTGCCACCGTGGCTTCAAATCCGAGCTCCTCTTGTCCAGGGGAGAGATGGGGGTGTTCCCAGGGGTCAAACGACTTTCTGGTTGGAAACATGG
>NW_005358682.1:0-1997 GCF_000412655.1 Myotis brandtii
GAAATATACAAACATATTCTTGACCAAAGGTTAATAAGGAAATCTTTATCATAAATTAGACTTGGGATCCTTTCTTTTCATTATACCCAAACCATTTTCCTTCGGCTTATTTTGACACCATGTGTGTTTTCATGGGTGTCTTGTCTTCAGCATTACAAGTGAAAATTAATTTTAAAAGTAAAAAGTTTTCTTGATGTAATTTACTCACAGGGGATTATTCCACTATGCCCCTTCTTTTTTTGATATAAATAATATTAAGAGGCTTTTGGAAATTTTGCAATGCAGTATTGATAACTTTTTAATTTTATTTTATGCACAGAAATATGACTGGTTTGGATTCATTGCATCTTAAGCAGTTTTTGAACTATGAGATAAACCAGTAGTAAAAAAATTAGTTAATGCTTCAGGAATAGTTTCCTGCCCAGTACAACAATGTTTTTATGACTATTCATTTATTTTAACTAGCCAATTTAAGTCAATCTGAAATAACGTTTATTTTTTCCAACTTGTCCTTGGTTATAGAAAGTAAATGACATTAATAAAACTTTTGCTTTTAGTCTTTGGGTAACTTCACATGCACTTTGGCAGGGAGGTAAAAACATAAGTCAATTACTTTTGCCTATGAAGCCTAACATTGACTTTAAATTACAGCTTTCATGTATTTGAAGAAAATCTCTTTTTATTTTCCTCCAGAGCAATTATTACGACACTCTTAGAGAGTTTCCTTTAAAAGACAACTTTCTTTCATTTTTTACACCAAGTAACTTATAGGGCTTCTGCTTGAAAAATATGCCATGCAGCCAAATAGCTATATTTCAATAACACTCATTACATTATATTGACTACAAATAAGGATCAGATTTAGTATTTAATAATAATCTTTAGTTTACCCTGTAAGTATTAGCAGAAGAGATTTCAAAATATTTAAATTTCTCCTTTTTATTAAGCTTAGAATTATATTTTTAAGAGTATTTCCTTTAGCTTATTTGCATATACAGTGGGATCATGGGTAGTCCCTGTAACTTTCAGAGGGCTTTATTACAATTTAATTGTTTAAAAAAAGGTATTGGCTTTTCATTTAGCTGAAATTATATGAAACCTTGATTATAATTTAAAAAACTAATTTATAAAGTAATTAAAGTAGATATCTTTATTAAAAAAGCAAAGCAAGTAAATTTAGTAAATATATATCTGATTCACAGGGCACAAACACTGCCCTGCCTTCAGCCTACCCAAAATGCAGACCGTTAGAGGCTTCTGCAATTAGAATTCCATCTTAAAATTCTGCTGTTGAATTTTAAGAAATATTTCGTTACTTTATTTTGCCCTCCTTAGAGGCCAAAATCTTCATAACATTTAAGATACATGTATATAAGTAAAATATAGTTATTAATTTTTAATTGATAAAAGCTTTCCATGTAATTTTAAGTATATTAGATTGGCTAAATTTAAAATATTTTCTTTAAGAAGAGAGAACAAATTCTTTTTTGGATCACTCTGGGCCCTTGGACTTTTCCAAGAATCATCCCTCGGTTATAGCCTAGAAATTTAACCTGGAAAGACTGTCAGATATATATTTAAAGATTATATACTTTTTATAATTTTTAAAAGATACTAATGAAATTGAAACTGGTTTTTGTATTAAAAATTTAGTTGGGATCACAGAATTAATCTTCCTTTTTAAAAATTAGACCAATAAGTAACATATTTTGAGTTCTTAATTATTTCAGAGAAAACACAAAAATTATTTTCTCAAAATTTCTAAACTTTAGGCATTTTGTTATTACAACTATATAATTTTTTCCAACTTAATTTGAATTCTTAGAAGCTTCAAATTTCAGGTGGCAAGTTAAATACTTAGCCTTTCTCAAATTAGTAATACATTTATATTTTAAGGATGTATTTCCAATAAAATACAAGGCATATTCAATTAACAGAATAAAATTCTATCCTCTAGATTTTTTTATTTTTATTTTTATTTATTTATTTATTTTTAA
>NW_005358683.1:0-800 GCF_000412655.1 Myotis brandtii
AGCTGAATTCAGGAGATGCTTTGCAGCACAGACACAACGCAGTGGCCCAAACAAATGCCAGAAAGCATGGAAGGCCTCTTCCTCAGAGATTTTACCCTGCATCTCTCCTAAAGACAGGCAAAATGATGCTGATAAGGAGGGACTATTGAGTAGGATGCAAAGGGAGTTGGGATCTAGACAGAACCCATGGTTGAGCTGTGTGTTTCTGCCCATTAACCAACAACAAGCTGCACAGTACAAACAGATATTCCAATGATTCTGCATCTTCTTAGTAGGATCAGCAGTTGAAGCAACGGAAAACACCGAAAACAGCTGGTGGGACCCCAAGGAGATCAGTGGAGAACAGTGTTCTATTTGAGGAAATAATGGGAGAGGGCCTAAGGGGATGAGAGTTTTATCAGAGAAACATGGAAGAATACGTTCCTATGAGCTGGCCAAGCACATGTCATATTACCAGGATCCTGTGAAGCACTAATAACTTAACATAGGCCCAACGTGGTAGGATCCTCAAGAACTGAACTTGAGGTAGAGTGCAGAGATACCCAGGCAAAGACACCATCACATCCATATATTTACATAGCCAGAGTTTCCCATTCACATTCATCTCAAACAAGACCCCTTTACTGTCACTGTCCCCATTATTCATTTCCCTACAACATTCTACATGCATCTAAATTCTCCATGCTTGATTTTTGTCCATGCCATGCAAACCGTTATAATTTCTGTGGCTCCTAAGATCTTATATCAGTATCCTTGTTTTTTGAATTTTATGGAAATACAAAGGCACAGTATATACTTTG
>NW_005358684.1:0-457 GCF_000412655.1 Myotis brandtii
ACGCTGACTGACATAGAAACTGACCAATCAGAACCAATTTGGCCTGCAGAGGAGGGAAGTTGGGGGAGAGATCAGACTGGGAAGGGAGGGCAGATAGGGGTGATCAGGCAGGCAGAGGCAGTTGGGGTAAGATCAGGCCAGCAGGGGAGGGTAGTTAGGGGCTATCAGGCAGGCAGGCAGAGGCAGTTAGGGGCAATCAGGCAGGCAGGCAGAGAGGTTAGCAGCGATCAGGCAGGCAGGCTGGTGAGTGGTTAGGAGCCAGTGGTCCCAGATTTTGAGAAGGGTGTCCGACTGCTGGTTTAGACCCGATCCCTGTGGGATCAAGACTAAACCGGCGGTCAGACATCCCCCGAGGAGTCCCCGATTAGAGTGGGTGCAGGCTAGACTGACAGAATCCCCCCTCCCACCTTGTACAAATTTTGTGCATCGGGCCTCTAATCTACACTAATAAAAGAGA
>NW_005358685.1:0-837 GCF_000412655.1 Myotis brandtii
TATCAACTCTAGCTGTAACCACATAGAAACTTCATTTTTTAAATATGAAGTTCTTAAAAAAAATCTCTTTTCTTTCCTTTAGATTCAAACTGGCCTCATCCAGCACCTGACTCACCTGCCTCCTTCTCCCTTGAACAATCACTCCCTTAACCATCAGGCCAGCAGTTCTCAACCTGTGGGTCGTGACCCCTTTGGGGGTCGAACGACCCTTTCACAGGGGTCACCTGAGACCATCCTGCATATCAGATATTTACATTACGATTCGTAACAGTAGCAACATTCCAGTTATGAAGTAGCAACAAAAATAATTTTATGGTTGGGTCACAACATGAGGAACTGTATTTAAAGGGCCAGAAGGTTGAGAACCACTGCATTAGGCCCTCAGGACCCAGACAACAAGGTTCTGATCAGCATCAAATCATCTTAGGAACAAATCCTGGGTCTATTGACCCAGAGACAGAGTTTTGGTCAAACTGCCATAGGCAGCTAGACATGAGCAGAGCAAGGACGAAGACCCAGGTACGCAAGGTCACCAGGATGGAAAGCCCAGGCGCCCAATGGACAATCACTCGTAGGATGGGACCTCCTGCCAAGGTGACTGTTCCTCCCCAAGCATATCACTGGTCAGGCGGTTTGGACCCCCCGACCTTTCCTCCCTAGAGATGACATCCAGGCCTCAGTTGCATTTCAGCTCCAGGCCCAGAGAAGAAACAAAACCAGCCCAGGCTGACGTCAGGACCAGCAGAGTGGAATCATGACCCTGCCCTGGGGCCGGCCAGTCAAGCAGTGGAGACCACAGGCCTGAATGGACACCCCTGGAAAGCTGCTGCACAGTCT
>NW_005358686.1:0-757 GCF_000412655.1 Myotis brandtii
AGGAAAGGGGGCTCTTGACAGCAGGAGGAAAAGGAATAAAAAATCAGAATGAGATTGTAAAGTTACTAGAAGCAGTCTGGAAGCCTAAGGAAATAGCCATCATCCATTGCAAAGGTCACCAGAAAGGGAAAGACTCAGTATCAGAAGGAAACCAGCGTGCTGACGCCGCAGGCAAGCTGGCTGCTGAAGAACAAGCAGCACTGGCATGGATCATGTTGGCCCCCCAATTACCTGAACCTCCAAACTACACTCCTCAGGAAGAGAAATGGGCCCAAAAAGAAGGGGGCAAGAGAACAATGGAAGGCTGGTGGATACTTCCAGATTATAGGGTCTATGTCCCAGAACAGTTAGCCCATAAGGTAGTCCTCCAGCAGCAGGAACTCATTTAGGAAAGGCTGCCCTAGAAGCTTTGTTAGGCAGGTACTACCTAATTGCCTGTCTTTCCTCCTTATGTGCCTCAGTCTCTCAGTGTTGCCTCCTTTGTGCGCAGAACAATGCTAAACAGGGTTCTGTGGGACCGATAGGAGTTCAGTGCTGTGGGCAAGCTCCTTTTGAGGACTTAGAAGTAGATTTTACAGGAATAGGGCCTGGCAGAGGGAATAAATATCTGCTAGTCTTTGTTTGCATCTTTTCAGTTTGGTTCGAGGCATATCCCACTCGCACTGAAAAGGCGAGAAAAGTCACTAAGGCATTGCCGAAGGATATAATTCCACAGTATGGAATGCATCTGACCATAGGGTCTGATAATGGCCCAGCC
>NW_005358687.1:0-735 GCF_000412655.1 Myotis brandtii
ATAATTGGTTGTTTTTTTATTATTACAAAAAAACAACTGATATAGACAGCTCTCAGGAAGGTAAAATAATCATGCTCTGCGTCCCAGGTATTTTCCTCCTAGGCCTCTAGCTCAAGGAAATGAGGAATTACAGAATAGACTTGCCTAAGAGAAATCTCACTACCATTATTTCTAAGAGTGAGGTTGCTAGACCCTCTGGGAGGAGGATGTCTAGCTTTGTCGGAAACTGCCCACTGGCTTCCAGAGTGGCTGGGCCATGGTGCATTCCCACCATAAGGAGTGAGCGTTGCCAGTGCTTCGCATCCTTACCTGCCTCAGTTTTGTCAGTTTTTTTTCTATTTTAGCAATTCCAATAGGTGTGTAGTGGTATCTCGTTTTAATTTTCAGTTTCCTAATGACATAAGATGTTGAGCATCTTGTCACGTGCTTATTGGCCACTTGAAAAATACTGGCTGTTCGGTAATTCTGGGATGAGTAAGGAGCTGACATTTCTCTTTAATCTTTGGGGGAAGGGGGTGGTCACTTAGTCTTTTCCTTTATCGACAGCTTTGTTTTCATGAAATTCTGTTTGAGCTGTTCAGTTTTTTAAATTGTTGTTATTGTTGTTGCCCATTGGCTGAACTACAGGGAAGAACTGTGGAGTAGAAGGTTTTTTAGAAAATGCTTTCATAAAGAGATAGAAGGAAATTAAATAGTCATGGTAGAGTATTAATTTTTTAGGGGTTATTTGGTGAA
>NW_005358688.1:0-1104 GCF_000412655.1 Myotis brandtii
CAGAGTCAGTACACCTGGTGGACAGCTTCAGACCATACCAAATTACAACTTTGTGTAAAGTTGAGCAACATACTCAAGGGGCATACTCAATAAGCACCAAAGCCCCACCGAAGCAAGTTCTGCTCCATAGGGGTATCTCCTGCACAATAGCTCTTCCACTGTAGTTGCAGCTGGTCTCATGGACAGTTGGCCTGGAGGTAAATCCCTCCCAGTGACGCCAACAGCAATCAAGTCATAACTACAAGAAGACTGTGGACATAGCCCACATAGGGGTGCACCTAGAGTGCCCAGCTCAGGTGACTGTGGAGACTGAGCCACTAGGCCTTATAGGACACCTACCACACAAGGCCACTCTACCAATTCCAAGACATGGCAGTTCTATCTAATACACAGAAACAAACACAAGGAAGCAGCCAAATGTGGATAAAAAGAAACATGTCACAAATGAAACAACAGATGAAATCTCAAAAAACAAACAAACAACTAAATGAAATAGAAGCAAGTAAACTACCAAATACAGAGTTCAAAACAATGGTTATAAGGTTGCTCAAGGATCTTAATGAGAGCTACAAGGGACTTAGTGATACTTTTAAGGATTTAGTGAGAATGACAAAGACATTAAAAAGGACCAGTCAGAAATTAAGCATACACTAACTGAAATAAAGCATAATTTACAGGGATTCAACAGTAGAATTGAGGATTCTGAGAATGAAATCAACAAATTTGAATATGAGGGAGCAAAAATCACCCAATCAGAAGAGCAAAAAGAAAAAAAGGAATCCCAAAATATGAAGTTCATGTATGTAGTCTCTAGGACAACTTCAAGCATACCAATATTCTCATTATGGGGGTGCCAGAAGGATAAGAGAGAGAGAGCAAGATACTGAAAATCTATTGGAAGAAATAATGACAGAAAACTTCAAACTTCTCCTACCTGGTTAAAGAAATACACTTACAAGGCCAGGAAGCACAGAGAATCCAAGCAAGAGGAACCCAAAGAGGCCTACACTTAGACACATCATAATAAAAATGCCAAATGTTAAAGACAAATAGAGAACCCTAAAAGTAGCAAGAGAAAAGCAGTTAGTAAGAAGAAGAAGAAAA
>NW_005358689.1:0-1820 GCF_000412655.1 Myotis brandtii
AGGCACCAAGTAGGGGAATTTGAAGGGGAAGGGGGAGCTCGGAGGAGAAAACTGGTCTGCAGCCGAGTTTCTCTCTCTCTTTTTTTAAAAAATGTATTTTAACTGATTTCATAAAGGAAGGGAGAGGGAGAGATAGAAACATCAATGATGAGAATCACTAATTGGCTGCTGCCTGCATGCCCCCTACTGGGGATCGAGCCCACAACCTGGGCATGTGCCCTGACCAGGAATTGAATCAGTGAACTCCTGGTTCATAGGTTGGTGGTCAACCATTGAGCCACACCGGCTGGGCGCCCAGTTTCTCAAAGTATATTCTGAGGACTGGTAGTTCCTTCTGCCTTTGCCAGGTGTTATTAAAGGGGCGCGGTGGGAAAGTGATGCATTTGGGAAAGTGATGTTAGATAAGTTTCTCTAATATAGGACTTCCCAGAGCTTTTAATATCTAATATCTAAGAAAGGAATTTAATATGTAAACTTATTGAGCAATGAGCTTTCTATCTTTCTCTTTAATAGTTTCTTGAGGATAAATATTTCTTAGAGTTGCCAACGGAAAATGCTGGCCTAGAGCCTCAAATTTTCTTTGGAATGTGGAGTGCCTGGTGGCCCTCTGTATCTGGGGGTCATGACCAATATCCTGAGTCTCAGGTGGCAATAGAGTGAGGGTAAGGTTGACACATGGTGAACGCCCACAGCCAGGAGAAGAGAAGTGAGATAAGAGGGAGCTGAAGGCAGACACTGTCATCTTTAGAATTATAATTAGGGCAGCTTAGTGAGTTGGCTCAAATCCTTGGAAACTGGTCAGCAACCCTTAGAAGCCAACTCCAGGCCTATGCACTGCTCAGGAAAGAAATGCATTTGGGAAATACTGGGTTAGGTACGTTCTGTACTGCAAGACTTCTCGCTGATGTGCATTGTGACTCTCTAAGACGGGTACACAAGCCCTTTAAGGCACAGTCACGTGAGAGCAAAAGAAAATAGTGGGAAGGAAGCAGGGAGAAGAAGGGCAGGAGGGTCAGGGGAATGGCCTGGGAATGGTGGGGAGCCCCATGGGAGTGACATCAGCACCCTCATTTCCTCTGGTTGCCCTCTTCCCGCTCCAGACCCCCGTGGGCTGGGGGTCTTTGGGTGCGATGCTCTGGTGCTGTGTTGCTGCCTGTCACAACCCCAAGATGCACAGATAATGGGGAGAGAGAGGGACAGGCCTGTTCATAGAGCAAGTGATCAACTCGCCTAAAGCTCCGTGTTGCCGGTGCCTAGAATAACCTTTGCCTATAGTAGCTGCTTAATAAATATTGGCTGAATTGAATAGAATGTCTGTGGAATCTGAAAAGGACACAACCCTGGCCTTTTCACCTCCATGGCTTTGGAGCATTATTTTCCTTTAATAAGCAAAACGGAGCTGTGTACGACAGCAGGCATTGGAGAAACATTGGGTGCAACTCCAGGTCCATCTACCATTGTCCTGTTATGATTTTAATCTCTCCTTATCTTCATTTCTAATAACTTCCCAGTGGGCCAGGAGCCCCAAACCCTTCCCACCCAAATACTACTGCCTCCCTGGACAATTCATAAGACATAGGTTACGAGAGGAGTCCTTTGAGGAAGTGACAATTCTTTTTAAATATAAATTTGAATATTGATAAAGGACAAAGCATACTGTGACCACAGGGTAGGGTGGAACTTGAAGACTTCTAGTGAGCCAGAAGCCCTGGGTCACCGAGGCTTGACGCATATAATGTATTTTGAGGGTGACTACATTGGAATAGGGTGAGGGGCCTTTAAATAGAGCAAGCTCTTTAGCAGTGCTATGGCTTTCACTG
>NW_005358689.1:1998-5699 GCF_000412655.1 Myotis brandtii
AATACAGCAGGAAGTTGGTCACCTGCAAGCCAGGAACAGGGAACTCTCACCAGGGACCAAATAGGCTGGCATCTTGATCTTGGACTTCCAGCCCCTAGAGCAGTGATCAAGTAAATCAAGTAAATTTCTGTTGTTTAAGCCATGCAGCCTGTGCTGTTTTGTTGTGGCAGCCCAAGCTGACCCATACAAGCCGCAAGCTACAGTTTGCTTCTGAAGTCTGCCATGAAAGGATCAATTCCAAAGACCCTTATCCGCGTTGATCTTGACTATCTTGGCCTTTCCCCAAACTCTTTCCCCTACGTCCCTCATTTACGACGACACCGCTCCATAGACATTTGTCCTCTGGGGCTGAAAAGGAGGGGCTTTTCTCTCCATCTGTTTCCCCTCCCTCCCTAGTCCATTTCTCCACGACGTTCAATCACATTCAACCCCCATGTATTAAGCACATAGGAGAGGATGTGCCAGGGACCTGCTTTGATGTATGGGTAACATGCCATGTTTTCAGAATGGCAGTGACAGAATATGCACCGAGGCCCTTCCCCAGCGAATGGCAAACTACCAGACTTCCTAGCAGGAAGTCCAGGCCAACCCCGTGGTTTGAAACTCAGGAAGGACATCTGTGATGAGAAAGCTCAAAAAAGCAGATGGTTTTTTTGAGTTGCTGAGAGACTGGGTTGATTATTTATTTGGGGGAAAAAAATAGAGCATGTTTTTCTATATGTAGAAATACTCATTTTTTAAAAAAATGGGTTAATTCATAGCAGTGAGCAGACACCATGCTCTGCCACTTGAATAAATAATTGAGTTTGACATTTTCTTGGGATCCCTTCTCTCTTCTCAGGCCCTCTCTTCACCTCGTTAAAAAAAATAGAGCATGTTTTTCTGTATGTAGAAATACTCATTTTTTTAAAAAAAAAATGGGTTAATTCATAGCAGTGAGTAGACACCATGCTCTGCCACTTGAATAAATAATTGAGTTTGACATTTTCTTGGGATCCCTTCTCTCTTCTCAGGCCCTCTCTTCACCTCGTTCGCGATCAGGGAGTTGTCAGGTCAAAGATCGGAATCCTGCGAGAAATGTCAAAATCTCCATAGGTTTTGGCTTTTTAGGGAGGTGGGTATATACATAAAAAAATCAAAGATGGCACCAGGTATCTTCAGGTTCCTCATAAATGTCAGGCCAGGGTCCCAGCAACTTATTTTTAACAACACAAACTGCTGACCCATCCCCAGAGAATCCGAGTTTTCTTTGGGATTCTCAGGACCGGGGCTGCGGGCAGAAGGGAGGAGGAAGACGTAGTGTCCTTGGCAGCCAGAGCCATCACACCGATTTAGACTTGGAAGCGCTGGAGCAATTAGCAGGTCCCCAGGCCATCTGCAGGCATTAATGTGCTGGCCTGGCCACCTACTGCGGAGGGCTCACAGTGTTTGATTAAGCTTCCAGAGCTTCTGGATAATTCGCTTATTCACTTTGCAGACATTATTGGTTACATACTTTTCTGGTGCAACTCCTCTCCCATTACAGAGGCTAAACACGCCAGTCACTTGCTTTCCCAGACGTCTGCAGGTAAGGCAGGGCCATGTTACTCAGTATTGGCAAATGTGGCGTGAGGGACACGTACTCTAAAAAAAGAGACCCCTGGGAAATTCTTTGTTGAGCATCATTATGTCTACCTGTGCTGATTGGAACACTGGCAGCCATTTTGCACTCATGAGGGAGATGCTTAAAGACTAAGTCAATGGGCTTAGGTTTAAAGACTGGAAAGATGGAGTGAGTCTTGTATTTACTGATGTCATTGAGCTGCTGGACCAACCTCTGAGCCACCTTCCTCCAGACTTTCTGTTATGCAAGATAATTATGTTTTATCCATTTTAGTTGGGTATTATATTATGAGCAGACAGAACTATCCCTGAGTACTTTTGCTCTTTCAATAGAACTCCTTGTGGCCCACTAGTACTTTCTTATATACTTACTAGAGGCCCAGTGCACGAAATTCGTGTAAGGGGCTTGGCCCTCTCGGCTCCAACTGCCTCTGCCCTTGTGGCCCCATCCTCTGGTTGTTCCGCCATCCAGTCTAATTAGCATATTAGCTCTTTGTGATATAGGATGGAATAAGTTTCTTACATTTTCTAGTGATATGTGATTTTTCTTTGGCGCAAGCTTGGCATTGTTCCTGGCTCTCCTCAACATTGTTTCTCCACTCAGTTCAATAATTTAGCTGTTAGCGTGCTACCTCACTACTGTGAAACGTTCACAGCTGTTAGATTGCTTATACTCAGTGCAGCAACACTCCTTTGAATCATTGTTCACAGTTTGGGCAGTGTACCTGTGGAGAGCTTGGGGTATGTCAGTGTACCGCGGCTGCCTGGTTGAGAAAACACCCCTGAGTTAAAAGGCTCTGCCTCAGCGTCTCCTCATCCCTAGACGGTAGTTTCCCAGAGGGCTGGAGGGTACCTTATCGGTCGTCACACCCCCGGGGCTTAGTCAAGTTTCCACTGTGTAATCATAATAATGACTCAGATACGTACACCGAATGCTTAATTTGTGTGGGGCATCATTTTCTTGATTTCGGATGTAATGACTCATCTGACTTTGAAGTATGCAAAGAGATGGTGACTCAGGATGTGAGCCAGGCAGGATGACTCAGCTCATTCTTGAACCCATTCTGCTCCCCTTTCTCACTAATCTAAGCTTCCAAGTAAACGGTGGCTGAGTTGAACAGACCTGAAATGGCTCCTTGACATCATGCCCTCCCTGTAATGAGCACCCAGTAAGTATTTGTTGAGTGCAGTCCAGTCCCTGCTCAGTTACTCAGGCTAAAGCAAGGAGGAGTCTCTGGAGAGGCTGTGCTTTGAGCCGGGCTCCAAGGAGACAGCTGCTCAGGGGCACCCTAGAGCCACCTCCTCCAGGGTCACCTGCTCAGGTTCAGCCCAGGCCCTGACTCAGCAGACAGCAGGCCAAGGGGCAGAAGTGGCGACTTGAGCCTGCTGCCTGCTGGAAAACAATCCCTTTGGCAAATCTGCATTTTCTGCCGGCAGCCCGAGGGCAGGAAGAAGGAGATGGTTCTCCCTGTGGCTCAGGGTGGGGGCTTCCCTGCAGTCAGCTGAAGTTTGCTCTCACCTTTTCTGCCCATGCCGAAGCCGGGGAGAGCTGTGGGTGGGGGAGGGGAGAGGAGAAGCTCTTCCTTAGTGTCCATCACTCATCACTTGATTGGGAAGGTGGTGGGCTGTGTGTTCAGGGCACAGCGACATGGTGGTGCAGCTAGGGATGGGAACCCGAGGGCTTCATTCATCTAGCTCATGGTGCTGCATTTTATATGACATCCATCAAAGGTCATATATGGATGCTGTGTTTTATGCGTTTATATACAATGACACAAGGAGGATATGTATTTAAAAACACCTGTGGAAAAGATCGATTTATCTCTCTCTCTCTCTCTCTCTCTCTCTCTCTCTCTCTCTGTCTCTCTAAAAGGCTAAGTGACCAACCATACATCCGTCTGACCGTCCGACCGACCAACCAGCCGGTACATATGACGCACACTGGCAATTTAAAAATAAGCGTTGACTCACACAATAGCGATATTTGTCCCCGTCTGACACTGGCCTGCCATTTCAATTAATTCGAAGACAGTTTCCTGTGATGCCAGCATTTGCGATGACTATTAATAAATCACAAGGACAAACTCTAGACAGAGTAG
>NW_005358689.1:6074-13047 GCF_000412655.1 Myotis brandtii
TTGTTTTCATATCATGTTTTTGTTGTTTTTATATCATTTTTTATATCATGTCTTTGTTATATCATATTGTTATTGTTTATTAATCAATTTATAAATTATTTTCATATACATTTTACTAATTTTCTTTCATCTCTGACACTTCTATTATAGAGAAAGGGCGAATAGTGATATTAAAATATTTCTTCTAATTAATTTCCTTTCATTATGCACAAATCCGTGCACCGGGCCACTAGTATATATATATATAATATGCAAATTTTATAGATATTTAGTTGAGGAGGACTTATCAGAAATGGAGGTGGAATCCTACATTGCTAAGTGGTTGGCTAAGTTGGAGCAAAGCTATGGTTGCTGTAATAATGAGATTTGTGACTGCGTACCCCCTTGCCTATGCCTGATAAGTAGATTCTGTCTTATAAAAACTCATTTTTTTGTCCTTAGAAGGTGGGGGCATATCAGCTGTCATACTGGGCAAGCCAGCCGGGTGCCTCTTCCATGGTTTGAACCTGGGCATGCACAGGCCCCCAAGGGGTCCTCTTCCTCCCACCCCATTTATCATGGTCTTCTTAGTCCCAAACAGCTGTGCTAGGTGTTCCATTTTATCCACTGCTGGAGTGATTTAACACCTCTGAAATATGTGCCGCTGGATCTAGCCGTGGGCAACAACCATCCAAGCTAGTAAGTGATTGTTCCCGGAGCCCTTGAGTGGATGGAGCCGTTCCCCCCGAGACCCGCGGGACATTTCTCTTTCCAGTGCTCAGTCCAGTCCACCTGCCCCCGGTGACAGTGTGGGCACAGGTGATTCCAGGTGCTGACCAGCAGCCCTCCTGGTGGCCTTCCCTGCTGGGCTATTGTTTCCTGCCACGTGACCACAGCCTCTTGCTGTCGAGAGCTGATAACAGGACCATAAATCTCCCTTCTGGCTGCAGCTTGACACCTGAAACCTCAGCCCGGGCTTGATGTGAGAACACAAGATACCAGGAGGGGGTATTTTCAAGGTATCCAAGGAGGTGCAGGGCAGCAGAGTTCCTAGGCCACAGGCAGCGGGAGCATTCCTGGAGGCCCTGTCTACCCTGCCAAGTGGGTCTCTGTGAGTGAGATGAATGGCCTTACCTGTTGATAGCATCTACCTGCTGGCTGTGTATCGCATTTCTGAACTTGTCAGCAGTTCCGTAGATGCCTCTCTCTGAAATAATAAAAGAATGGGAGTAGGCAGAATCAGAGGAGAGCATGCTTGGGAGTGTGCTGGCCTGGCAGAGAGCGGTGGAATTGGTGGCTTACCTCTACCTCCAGGACTCCGTCTGAATGTCTTGATTTGACTGTCAAGGCTCCCTGAGCAGAGAGTGGTGGAATTGGTGGCTTACCGCTACCTCCACGACTCCGTCTGAATGTCTTTTTTTTTTTTTTTTAAATTTATTTTTTCTGGTCCCTCCCAGGCCCGCCCAGAGGAAGAGTGTCAGGCAGTGAGGGCTCTCCTCATGCTCTGTGCTGCCTCTGATGGCCGAGCTGTCCAGGTGGAAGCAAGGTGGCTCCTTCTCAGGGCATCGTCAAGAATGTGTCCATAAAAAGTGGATGTTAACCTTGACAACTTCCCATCATGGGAGACTACTACTTAATCCCGCACAGATCATTAGGTCTTAACAAGCACTTCTCACCTGGGATTCAGCCCTAACATGTAAGCCATCCATTGCTTGTCATGATTTAACTCCTTTCCGATGGATCTAGAACGGTACCAATGATGTACTATGCTGGGGAGAGAGAAAACAGTCACTCCACACAAGTTCTGTGGTTCAGAGGAGGAACGCTGGTTGAGAATGTCATGGTCTTGAAGGAAAAAGGCAAAGCTTTATTTAAAAGAAGGAATTGTTACCAAGGATACACAGCTTCTAAAGGACCAGGTGCACGGGGTGGGTGGAGAGAGAGAAGGACAGAGTAAAAGTGTTTTTCAGCTGCAGATTGTCCCATTCTCTGAAGCACAGACACACCTATGCATAGCTGTGTAGCACAGTAGACTTTGGTGATCTTGTTCAAGGACAAAGTGTGGCCAATGGACGGCCTTCCCATGACCTTGAACTGATGACATCGGTCAGGTTCACTCAACTCCAGGTCATGCCATCCTCTCACGTCAATACTTTCTATTTATTCCTTCTTCCCCACTGTGGGTCTGGCCTCGTGGTCGGCAAACCGTGGCTCGCGCGCCACATGCGGCTCTTTGGCCCCTTCAGTGTGGCTCTTCCACAAAATACCACGTGTGGGCGTGCACGTACAGTGCGATTGAAACTTTGTGGCCCATGCACAGAAGTTGGTATTTTGTGGAAGAGCCGGTGTTTTGTGGAAGAGCCACACTGAAGGGGCCAAAGAGCCACGTGTGGCTCGCAAGCCGCGGTTTGCCGAGCCGCAGTTTGCCGACCACTGGTCTAGCCCATCGTGACAAATGGTATGACGACCTTCAGACAGGGAAGCCCATGGTGTGGCTCCTAGCAGGACCGCACCTTGAAGTACTTTCAATGCCTTCATCTCAATTAGGTTAAGCCCACAAAAGTAGTGTCAAAGGGGAATGTGCTGGGAGATCATGGTAAACACCCCTGATGCTTTGCAGCTGGGCCCATCATCTGTGCATTTCACAATAAAATTTTATGATGCATCCAGACACCCAGCTGCCTGTGTTCATGGGGACAGCGTTTCCCCTGCTGTACCACTCAGGTCTGCCCCGCCGGGGACTCACTTCCCTTTCCGCCAACCTCTTTCAAATGACAATGAAACTTCATCATCACATAGCTCCTGGGACCAAATTTGAGGAATGCTATGTCCAGAAAGATGTTCTACAGAGGTGACTTCATTTTATTGGACACAGAGAAACTATTCCATGGTACCCAGTAAACCATAAGGCTATTCAGAATGCTGGGAAGCATCTCTTAGCAAATTACCAAAAACGCCTCAAAAAACAAAACAATGGACCTGGAGGTTATTATGCCAAGTGAAATAAGACAATCAGAGAAATGCCATATGATCTCACTTGTATGTGGAATCTAATGAATAAAATCAACTGACAAACAAACTAGAACCAGAGGCATGGGGACATGGGTCAGACTGACAGTTGTCAGAGGGGACAGGGCAGGGGCGGGGCTGGATGAAAGAAGGTGAAGGGATTAACCAAAAAACATGTATACATAACACATAGACACAGACAACAGTGTGGTGATGGCCATAGGGGAAGGGTGCTGGGTGGTGCTGGGTGCTGGGTGGAGGGGGGGAGAATGGGGACAGAAGGAGACTTTACTTTGGGCCATAAGCGTACAATACAGTGTGCAGATGTTTTATTGAGTTGTGCACTTGAAGCCTGTATGGTTTTGCAAACCAATGTCACCCCCATAAATTCAATTAAAAATAAAAAGAAAATAAAAAATTTCCAACTGACTTCAAGTGGGCCGAATCCCCTAGTCTCTCATACAGTACAGCACAGTGGTCAGGAGTGGGCTTTGAAATGAGACAGACCTGGCTTCACGTCTCAGCTCACTTCTGATTCTGAACTTGACCTCCCCCTGTGTAGACTAGGAATAACTAGGCCAGAACAGGCAACCTCTGGGTCTGCCAGTACCAAGGATGACCATGCACTGCACAGAGCGGCCAAAGGAGAGCGCCAACCCAAGAAAGTCTCGTGTCCAAAGGGACAACACGGGCCATCGCGCCAACTTTGGCAGCTATAAACCTCGGGTCGGACGTAGAACATAGGGTCAGCTGTGCTCCAAGCCCAGTTCCTTTCCCCAAAGCTCTATTATGTCTGGGTTGGTTTTTGCAGGTCTTGCTGAAATGAGGAAAAGCTCAGAATTGTGAGTCCCTCAAATTGGGGATAATTAGAAAAAGTTACGAGACTTGGTTTTGGGAATAGAAAAGAGGCCTCATGCCAGAAGTTAGTGCAGATCACAGTGTTTATAAACCTGTGTGTGTGTGTGTGTGTGTGTGTGTGGGCGGAGGGGGCAGTTAAAGATAGTTGGGCAGTTGATTAGGTTAAGGCTAGTGAAAGCTTTTTCTGTCTCAAGCTCCAAGTTTCCTCCATCCCTTCTCCACACACAGAGCAGGGGAAACGTGGAACCATAAAATCAGGGAAGCTTTGGGTGGGGCATTGGGTGAAGGACTCGATGGAGAATAAGGTGCCTGTTGGTATGTGACTTCTCCAGGACAACGCAAAATGAATCTACAAGCAGGTCATGGAAATGCTGAGAAAGAAGTGTCAGGAAAAGGACTTGGTGCAGGGTGCTCAGTCGGGGGCAGTTTCTCCCCTGGGGACATTTAGGAATGTCTGGGGCCACTTGGGAATGTCGAGACAGTTTTGGTTGACATGACGGTGGCAAGTACTACTGACATCTAGTGGGTGGAGGCCAAAGATGCTGCTAAACATCCTCCATTGCAGAGGTAACCCTCCTCCTCCCAATAAGGGTTATCTGGCCTCAAATGCTAATCGTGTTGAGGTTGAGAAAGCGTTGTCCAATGAGAAAGGGATAGTAAATAGGTATTTAAAGTAAAGCATAGAAAATTATAAACAATTTAAAAATAAAAACATTTAGTTTTGTGGTTCTAATGATTATTAGTCTGAAAAGTTTAACATTTAAGTAGTTTTCTTTGCTATTTTTGTGTTTTATTCAATGTGAACATATGTAGGAAAACCCTTTTTTAGGTTGTTTTGGAACCTCTGTGTCCCAACACTAGTTTTCAGATAAGATTTTATATTCCTTGATTTTTATTTTACACCATTGAGGTTTCAAGAGTTGAATTCTTGAAGTTGGTGAAGGATCTTGGTATAACAGTTACTGAAAAAAAAAAAAATGAAGAAGGTCTGTTTGAATCTCTGTGGTCAGAATTTGGGAGACAGTGTCTGCAATTGGGCCAAACAATGAAGAGATTTTCTGAAAATTCAGGTCGCCATTATTGTGGCATTTTTGCAAAATAATCAGGGTTGTCTTTGCCACGGCAATGCCAGTCTGAACCAAGTATATGCAGGTAGGAAGGCTTTGGAGAAACATTTTTTATAGGCCATTTCCCACCTCCTCCCCATATTTTATTATATAAAAATTGTAAACCTAGGTTGAAAGACTTCAACAGGGACTACCACCAAGATTATATAATTTGTGCTGTTTTTGTTTATCACATACCAATCTATCTCTCCATCTATCCATTTATCCAACTCAGATTTGGACACATTTAAAGTAACACGTTTTACCAGTTCGCCTGAGTCCTAAATACCTCACTATGCATTCATTAGCTATTTAATTATTAAATCCCATTCAATCCAGAAAGTTTTTCCTATCTCTTCAGGTACCTCTCCCAGAGCTTACACGTGGAGAGGTAGCCACTGTTATCAGAATGGTGGATCCTTAAGTAAGTTCATCATTGGGGTTATATGTACTGTAGAAACAATATAGTTGTAGAAATCGCAACGGATGCACTATCTTGTCTGTTACTCTGCAATCAAGTATTTGCCTGGGGTCCAACTCACCAACCACATGGGCCATCCTGAGTTGCTCCCTCCACCTCGTTGGAGGCGGTTTGGATAAGGTCTGCATGGAAAACTAGGGAACAGACCTTCCTGCAGTGTTGGTATTTTCATAGGAAATTCAATTCTGGTTCCTGGCTCCAAGTGCCTTTCTCTCCCCGTATTGTCTGACTCCTTGAAGCCATAGAAAGTGCTAACAAATATGCCACAAGGAAATCGGACTCGGTGACAGAATGGCCCGGCCCCAGTCAGTGACCTTGAACAGGGAGTAGATGGTCTGGAAGGACCTGCAGCCAGGTCCTGCCACATGTTGCGGTGCTGGCAGGGCCGCCCCCTAAGATGCTGTCTGTCCTCTGGTCTGACCTTGGACCCTGAGCTCCAGAACCGTCATTTCGTACCTCTTCTGCCTGACCTGTGTCCTCACAGCTCCCCGTGCAACCTCACCGTCTCGCCTCTGATTGTTTCTCTCAAGATAAAAACAGACGCTCAGAAACACAGATTTTTTCTTCTTCTTGATTTTGTGTCATTATATTTAAAGACTAACTGCTTTGGGCATTAAGATACTGCTATCTCCATCTGTTTGTATCATTTAATTTCCTGCCAGAATTTTGTACGCTAACATGATTTTAATGGGCAAAACCAAAGCTATGGTCTCCCGTCACACAAGGCTGGTCCGTGATGTTCATTTTCCACTGCCCCTTCTCCAAGCCTCTGTCACATGAACCCCATCTGAGAGTTTCTATTATACTCTGCAGGGAAAACTTTATTTAAAAAAATTTTTAATAGAAGGCTGGGACTTAAGGGAAACCAACTCACCTCACAGCTCCGGTTTGATTTTCTCCCTGAGCTTGCTTTTTTTGAAGATTCCCCAGAAACAACTTCAGAAATAGCAGTGCCTAGAATTATGTTTGAATCCCTTTTATAACTTCCTGAAGTTACTGAGATGATAAGGGGTAAGACAAACATCCCTACTGGGTGATGTATTGTCCTCATCTTCTTCCTGCCAGTAATCGAACCAACAACCTTTCAGTGCCTCATGCAACAGGCAACCAATCGATGTGCTTCTCTCACATGGATATTTCTCTCTGTCTTTCCCTCTCTCTAAAAATCAATGGAAAAACATCCTTGGGTGAGGATTAAAAACAACAACAACAAAATGATTCAACCTTCGTAATCTGGTCAGGGCACATGCCCAGGTTTGCAGACTTAATCCCCGGTAGGGGGCGTGCAGGAGGCAGCTGATGGATGCCTGTCCTGCAATTGAACCGTGACCTCCTGGTTCATAGGCCGATGCTCAACCACTGAGCCACACCGGCCAGGCTGGCTACTCCATTATATAAATAGACGTGGAAAGGGCAAACAGCGAATGCTGGAGAGCAAATGCAAAGTCACCAATCTGAAAATATGAAAGTGGCATTTCATGAATGAACCCAGGCAACCAAACAGAGGCAGTGGGCTGCTGTGTGCACTCCAGTGGGGGAC
>NW_005358689.1:13070-17684 GCF_000412655.1 Myotis brandtii
GAGGAGAGTGGGGGGAGGGGGGACTGAAATGGACCAAAAGAAAAAATCATGGAGATGGTTTTGTGTCCTGGCCCTTCTCAGGGCTGCCTCTTCTGCTCTGAGTCAAACACTACGATGGTCTCTTAGCTTTTCATGCTGCACACAGGGCTCATGGCGGCGGCTGGCAACTGAATCCTGGCTGATTGGGCCAGCAGATGAATGATTCGTTCTTTTCTCTTGAGTTGCTGTTAAAAAGTGTTTGTCAGCGTTTAGACTCAAGCATTGTGTTCAAGAAACCAGAGGGAACCTGGTGGGAAGGCGACCATCCACATGGCTAATTTATTTCAAATCACACCCCAGGAAATCCAGTTTATTTCAACAGATCCTGAGCCAGGAGTCAGGGCAGAGGGAGAGCAGCCGGGGGCAGCCCCCAAAATATTAGGTATGAGAGAGCTGGACACGGCAGGACCCAGTGACTGCTGGAGTTATTATAGGACGCACACTCATCAGATGACATCCAATCCGGCCGTATTTCCCTCCATTATTTCACCCCCGTGGGGTTACTTTCCCATCGGGGCTGGCCCGCAGAGCTGTCAGCTGGCGTTTTTGAAGGGTGATTTGTTGCCCTAATGATGATACTGAAATCTGTTTATGGTTGTTTATCTCGGGGTCATCTTTCTTCCGAGGCAGTTTTCTTCTCCTGGGAGTCGATTCGGGCAGCTCTCTTCAACTCCCCAAATAGAACAACTGTCAGGATTTCGTAAAGGGTAAATATTCTGTCCATGTTCATTTCATGACTGATGACTGTGTTATGGTCAGCCAGCCAACTCTGTTAATAACGATTCCTTACTAGTATACTCTGGAGATGCTTTAAAGTTTACCCAGCACACTGATGTGTATTATTTCCTAGGCTAATTATAGACGGCACAGTAATTAAACCTATCGATTGTCCTAATGGTAAAAAGGAATATTTACAATGTTTAACTGCCCAGGGTGCTGTTGTAAGCAATAGCCCCAGCATGTGGGTACTACCATCATCTCCATTTTCCAGGTGAGGAAGTTGAGGCACAGAAAGGTTAAGCAACTTGCCCAACGTCACACAGCTCTAGAGCATGAGAGCAGCGTGGCGTGAGCAATGCTTGACAGAGCTTTTAGCTGAAGTCTCCATTAGCGCAGAGGGAAATGAATTTGCAGTGGAGGGGGAATTTAGCACTGAAATGAACAGTGGTCCCGAGAAGGCTCAATATTTCCCTATAATCTTGTGCAAAATTTGCACTTGACAAGATCCCTGAATTTGTTTTACTCCAGATCGACACCAAATGAGTGAAGAAAGCTGAGGTTTCAAGATGGGCCTTGTGTATCTTGAGGTCTCTGATGTACCCCTCGCCGGGCACCCCTGGGAAAATGGGCGGCCCAGGTTGAGAGTCCCAGGTGTGGTGGAGAGATCATGAAATACGTAAAAACAAAAAGTTGACCAAATTAAAGGGAAAAGTAAACAGACCCACAAATCTGGAATAGTCACCATTCTCAGAGGAGACTCAAGGGTCCAGTCTGCTTGCCTCATACATGATACTAAAAGGCTTTTAAGGTGGACAAAATGTTCTTTTTCTTTTGAATAATTTCTTCGGAGTAAGGAAGAAAAAGTAAGAAGCTATATATGCACTTTGATATGAATATGCACATTATTTCTCCAGAGAGAACATGTAGATAGGTAGTGAATGAGCTTCTTTATTTCTTTCCCCACAAGAACAGACTTATTTATATCCCTTAATTCCGTGCATATTGTCATCATCTGTACAAGGCCTCTGTCTTGTTTAAATTCATTTTAGTTTCCTCCTCCCTTTTCAATTTCTACTCCCGCTCAGCCTCAAAAATCCCACGTTTCTTGTCTGCCCTCCCCAAGTATCCGGGGCACTGCAGTGTTTGGAATTTCTCGACGGTGAGGTTCCACTTTATGTTGTGCCAGTGAGAGCCCCAGTCAAAGGGCTGGGAGGCAGAACAGACACAGATGTCGTTCGTTTCCCTCCATCGGTGCCATGTGGACATCAGGGCTCAGACAGATGTGATCTTGCTGCGTCGTATTGCATCAGCTTGAACTTAAACCGTGATTTCCTACAGTTTTGAGCTGGTTGACAGAGCCTTCTAGTTCCCTGAGAGGGAGAGGCCTCCTCCTTGACCTCTACTCCTTCATCAAGTCCATCACTTTTTAAGTCCCCGACTCCTCGTAGTGAATGCATTGCAATACATTGTGTGTTCGTGTTTTGCTGCTTTAAATCAGGGCCATATATGTGGAATCCAGGGAATTAGGGGTGCCTGTGGGTTCTTTCATGCCAGTGGCACACTTAGGGGGACACTCTAGCAGTCCAACGCAGGAGTGGAGTTTTGGGGCACTGTCCTAGCTCAAGAACCATGGCCCGCTGAAGTGGTAGCTGTAGGACAAAGTGAACATGCGCCAGGTAGTGGAACAAGCTAACATACGAACTATGACCTTGAGACCAGATGGAGAAATGATGACCGGAGCGGCCTTTCGGATTTTTCTCATCTTGGGTAGATGTGCTTATGGCTTTATTTGTCTACATTAAGCAATACAGAATTTCCACCTCCCTTCTCCTCCCCCCTTCCCTGTTGTTTTATATAAAGATTTGCTGTTGGTGATTAAGCATATTGTCTTTAGATTAATGACGTGATATTGAAAGGGGAATTGTGATTGGACTAGATGACAGTTACAGTGATGATGCTACATTCATGATGAATACATTTGTGGTGAGAGTGAATGTCTTTTTTAAAAATATATTTTTATTGATTTCAGAGAGGAAGGGAGAGGGAGAGAGAGAGAGAAAAAAAATTCATCATGAGAGAGAATCATGGATCGGCTGCCTCCTGCACGCCCCCCCCCCCCCCCCCGGGGTTTGGGCCCCCCATGTGCCCTGACCGGGAATCGAGCCGTGACCTCCTGGTTCACAGGTCGACGCTCAACCACTGAAACACACCAGCCAGGCGAATGGCTCTTTATTTGTACAGGGGTAATTGCACCCGGCTAGGCAGAAAGCATGCTGCTGATGCTCTTGTTTGGCAGTTGAACATAGAAGGGTGCGCCTGGGTCCCAGGCAGCCAGAGAATGTCTGCTGGGAGTCAGCACCATCCCTCCCCCCTTTCAGGTGCTCCTTGCATCACTAAGCTGGAAGCTTCCATTCTCCAGGTTCCCTCATTAGCAGAGCTGCAGTTCATGTTTCCCTGGTGAGAGGTGCCCTCACTAGGGGCGGAGGGCCATTATTCTCCCTCCGTCGTGGCGGGCAGATGCTGGGCTTTGGCAGATGTGAGATCTTGCAGCTTCTCCCATAAATCGTCTGCCCCAGTGCTAATGCAGCTGTCAGCATCGGTGGCATTTCCTCCAGTCCTTGTGGGCGACAGGACCAACTTCCTGTTGTTTTTATGAAGTCTGGTAGTGAACTTGGGAACTAGTGCTGGGCTTCCCTACCCTTTACTCTTCTAGCCCTTCCAACTGTTTCGAAAGCACCTCAATTTCTGCATGAAATCCCTTCCTGGTTGGAGGTTTCTGTTTTCTTGACTGAGTTCTCACAGATATACCGTTGGTAGAAAGCCACCCGCGTGTGGCCTTACGTTTATGTTCTTGTAAAATATAGATTGTGGTTTTCTGTATGCATTTGCTGTTTTACTTTTTTTATACCAATGGAATTGCACTTGGTAGTTTAGAGAAAGTAACCTGTGTCTATAGTATTAATGTAAGCATTCTTTTCATTAACATCCGAGAGTTGAAAATAATGTAACTTACTGGTGAGTGATTCTGTGCGTGCGTGTGTGTGTGTGCATGTGTGTGTGTGTGTGTGTGTGTGTATCTACAGAAGTATGTGCTGAGAAGTGAGGACAGTGACAGTCACCAAGGGTTTTAGCTGGAGGGTCTTCTCGTCGAGTCCTTTTCAAATGAAGGCTCAGGAAAATTCAATTCTTGGCTAAAGTTCTCATTCCACAGAAAGTTCCAGAAAACGGGGAGATCTTGAAAGAAAGGCAGTTTCGTGGAAATGGTTGTTCTGTGAGAGGCAGGGGCCGGGAGTGAACCAAGGGTGGGAAGTAGAGGCTTGTAGATGAGAACCTGGGGGCGTGATGGGCAGGGGAGAGGCCTGACCCCAGAGATGCTCCATAAATATTAGTTTGTTTTTTAAAAAGAATAATAACCCTAGCTGGTTTGACTCAGTGGATGGCGCGTCAGCTTGTGGACTGAAGGGTCCCAGGTTTGATTCGTTTTTTTATACCAATGGAATTGCACGTTGTAGTTTAGAGAAAGTAACCTGTTTCTATAGTATTAACGTAAGCATTCTTTTTCACTTCACATCTGAGAGTTGAAAATAATGTAACATACTGGTGAGTGATTCTGCGTGTGTGTGTGTGCGTGTGTGTGTGTGTATCTACAGAAATATGTGCTGAGAAGTGAGGACAGTGACAGTCACCAAGGGTTTTAGCTGGAGGGTCTTCTCGTCCAGTCCTTTTCAAATGAAGGCTCAGGAAAATTCAATTCTTGGCTAAAGTTCTCACAGCTCATCATTAGCAGAATCCAACCTGCACCCCCGGGTCCTGACTCATAGCCAAGGCCCTCTTGGCACACCTCTGGCCTTTCCT
>NW_005358689.1:18166-21899 GCF_000412655.1 Myotis brandtii
AAAGGGTGGGAAGTAGAGGCTTGTAGATGAGCACCTGGGGGCGTGATGGGCAGGGGAGGGGCCTGACCCCAGAGATGCTCCATAAATATTAGTTAGTTTTTTAAAAAGAATAATAGCCCTAGCTGGTTTGGCTCAGTGGATGGCACGTCAGCTTGTGAACTGAAGGGTCCCAGGTTCGATTCCGGTCAAAGGCACATGCCCAAGTTTTGGGCTTGATCCCCAATAGAGGGTGTGCAGGAGGCAGCCGATCAATGATTCTCTCTCATCATTGACGTTTCTCTCTCTCTCTCTCTCTCTCTCCCCCCCTTCCTCTCTGAAATCAATACAACTGTTTAAGAAAAATAATAATAGACAAACAGGGTCAGGGAGAGAGGAGAGCAGGAGACCTAAACCCAATTCAGTCACCTATTCCTTGTTTTGAAAAACGCAGGCCTCCATTTCTTATGTAAAAATCAGGCATCATCATGAGACCTACCGCACATGGTTGCTGTGGAAACGAATGAGGCGATTGTTGTGAATGTCCTTTTAAAACTCAAGAATGATACACAGGTATTGTTATGATGATCCATTTCAATTGCTTCAGGTAGAATGATGCACATCTGAAGCCCAATTTCCGCTGCAGTCTGATTTCGCTCCTGTCTCCCCACCCCACCCTCAGTCACACCCTTCAGGTGTCCTCTGGGTTCCCCTGTTATCTATCGTATTCCCCACTTTATTGCTCCATGAATCATGTAAATGAAACTCAGGAGGCATGTTCTTGCCTCTCTGCTATCTAACAGGGCATGTGGCATTTGGCAGGTGTTCAGGAGATAATAAGTCAACAAGTGGAGTGAATGAATATTTGTACCTAAGGAAACATTTAAAAAATGTATTTGTATTGATTTCAGAGAGGAAGGGAAAGAGAGAGAGAGGGATAGAAACATCAATGATGAGATTCATTGATCAGCTGCCTCCTGCCCGCCCTCTACTGGGGATCTTGACAGGAATCGAAACTGGGACCCTTCAGGCAGCAGGCTGACACTCTATCTACTGAGCCACACCGGCTAGGATGCTATGAAAACATTTTAGACTCTCTAAATGGTACAATGAAGGTGGCATGGAAAGGAAGGGGGATTTCTACACTCAGTATACACAGAAGGGCTTTTTCTAACCTGGATGCTCATTCACCAGCTTGAGACCAAGAACTGGAGTAAGTCACCTCTCAAGTTCCATTCCTGCTCTAGGATTTTATGATTTAATGAAGTGCGCTGAGTAGCAAAAAAAAAAAAAAATGTAAAAAGTTCATCCCAAACCATAAAATACCCCCTTTTTATTTTTACCAAAAGCTGGAATTATTTCTCCCTCATTGTTCATGTTTTACGTATTTTTAAAAGATAAAACGGGGACAAAAACAAGTAGCAGCATCTGTTGGCCACATTTCCCTCCCACTGACGTCCTCGGGATATTTCCTTCTCTGTTATTTTTTTTTCAGATCGCATGCATCTGAGAATTAAAGGATAAATGCTTCATTTACTGCTAAACAGCTTTCAGGGCTGCCAGTGACAAGAGAGAGAGAGAGAGAGAGAGAGAAAAAGAGAGAGATGGGGCTGCCAGTGACAAGAGAGAGAGAGAGGAAGAGAGAGAGAGAGAGGAGGGAGCAGGGCCTCAGCTTACAGCCTCCAGCTCCAGGTGGGGGATGGCAAGCCCACAACCCGGGCATGTGCCCTGACCAGGAATCGAATCGTGACCTCCTGGTTCATAGGTCCATGCTCAACCACGGAGCCACGGCGGCCGGGAATCAGGTTCTTTGTTGAAGGGGTTAGGGATGGGGCGGGCACCTGGCTGCACCTGTCTCCATGTTGCCTGTGTTACTGACATGGCAGCAGATAGGGGGGGTGTGGGGCCCCCAGGAGAGGCAGCAGAGCTTGCAGGATGTAGCGATGAACTGGCCTGTCTGTGTCAGGCTGTCAACCGCTTCTCCTTTTGTCCGAAGTCGGGGGAACTTTGACTCAATCAGCCGTGGTCCAGGGGCCTGAGCGAAGCTCTCATGAGACGTCTGACTCCGCTAAAATTAGTGCTGTGTAATCATGACTTCATGTTGCCCAAAATAACCCACCCTGTGCAAAGAGGGGCTGATGTTTTTCTGCCGGTTTTTAGCAGCATCATCAGAAAGAGCGTGTAATCAAGTCTCAATCAGCCCTCCCCAGGGAGGGGAGCGGCGTGTGGGTGATGCAGATGACACTCAGCCCCGGCCTCTCTCCCATTTGGCTTTGATTAATGCGTGCGTTTCCGTGGAATGCAGGTGCTGCTCATGTCCTGGGAATTCAGACCATTTCTAACGCAGCACTGGAGGCACAAACAAGACTAGAACGGTCTCCGCAGCTGGAGAGGTTGAACAGTTCCCTCGGGAGAGAGAGGGAGGGAAGCCTTTCCACCGATGCAGGGAGAGCTCTGCTGGTTATGGCCACGAGGACACCACCTGGAAACGCGTGGCCTGCACCTCTTCCGTGGAAATGGGCGGCTAAGTGTCTGCTCTCCATGAACCTATGCTAGATTGTAGGGGAATAAAATACCTGGAACAGAGGGATGGATCTCAGAGGGAAGGGGGGTAGGAGGAGGGAAGAAATTTACCGAAGAATTTATATGCATATATGCTTTGCCCGTGGACACAGACCACAGGGCAGTGAAGGCCCGGAGCAGGGTGGGAACCAGCTGGAGGGGGGAGATGGGGAGAGAAAGGGAGGCATCTGTAATACTCTCAACGATAAAGATAAAAAAACACACAAAACCCCCCTTATTAGATTCCAAGTCCTGCTGAAGGCATGAGATGATTTTGTTCTTGTTTATCTAGCACCTTTCAAAGGGCGCAATAAAGAATATGCTGAATCCCAGCAAAGCAAGGGCTCTTCTGAAATTCTATCTATTCCATTTTTTTTCTTAGAATAGTAGACCTGGATGTCTTTAAAAATCTACTCATTGAACTGTATTAAAGTCAGTGCATACTAATCCCCCCTCTCCCCACCCCAAATAAAGATGTAGGGCAAGCATGTCAAACTCACAGCCAGTGGGCCTTGTTTAAATGCCGCCCGCCAGTTGTGAGTTTGACATGCTTGATGTAGGGGATTGTCTTTACAGTGACAGTTTAAGAACCCGAAACAACTTAGGTTTTTAATGGCTTCTCAGGCCCTTTCCAGCTGCCAGGTCTCTGAGCCAGTTGGCGCCTGGGCAAAAGGGTCTAGTGATACTGCTTTGGTTATCGTGCCCAATAAACGGGATTTTGAGGTGGGTACTCTGTAAATGGTGTTGTGCTATTAAGAGGTGCTTGACTCAGTGAGTGATGCTGACAACGGGAGGCTGTGAGTGTGCGTGTGAGTGAGAAAGGGCTCGGTGGGAGAGCTCTGTACCTTCCTTTCAATTTTGCTCTGAACCTAAAGCTTCCTTAAAAAAAAAAAATGAAGTCCTTAAAAAAAAACCAGTACTTTAACCTAGCTTTGATTTCTTTTGTTAACAGGAAGTTGGAAGTAAGATTCCCGCCCTGGCCAGTGTGGCTGAGTAGTTAGTGTCGGCCTGCACACCAGAGGGTCCTGGGTTCTATTTCCAGTCAAGAGCGAGCACATACCTGGGTTGCAGGTCCAGTCCCATCCCTGGTTGGGGTGCGTGCAGGAGCAGGAGGCAACCAATCCATGTGTCTCTCTCACATCGATGTTTTCTTCTCTCTCTCTGTCTCTGTCTCTCTCCGCCCCCCCCCCCCCCC
>NW_005358689.1:21952-67949 GCF_000412655.1 Myotis brandtii
GCCATCCTCCCCTCTCCATTCCACTCTCTCTAAAAATCAATGGAAAAAACAGCTTCACTCCTTGGGTGAGGTTTAAAAAACGTGCAGATTCCCCGTTCCCCCTCCCCCCTTCCACCAGGATCCTCGTGCTGATGCTTCCTGTTAATACCATAAACACTGATGCCTACATTTATCAGTTCTAACTCTCAGATGTGAAGTGTTCGATGCCAACAGGAGTGATTCAGTTATACTTTCACCGATTTACCTATTGTGTGGCTATCTCTGAGTAAGGAGGAAATCTGCTCTGAATGGGAGAGATTTTGCTCAGGCATTCCAAGAGATTGTTGTCTACAAGCCGAATAACATCTGGAGATTTTCAACAAAGATGTCCCTACCAGCCAAACTGCCCATCTCCAGGAGCCTTCCTGTGGCACCTGGGGGCGGGGAGCTCTGATACCCCCAGCCACGTGGTGTGTTGGGTCAAGTTTTGGTTTGGTCAGTTGCTTATATATCTCCCCAGTCACCTCCGGGGTGTCAGAGGGCTTATCTCACTGTAGAGTGGCAGCCCCAGCCACAGGTTGAGGGTCATCCCAGCTTATCACCACTTTACATGGCTTCTCCAAGCAAATGGTGAGCCCTACTTGACTGGGGGCGAGAGTGCGTTGACGATCGACCTCTGACAAGCATCTGGTTTTCATTACCTGGGTAGCCGGCCAGAGCGGGGTGCTGAGCGGGCCGGTGTGCCCACTTCGCAACCATCAGGCCCAGCTCTAAAGAAAATGGAACATATCCTGTCATTCCCGCCTGCCCAGCGCAGAGGGGCTGCGGAATCTGCAGCTCTGACTTCAGGCCGGAGCAAATGTTTACTGGATCTGTTGCACACATTTATTTACGCAGAGGTCCCGGGCCTGCAACGCGGCCACCAGGCCCTGCGCGCCTGCAGGGCCCAGCGCCTGCTGTTTAGGCCGGGGAAGCTCCAGCGTGGCTCCAGGCGCTGGCCCCTTAATGCTTTTACAGTTTTACAGGCTTTGGGGTTTGGGCTGATGGAAGTGGATGGTGGAGCTCATCTGCAGTAAACAATCCTCACCCTCCACAGTGTGGGAGCCCTCCTCTGCGCTCCCCTCAACCCTCTGGCCTTGTCTCCAGCGAGTCTCTTCCCCAACCGCCCCCTCTTTCTGGGTGGGGGGGGGCGGGTAAGTCAGTGAATTAACACCTACTGCTCATCAAACATGTGCTGGCATTTTGATTCCAGTTCCTCTTGGACTTCTCACAGCTCCCGGTGAGTGAGGCATTATCATCCCATCAGAAAAGCGAGGCTAAGAGCTGTTCCTGTGAGGGCAGCAACAGCGCCTTCCTGACAGTGGGAGCAAGGAGCCTCCCACCGCCCCTCCAGAGGGAAGGGCGGGGATGCAGTCTACCTTTAGGGTCTTTCCTTGTAGAATCTTGACATAGTGACCTCTGAACCGTGGGTTGGAGAACAGGACTGACAACTGCCAGGAGTATCCTGGGATAGGAACTCCAAGAGGCAAGTCAACCGGACACCCCTGCTTTCACGCAGCTCTAGAACCGAGATGTCCGTGGAGCAATAGGAGGGGACGCCATGCTAAGAGATGACAAAATCAGCAACAGGAATCAGGCAAAGCTTAGTGTGGGTTGATCATTAAAGGAGGCAGTGTGTGAAGAAGGAGGGGGTGCAGAGGGCTGGCCTTAAAGAAAACTATGAGGCGGAGAAGGGGGGAGTCTTTTGGCTTCCATTGTCCCCTCTTTTAACCCCTAAGTCCCTGAACTGTCTCCTTTCTCCTATCAATTGCTGCCTCCGGGAAAAGATGGGATGAGTTCATTCAAACAAACGTTGAAGTGGCTCATGTCAAGGGATGTATCTCATGCATTAGCAATCTGAATAGGGAAGTTGGGAGTAGACTGTCCCAACGCAGGGACAGGTTAACCGCCGAGGAGGGGCTGCCCAGGAGGAAGTCAGGTCTGGCAGCTGACCAGTGGGTGAGTGGGCAGGCCCTGGGGAGAGCCGCTCTGTGGCTTCTGAGGAATGTAGCTGAGTGGGCTTCGAGTTGGGCAGGTCCACCCCACCTGGCGCATCCGAAGCGACTCCCAGAAGGCCTTCGCCTACGCTACCTCTGTCCATGTCAAGGCGGTGAAGCTGGAAAGTTGGAGGGTTGGCATGAGTATATTGTGGACATACAACTGGTGTATGGGCATGGAGAACAGGTGGTAGAGTGGCTTTCGTTTGGGGGGTAGACGTTCCCAAAATTTGTCTCTTTTTACACTAGTTATCAAGAATTCCAGAATTCCTGAAAATTTTATACAAATAGAGAAAATCTAAGTTTCCACTGTAGGTGCTAAAAAATTAATAATGTTCTTTTGTGCTTTAAAAAGTTTCACATTTAGGGTGTTGATGCAACCACAAATAAAGGGAAATTTTTAGCCAATCAGTATCTAGGAGGCACTGGCTTTCCCCCCAAATTCCGCTAAGGTAATAAGAAAGGAATAAAAAAAAAGCATTAAACTACAAGAGAAATAAAATGGTAAGAACAAAATTTGGAAGCTAGAAAGGGAATAAACCAATAAACGAGTCTGCAGTTTAGAGAACGTAGACAATGAAATGTCCGTCCATAGGCAGAAAGACTCATTAAAGAGTGAGCAGCAGAACCTTGAGTGAAACCATGCTTTATCACTAGTTGGAGAGTAGAGATCTTTTGTCCACATTCGGTGGATTAAATCCAACCAACATTTTAAGAATAAGTGACTTCTGGTGAGGAGTAGAGATCAGTGGAAGCTACTTCCCTCAGGTTTGGTGCAAAGCTGGGAGTAGGGGCAGGTTTAGAACCACTTCCTCTCGCCATTCCTGAGAATTGCCACCCAACCCTGACCATCCTCTCCCCCTCTGCGTCTTGTCTGTCTTTGGTTTTTGAGGAGAAGATAAGGGAAGATGAACAAGATGAGAGAGAGAAGATGAGGTATTGGGAGATGTTTCTACCTCATCGAGGGGGTGGTGGTGGTGGTGGTGGTGGAGGAGAGATGAGATCTGCCACTTCCAAGGGGAGATGACAAGAGTGTCCTCCTGTGTCCCGTCCTTGAGTCTCCACGTGTGTAACTTAAAACAGGAAGGTCCTTCTCTGCACCCAGTAGGTGATGCAGGGGAATATTTGCTAAGGCAACTGAGCAAGGGGCTGAATCCTGGGAGACCGGGATTAGCCACCTCCTCCAAATCAGTGTGGTAAGGGAGTCCTGGTTTCGTTGGTCCTTGGCATTTTTAGTCATTGCTTATGTTTCCTTCAGTCCACATCTACCTCCCTTCCTGCCCTTCTGTAGAATCTGTAAACAACACATGCTCCCCTGCAGAATATACCCTCTTCGATTTTGTTTGACTTGGGGCTTGCTTCTTGTTAATGTGAAGTGTTGCATTAAAGTCCTGGTTGTGGGTCCCTCTGACTTCCTTTCTCCCCGGCAGCTTTTCTGGGTCATGATGCTGGGGATCCAACTGGTCAGTTGAGTTGTCACTTTTTAAAAAAATGATTTCAGAGAGAGAGAGAGAGGAATGGAGAGGGAGAGAGACAACAAAACATCAGTGAGAAAAGAGAACCATCGATCAGCTGTCTACTGGGGATCAAGCCTGCAACCCAGGCATGTGCCCTGACTGGGAACCGAACCGCGACCTCTTGGTACATAGGATGACGCTCAACCAACTGAGCCACGCCGGCCAGGGCCAGTTGTCACTTTTTAATGTTTTAATGTTCAACAGGATCTGGGGACTTAGGAATGCAGGCCTGCAGGGATACAAAATCTATTGGAATCAAAACTGAGGATGGATTTAAAAACTAGAACGAAGTGGATTCAGAGATGAATATTCAGCAAAAGCCACATTGGAGGATTACAAAGAGGGACTGAGGGGGAGAGAAAGTTGTGCTGGGCTGTGAGGCTCTGTGCACAGGTTCATGGGGGAGGAAATGGGGTGAATATTTTGCCAAAAATGGGGGCGTGGCCCACGAGAGTGGGGACTCGGAATCTGAAGTTGTCCCACACGCTTGTAATAATTAGAAAATCAGTACTTTGCATCTTCCCCCTGCCTTCAAAAAATTGAAATCCCCCAGGCCTTGTCCATCGAATGCTAGGAACCCTGTAGAATTGAGCAACAGTAAAGAAAGGCCAATGCGAATGGCTGTTTTTCTTTCGTCTTTAAGGATTTATCGACAGACATCACAGCAGCTGCAGTGGGGTTAGGACGAGGAGTTCAGGGATGGATTCTGGCAGGCCTTTGATCTGAACTGACCGAAACAAAAGAAACCAACGCACCCCTAATCGCCTGACCAGATACCTTACACAGCACCGCGCCAAGCTCCTGTGAATAATAACAAGGTCGCAAAACGCCAGTAATAACCACCGGGATTTCCCGCGCAGACCCATTGCACATCTGACTCGTGCTGCCCCCGAACTCGCTGCGGCCTAATGACTGTTAAAAAACAGCTGAAGATCAAAGTTAACACGGCCCCTGTGAGTCATCCTGTCGGGACTCACGTTACAGACGCAGCCATCCCAGGCGCAGAGTGGAGCAGACTCGTGGAGAGTGGCCACGGACGACCGCAGAGAATGAGCTACTAGGGGAGCCCGGGTCTGGTTCCCAGAAACGCAGCCCAAGACAACTGTTCCACAGTAATAGAGGCTCCTCATCAGTCTTTTCCTTAATAAACACGTGCAGGGGCCATATGGAAACAGGATCTGCAGCTCCAAGTCTTCCTAAAATAGAGCATTCCTAATTGCAAGTCTTCAACCTCCTTCAGAAACACTCTATTCTTCCTTTTGTCAGTGACTCCACTCGGGTTAGTCTGGCCCGGGGAGGAGAAAGGAGTGGAACCGGCAACAAGAAAGCCTTCTCCCACACGGGTCCCAGGTCTTCCCCGGGGAAGTAGTGGTGGCCTCGTTATAAAGAAGGAGAACTGGGAGTCAGAGGCATCTTACCAGTCCACTGTGCCTTTGTCCCTAGCGCTCTGTGATCAACTCTGATCTTCAACATGGCAGCATCACGTGGGATCGCATAGGGAGCTTGGGTTGGAACTTCGACTCGGCCGCTGTTAGCTGTGTGACTCTGCAAGCTGTTTAAGTGCGCTGGGCCTGTTTGCTCACTGATAACTTGGGAGTGATGACGTTCATCCTAAATCCGTGATATCAGTCACTAGGGAGCAAGGTCGCAGGAAATAATTTGATTCTACAGGAAAGGGCCCGAGGACGGGCTCTGGGTACAGATGGTCTGCAGTTTCATCCCGGGGGCACCAGGGACCTCGGGTCCTCTGCTGCCTGGCGCCAGTTGCGTCGGCTTGTTTATATGCTCCATACAGATGTTCTCTGGAAAAATTATGCGAGGCCGGTTCTGATGATGCTTATGCTGAAATCATTGATGTTTTCAAACTGGGAGTTTTACTTCTTTTCAATGTGGATTTCACCTCCCTCGCTTTTCCCTCTTACTCCTGGAATCCCAGCATAAGTGCTTTCTGAAGCCAAGAGGTTTAGAAGCAAAAATATCTCAACTGCCACACTGAAATGATATCAATTGCTAAAGAAAAGCAAGATATAGTCTAAGAAATATAACGACATTTTTAAAAAAATGTAAAAATGGGTGAATCATGGTTTATTTGTAGAAGCAGCAAATTTGGAGGTAATCTAAAAGTCATACGATAGAGGCTCAGTTAAACAATGGAATGTCATGCAGCTGTTAAAAAGTGGTTATAGAAGAATATGCAATGAAATGGGAAATTTAACAATATGTGGCTAAGTAACAACTATATTTAACTGAAACATCAAAATACTAACAGATTTATTACACATGTATGATGAATTATGGATGCTTTGTTTCTGTGTAATCATTTAAAAACCACGAAACATAGCCTAGCCGGTTTGGCTCAATAGATAGAGCATTGGTCTGCAGACTGAAGGGTCCCAGGTTCAATTCCGCTCAAGGGCACATGTCCGGGTTGCAGGCTCAATCCCCAGTTGGGGGTGTGCAGGAGGCAGCCAATCAATGATTCTCTCTCATCATTGATATTTCTCTCTCTCCCTCTACTTTCCTCTCTGAAATCAATAAAAAAACACACAAAAAACCATGAAACCTAGAATGTACCTTCTTAACTGTTTTTAAGTGTACAGTTCAGTACTAAGTACACAGCATGTCTTAGAGTAATGTCATTTTGTTCAATGCCATTTCATTGAGATACTGTAGCAACTTGGCTCTTGTTTCTACCAGTTGGCCTGTGGTAAAACTGGTTTTGTTATGCATCGTTCTGATTAGAGTCAGAAAAGCCATCGAGGACAGGGAGGACTTACTGGATTCACATTGCCATGAAACCAATCTCTTGTAAGACTGAACCTCTGTGCCCATTAAACAACCATTGTCTCGTGTTCTCTTTCCTTTAGCCCCAGCAACCACCGTTCTACTTTCTGTCTCTATGACTTTGACTTGGTCTAGGTGCCTCATGTAAGTGGGATCACGCATCGTTCTGATTAGAGTCAGAAAACCCATCGAGGACAGGGAGGACTTACTGGATTCACATTACCATGAAACCAATCTCTTGTAAGACTGAACCTCTGTGCCCATTAAACAACCATTGTCTCGTGTTCTCTTTCCTTTAGCCCCAGCAACCACCGTTCTACTTTCTGTCTCTATGACTTTGACTTGGTCTAGGTGCCTCATGTAAGTGGGATCATACTATATCTTTCCCTTTGGGACTGCTTGAGCTTCATCCGTATTGAAGCATGAGACATGACTTCCTTCTCTTTTAAGGCTGAATAATATTCCACTGTATGTATATACCACATTTTGTTATCCATTCATCCACTGATTGACACTTGAGCTGCTTCCACCTCTTGGCCTTTGTGAATAATGCTGCCAATATCTCTTGGGGATCCTATTTTAAATTGTTTTGAACAAATACCCAGAATTGATATTGCTGGATCCTATGGTTGCTCTATTTTTAATTTTTTGAGGAACCACCATTCTATTTTCCAAGGCAGCTGCACCACTTTATATTTCGACCAACAGTGTGCAAAGGTTCCCTTTTCTCTACATCCTCACCAAGACATTGTTGTTGTTTTTTTAAAGTAGTGTTCTTTTTTCTACTTTGATATATTTCCCCATTTATTTTTAACTCTGACTAACCACTACTTTTATAATCAAGAAACCCGCAATAAATGTAATGTAAAAAAATATGAGGGAGCCATAGCTGGTTTGGCTCAGTGGATAGAGCATCAGTCTGCAGACAGAAGGGTCCTGGGTTTGATTCTAGTCAAGGACACGTACCTTGGTTGCAGACTTCTCCCAGCCTGGACCCTGGTCAGGGCTCGTGAAGGAGGCAAGCACTCAATGTGTTTCTCTCACATCGACATTTCTCTCTGTCTTTCCCTCTCTCTTCCACTCTTTCTAAAAATCAGTGGAAAAATATCCTCTGGTGAGGATTAAAAAAAAAAAAAGGATATGGAGGAAAGACCACTATTTTCTGTGTCTTATTTACAAGGACTGACACATTGGATGAAGAATTCCAGGCCACTTCGGGGAGACATCGAGATGGAGGGAATTCTGCTATAGTGCCTCTCTCCATTCTCTGCTTTATTCTGAAAGGATTTGAAACGTCCTTCAAATATGAGATTAAGGGATGAAAAATGTGGTTTATTTTGGTCATCTTTTCATAGCAGCTCTTTCAGTCTGTAAATCAGTAAAAAAAACCCCCAGTATGTACAGTATGTATGGGTCCTGGTGAACGTGTGTGCTGGTGAGGATTAGGAGAGGAATATGCAAAAGAGCACAATAAATTGAGGTGAAGGACATAGACAGGAAAATCATTTCATTACTATTGAAAAGAAACGAGGGAGAATGCAGTAGCCCAACAGAGCAGCATCTATTCTGGGCGCCTCGCTCGTGCTGCCGTCCAGAAACCTCCATGATCGCTCCTTCATCTCATTTCATCCTCACACGCCCTCTCCCTCTCTGCTGGGCACTATTATTTCTCCCTCTTACTCACAGGCAATGCAGGCCGAGAGAAGGGACTAGTTCAAGGTCACGCAGCTGAAGAGGGCCCGCTCTGGGGAACCCCGGTCTGCATAACCCAGAGCCTGTGCTTACAACCAGGATGCTTTTCTGTCTCAGACGTGAGTCCCCGATGAGTACTACAGCTCATGCAGCTCCAAGCCAGCAGCTGTGATGAGCCGAGGACTCTGAATTTAAGGATTTGGACGCTTCTAGGCTCTGCCTCAATATTTATCCAGGAGTTTGTGTGGCCAGAAACCCATGGTCCTGCCCCCCAATAGCAAGCTCTGTTCTTTCCCCAGTGAGAAGAGGAATGGGGGTGGGGGCAGGTTCAGGGAGTGGGGACGGCATGAGCTGTCAGGTGAGCCAGCCAGTGCAGTCCAGGGCGGAGGAAGCAGTGTGGACGGCACAGGCTAGTGAAAGCGGCAATACTTTACGGCTGACTAATGAATTCCATTTTACAGCCCCACTCCCTTAAGTTGTCTCTTCCTGTGATGAATTCCCGTTCTCCTGGTCCCCTTTAAGCAGACAGTTGTTGATAGGGAGTGCTCAGTGTTGAATGAGTAAAACGTACTAATGCATGTTCTCTTCGGCCAGCGATAACCTCGCTTTAAACATGATGAATGCAACCTTTACGAGGGGAGATGGGACGAGGAAAGGGGCCTCCGGCTTGGGCATCAGATACCTGGGGAGAAGCCCGTTGCCTGGCAGTCTTTTAATCTCTCTCTCTCCCCCACACCCTTCTCCCCACCATTTTTAATAACTTGATTTGTCAGTGTCCCTACGATAATGCGATTCACTGATGTAAATTACCCAGCCGACTGCTTTGTATTTCGACCCAAGCCGCCTTCATCCCAGATTTCTTCATGTTGGCCCAGGCCACCAGAACATAGGAGACAACCACCAGTCACTGGCGATGGTTATTTATAGGGACGCGTCCAGTGTCTAGAAAGTTCTAGAAAAAGGGAAGAAGGGCAGTGAGCTGGCAGACCGGTAAGGAGGTGCCCACGTGATGCACGTGCCCACTTGAGAAGAGAAAGAAAGAGGAGAGAAAAGCAGAGCTATCGCTGTGTGAGCAAATGATTGGCACGCCCCGTCTCTCCCAGCCCCCACCCCCGAAGGGTCCCTTCCACGCAGGCAGGAGAACATGTTAGAGAGGGGGTTACATTCTCTCTCCCAGGACTGATAACCAAATAAAATACTGTTATATGTTCTGTCTAATAAGCACAAGAAGTTCCATAACTCCCTTGATTAAGCATATTATCCTGCTTTAGAAAGTCAGCGTGATTTATGCCGAAAGCGATTTGGACATACTTTCTCCGGCCACGGAGATTTCATAATTCCTGGGGCACGTCTGGAAAATCTCCCCTCGTCATGAGTCCAGACCAAATTAATGTCTTCCAGGGTGACCCGAGGAATTAATGAGGTTGGTGCTGTCAGTCCGGCCCATCCAGGGTCAAGTAAATCATTTGCTGGCTCGCGGGCCCCTGGCTCTCGGCTGCCTCTCTGACTCCACGGCCCATGATAACAACGCTGCCCAGGCCTTTGAATTACGGCGTCCCCGACACTCTCCGTCCATCTGCCGGGACATATTTTAGGCTCTGCTGCTCTTTCTGCTGTAAACCCGGCCTTTAATGGAGTCAGTAATTGCTGATAAATGGGGTATCAATGAAGTCAGTGTCCTGGAGGTTTCCCCGTGCTTTTCTGCTGATGTGTGCTATTTAAACCCCTCCGACGTGACTTAGAGTTATTGTGTGCCCGGCTCTTTAACTCCCCGACTGGTGTTCTTGGCTGAAGACTTATTATTATTATTTTTTTCTTTCTTTCTTCTCTTCGGACAGACTAAAGCCGGATGGGTAAAGGCTTTCCTGGGGAATCTTGTTCTTATGAGAGGAGACACCACAACCTGCTGGGAGACTGTGTCCACAGAACTGGCTGGAGTTTTTAGGGTATTTCTGTGTCTCCTTCACCACCCCAGGGCCAGCACCAGCTCCGTGGTGGACCTAAATGATGAAACAATGGGGAGGTTTCCAAAGCTTTGAAAGCAACTTATCTGTACCGGAAGTTTGGAGGTTCAGTGTTTGTCACTAAACTTCATCCCCATGTTCTCGTTTCCTTTTTAAACATATTTTTATTGATTTCAGAGAGGAAGGGAGAGGGAGAGAGAGAAACATCAGTGATGAGAGGGAATCATTGATTGCCTGCTTCCTGCAAACCCCACGCTGGGGATCGAGCCCACAACCGGCCATGTGCCCTGACTGGGAATCGAACTGGCAGCCTTTGGTACAGGGAACGATGCTCAATGAACTGAGCTAGCTCTTACTATTTCATATGTTATTTCATTTTTTTCTTCTCAACAACCCTGTTAGTATTTATTATTATGTTTCATTCACTGGAGTTTAGAAAGAGGACAAGAGGCTCTTTTCAAAGTCGCCCAAGCCAGGAAGGGCAGTGTTGTGACTTGAAGGAGACGTAGCCATCGTAAACAGGCCTCAAGAGAGGAAAAGCCATGTTAATGAAATAATTAGATGCCCAGTTATCTTTGACATGATATGTATGACCTATTGGCCCATGAGTGGAAAACAGTATCATCACATTCGTATTTTAGATTAGACTGTAAAACAAACCAACAATAAATAGAAGTATTGCAGGCGAGCGAAGGAAGACCAAGGAGGAGGAGGTGGGCTGGGGAGAAGGTGTGGGAGGAACTGGTGACCCAAATGGGGAACTGTAGGGAATTTGGTAAAAATTAGGTCAGAGGAAACCCTGATGGATAATTTTGATAAAACTTTGAAAATGTCAGGCAAGCTAAACCTCTCTGATGCTTCTCACCCTTTTCTTTTTTGATTTTGTTCAGCTGGGAACCACCTCTGAAGTTTTTCTCCAGGTGTGGGTTTCCCAGGTATTGGAAACGGGTGTGTGGCATATGCAGCCCTTTTCCATTTAAAGTAAAACACGGAGTAGAAGGAAGATTAGAATCCATTTGAGGGGGCCGAGTTGGGAGAGGTTCCCATTGAATTGTAACAATCTGCTGCTTTTAAAAAAAATATTTTTTATTGACTTTAGAGAGGAAGGGAGAGGGAGAGAGATAGAAACATCAATGATGAGAGAGAATCATTGATCGGTTGCCTTCTGCACACCCCACACCAGAGATCGAGCTTGCATCCCGGGCATGTGCCCTTACTGAGAATCACTCCAGGACCTCCTGGTTCATAGGTCGACGCTCAACCATTGAGCTATGCTGGCCGGGCAAGATCTACTTCTTTTGTGTTCCTAGGTCCTCAGCATTTATCCCTCAACAGGGATGAGGGTCCTAGCTGCTTCCCCATGCCCAGGGCCAGCTGGCAAACATGTGGGCCTGTGAGTGTGGGGAGAAGGCAGGTTTTATTTCTCTAACAGAGAGGGGGGTTATTAGGCACAGGGATAGGGTTGGGTGTGCAGTGTGAGGAGGAGCCCTTGGAAGAACACCTGCAGGACCATGAGCTTAGAGACTGGAATGTGTGTTCACGCAGCCGCTTCATGGGGAAGTCCTGAGCTAGAAGCCCTCTTTACTGTTACCCCCTAGTCCAAAACCCTGAGCACGTCAGCGGACACTTGGGGGATCATTGACTTGGAAAAGGGGGGCAACGGGGAGGATAATCCCTAGCTCACAGGACCATGGGGAATGTTATATAGATAAAGCCTGTGAGAGGGTGTTGGAGCATTAACAACTGCCAGCACTTGGATCCCCTCCCCAACATCTTTCTATGTGAAAACTAAAACCAAGAGTCCCTTTAAAACCACAAGTAGGTCAGCAAAAGTGTGGAGGACACAGGGCTGCCAGTTAGAGACTACATTTCCCAGCCTTAAAACCACAAGTAGGTCAGCAAAAGTGTGGACACAGGGCTGCCAGTTAGAGACTACATTTCCCAGCCTCCCTTGCAACCTTGCGTAGGCCATGTGCTTTATTTCTAGCCAATGGGATGTGAGCAGATGAAAAGTACTGTGGAAGGGGCGTGAGTGGTCCTGTCTTTTCTTGCCATCCCAGGGGCTTGAATTGTGGCGGGTGCTGGAGCAGTTAATTGGAACTCAGAGACTGAAACCACACAGAGGTATGGCACAGTCATACTATAAGCACGGAACTGTCTACATATGAACTGTGAAGTGAGAGAAAAGTCAACTCCAATCTTATTAAACCTACATATTTGTGAGTGCTTTTGTTACAGCAGCTTAGCCTGTGCCCTAACTAATACTGTGATGGGATGGGGCCGTGGAATGGAGAGTAACAACGGCAAAGCCAGGCCAGTGTGCAGGTGGCTTGTTGGGGTTCAAGGTGGGGGATAGCACCACTCTCCATTTTTCCCCCTCTTTTGAACTTATTTCTTTTTTCTTTTATTCTCCTCTTTCTCCAAGGCATTTCCTTCTCTCTCTCTCTCTCTCTCTCTCTCTCTCTCTCTCTCTCTCTCTCCTATAATTCTGTGCTGGGAAACCACTCATAGGCTTGGTTTTAGGAGGGAAGATTAGCAACCACAATGGAGGTTAATGATATTATTATTATATTGGATGTAAGAGGAAAACATTTTATTTCAAAAATATGAGTGGAAAGATAGTATTTATTTTGTTACTCATTCATTTACAACAGTGTGGACTTGTGGATATTTATTTTATTCTTTAGGTTATAATCCAATACTACCGTTGTTATTGTTGGCTCAGATTGGCCCAGCTTTGTTCATTGGGGGCTCTTCGAGGTGGGCACCTATATTCTTTTATTTCTAAATTTTGTAGCACTTCCTTTTTTTTTTTTTTTGCATTATAAGACACCCGGAGGAGTCCTGGTTATTTTTATTGGAGAGTGATATTTAGAAATCAAGCTCTAGGCGACAGCTGTGCTCCTTGCTCCTAGGATGCCACTGCTTGTATCACCTGTGCAGCAGACAGGCTGGGAGGTGTATGTATATAGTTTCACCTATGTGTGCACACACATCTGTGTTTGTTTCTGCATCTGGCTATGTTAATGGATTATATTAAACATGAGTTCATCCTGATAGCTTTGATTTGAATTCAGGCAGTACCACAGGATTTATCCTAGATTTCTGTTGGTTGTTTCTTTATAACTTTGTTCTCTGACAATGATAAACCTAGATCTTACTATCTACATTATATTTCCTTAGTTGTTCAACCCCTCATCCATGTGTGCACACACATCTGTGCTTATTTCTGCATCTGTCTATGTTAATGGATTATATTAAACAAACATGAGTTCATCCTGATAGCTTTGATTTGAATTCAGGCAGTACCACGGGATTTATCCTAGATTTCTGTTGGTTGTTTCTTTATAACTTTGTTCTCTGACAATGATAAACCTAGATCTTACTATCTACATTATATTTCCTTAGTTGTTCAACCCTAATGTACATGCAAAGTAGTTTCAAAATGGTTTACCTGTACTCAGGTGAGAGACACCTTGAATGGAGTTCTTTTTCTTGCTTTTAGTCTTAGCATGTAGTCAAAACACTGTTTTTCAAGGTTTCTCGCTAAGTTCCCCCTTTCCCCCAGCGCTTTCAGCGAAGCTTTGTCAAATATTTGTACTACAGTTAAATTTATTTGTCATGATCTTTATTATTCCTGAGTTCTCCTGAACATCCTGGTTTTTTTTTTTTTTTTTTATAAAAGTTTCACGTAGTTCACTCTTTGTGTTGTGCGGTTTTATGGGGTCTGACAAATTCACAGAGTCATTTACCCACCTCCCAAGGACCATAAAGAACAGTTCAAATTTCCTAAAATTCCCTGTGCGACTCCTTTGTCGTCATTACCCTTCACAATCCCCACTCACCACTGATCTCTTTTCCATTCTCACGCAGCATTGTGGGATTGGCTTGCTTCAGGGAGAAATGTATTTAGGGTTCATCCATGGCATTATGTGAATTAATATTTGTTGAGTAGTGTCCAGTCGTATGGATGTACCACAGTTTATTGTATCCATTCAGCTGTTGAAGGACCTCTGGAGTGTTTCCAGATTTTGGAAATTATGGCGAAAGCTGTAACAAACGTTCACATTCAGATTCTTTTATGGGAAGATAAGTTTTTAAATCACTTGAGGAAATATCTAAGTTTGGGATTGCTGGGTTATATGCTAAGTACATGTTTGACTTTATGAGAAACTGTCAGATTTTTCCAAGGTGGCTGTACCATTTGGCATGACCATTAGCAATGAGTGAGAGCTGCTGATGTTGCTCATCCTTTCTAGCATTCAGAATTGTGTGTGTGTGTGTGTGTGTGTGTGTGTGTCGGTGTCGGGGGGGGGAGGGTGTTCGCGCGCCATTCTCATAGGTTTGTAGTGGTATCTCCTAGTGGTTTTAATTTGCATTTCCCTGATGACAATGGCATTGTTTATTTTCTTGTTGTTAAGTTCTAAAAGTTTATTTTAAAAAACATATTCAGGATACAACTCTTTTATCTGATGTGTGATACAAATATTTTCCCAGCTTTGTGGTTTGTCTTTTTATTCTCTCAACAGTTTTTCCTTTGCATAACAAAATTTTCAAATTTTGATCAAGTTCCATTTATGGATTTTGTTGTTGCTCAGGAATTGTGCTTTCAGTATGTTATATTAAACTTCTAATGTGCTCACAAAACACCTTTTGTTATAACATATCTAATTTATTGAATAACATGCTATATCATGATGAGCTCTACTGTTTTAATATTTATAAAACAAATTCATATTTCTATTCGTGCCTTATTTCTTCATGATATCTAACATAAACTAGATGTTGCTATTTATTAGTGTCTCTTTAGAAAGTTTTTCTATTAATTCAGCTGCTGCTTTGGGCGAGGGGTGGGGCAAGTTTGAATGGACTTAGGGAGAGAAGGAGAATTAGGCCAGGGGGGCATCCACTCTGCCTTGGCCCACTCTGGGGACTGGAGCGAGTATAGTCACTTCACCTCTCTAAGCCTTAGTTTCCTCATGTGTTCTATTCTCACCTCCCCTGGTTGTCATACAGATAAAACCAAGTGGAAGCTCACATGCAAGCAGTTTTTTTTTATGTTTCTGTGTTTTTATTTATATCTGTCCCCAGTCTCTCCCATATTACACGAGAGATCAGAAACAATGGAGGAAGTAGAGCATGCTGGGAAATTCTGTGGTACATGGGAATGTCACCACCGCAGAAGCACACCCTGCTGGTTCGAGGCATCCAGGTGTCCTCCACCTGGTGGCCTCAGGGGGGCGGGGCTTTGGAAGGGCCCCACCCATCTCCTCATGGGCGGGCTCTGGTCCTCCCTGATTGGCAGGTCATGTAAGATTGACTGGGATAGGCAGCTTACCTGGGGCCTGCCTACCACCACCAAGTCCACTCTTGGTTACAAAGCAGTAAAGAATGGAGACCATTAAGTACACAGCTTTTCTGGGTGGTTCCCCTTTCTCCTGTCACGTAGGCTCATACAAATCCTGGAGTGTTATTCTGGAAAGGACTTTGGAGATACATGACTAGATTTCCTGAGCCCTGATTTAAAACACTGGGGATAGGGGCTCCCCGAGGGGCAGTGGTGTGTTTCCTGCAACGTAACGAGAGGCTTCCCCCCCTCCCCCCATCATCCTGTGCTTTCCTACCCCCAGCTTTGATCCTGGCAGGGCCCTCCCATTCATTGCCTTCTTTAAAAAAAAATATTTTTATTGCTTTCAGAGAGGAAGGGAGAGAGGGAGAGAGAGAGAGAGAAACATCACTGATGAGAGAGAATCATTGATCAGTTGCCTCCGCACACCTCACAGTGGGGATCTAGACCACAACCCGGGCATGTACCCTGACTGGGAATCGAACCATGACCTCCTGGTTCCTAGGTCGATGCTCAACCATTGAGCCACACCGGCCAGGCCGGATGCCTTCTTTTCCATTTTTTCTTCTCTTGCTGAACTTGTTCAAGATTCTGCTCAAATATGACATATTCTCTCTCTGACTCTCCACCCATCCCTCACCACCAAAAAGAACAGCTCTCTCATCTGAGTTGACACAGTACCTTGATGTAGCTGTTTGGCGTGTGGTAAAGGTGTGCTTCTGCGCATGTCCCCCTGGCTAAGGCATCAGCACCCGAGACACAGGAAGGATGCTTCTTCCCATCCCAGGGCCAGGTGCGCGGAAGGCTTTCATGACTACTCATCCCTTTGAACTTGACTCCACCCCTTTCTTGTGAGGAAGCAAGTGACTGGCAACATCCCCTTTTCAAAAGTTCCCTTTTCCTAAAGATGCATCCATCTGTATTCAGTCCCCTCAGGAGTGGATGGTCTTTGCTAAATTATTTCTTTGACTTCTTTTTGGCATAAAGAGCCCACAGTTCTTCATTGTGTGAGTTAGTGCTCGGGACTTAAGTAAGCAGACCGGGAGGATGCAAGCACAATTGTGCTTCTGGAAGCCCAGCTGACCAAACTACAGGAGGCCCCCGAATAGACTGTCTAGGATTTTCCTGTATGTGGGGGGGTGGGGGTGGGGGGACACAATTAGATCTGCAGAACATCAGCATCTGGAACAAAGGCCGACAGTGCAATGAATAGGCTGTTGCTACAGTTTCATCAGCGTCCCTACAAAGAGACCCACATTCTCTCATTCACTGTGTCCAGAAACCCGAAATTTATAGATCTCTTCCTTTGCAAAAACTCCTAAACCAGGTTTATTTCCATGGACTTGACCCTTGGCGGTTAGACTTTCCCTCTATTGGCAAACCAGGGTCTTGCTTTCCCCGCAGACGGCCATGTTGGCCGTCTCCTTAGCAGCCTGAGGAAAGAACCAGGAGCCTCCATATGGAGACCTCATCCCCGCTGCCTAATGGATTCAAAAGACATCCTGAATATTCATCATTTCTCCTTTTATGAGCACCTTGGCAATTCCCTGCAAAGGGGAAGGCCGCAGTAAATTCAGAGTGCCATTGAGCGAATACCAATTTATTTTCAATTCAAGTCTCATTTTTTTTTTCCTGCTCCTCAGCTCAGCATTGGGGCTCCTCAGATGGCAGTGAATGTGCGGCATTGTCTGGGCCCCCGAGGAGGCAGGATCGTGTGTGCAACCCCAGGGCTTGACGGCGGTGTCTGCTCCCAGTTTGCTTGCCTAAGCGCCTTGCACTCACTCTGCATGTCAGCATCCCTCTCCCCAGGCCCCCCCTCCAGAAGCTGAAGGCTTCGGGGGGATGTTAAAATCACACTGGAGTGCTCGCCTTGGTGGCAGGCCTTTCATTAATAGTGTAAACTCACAAATATTAATTTTCAGCTGTGTTCAAGGAATTCCCCGTTGTTGTACTAGGAATCCATCACGGTGTTCTCCATAGCTACTGTTCCCAGGACAGGTGTGGACAGTGTTCAGTGGAGATGGATTCAGAGAGAGACCGAGGCTCCATTATTTTTGTTCTTTTATTTTACTTTTTAAAAAATATTTTTATTGATTTCAGAGAGGAAGAGGGAGGGAGCAAGAGAGAGAAACATCAGTGATAAGAGAGATTCATTGATCGGCTGCCTCCTGCAAGTCCCACACTGGGGATTGAACCCGAAACCCAGGCACGTGCCCTGACTGGGAATCAAACCGTGACCTTCTAGTTCATAGGTTGATGCTCAACCACTGAGCCACACCGGCGGGGCCAATTTTGTTCATTTAAAGAGTTTAGGCTGGTTGACCCAGAGCAGTGACTAGAGAAGGTGGTTGTGATACTGTCTACCTCGGGGTCCACTCTGTCTCCCCCCATCGGGCCTATGCTGGCAGTTGGACCTGTTCTCACACCCACTTCACTATCACCCACGTAACTGCACGTGGCTTATCACTTTCCCATAGTTCTCCTCTCCTTCCTGCAAAAACGGAGGCCTGAAATCTTCATCCCCCTTTGCTTTTGTACCTTCTTACTCTAGAGTGGAAACACATGTACTTCGTATTTATCTATTCATACTGATATGCTCTTTAAAAGTGACTTCCAAGTCTATCTCCTAACTTATTCTATGGAGATTATTTCTCAGACAAAATGAAGCAATTGTGAACCCAAAAGGCGTGGGCCAGCCAGTGCTGGCTGCCTGCCCGGCGCTTCCCCGGTGACCTACCTTTCCTCCGAGCAGGTTGTTAAACTTCCCTCTTAGCTGGGAGACCATTGTGGCTTTGCTCTTTCCCCCTTCATGCACCCCAACTGTCTTCGGGAATCCAGATAGCTCTTCAGCCTATCACAGAATTGCAGGCCATGGCTCCCCGGCCACCGCTGGCCCCTGAACATGTGTTCTTTGGCCTTCACGCTGCTTCAAAATGTTCTTAGTTAGTTGCCAACATTTACAAATGGGGACACTTCGCATTAACATATCCAGACTTTATGGGAGCCTCATGGAAAATCTAAAGATCTGGACATACTGGCCCTTGCGTTTCTATTCAACAATTGGCTGGAACGGAGCAGATGTGGGAGCCGTAGGAGCCCTCACGAGTTTGCCTCAATCCCCGCCCCTGTGAGTTTCATACCTGCTCGGCTACACAGCCCACCGACCTGTCTGGCCTCTGTTGACATCGGAGTTTGTGGGATCTGGGCTCATGCAAGAGAGAAAGTCTGCGTAGGAAGGTTATATTTCCTGATTTGTTGCCTCTCGCCCCTAGTTATTCTCAGCGGAAGGAAGGGACTCAGTAAAGAATGGTGACTTTCACTAATTTGGGGGACCTGTTGTCTGTGCAGAAGGCGAGGGCGAAGAGATGAAAGTCTCACTGCAGACATTTTTTTCACGCTCAGAGGCAGCAAATGGAGTTAGTTTTAGGCCTTAGGATTCTGCAGTTTTCCAGCAGGACTGTAAGCAGGTTGATGAAGTGGGAACAGACTCCAAGTAGACTACTGGGGGAACAGGACTGAGAAGCAATCCAGCTACCAGAGCAAGGAACGACACAGGCCTCAACTCCAGCTGGACAGGAGGGAACTCCTTCTGATTAAAACAGAACGCCGCCCGGCCGGCGTGGCTCAGTGGTTGAGCATTGACCTATGAACCAGGAGGTCACGGTTCCATTCCCAGTCAGGGCACATGCTGGGGTTGTGGGCTCGATCTCCAATAGGGGGCCTGCAGGAGGCAGCCCATCAGTGATTCTTTCTCATCATCGATGTTTCTGTCTTTCCCTCTTCCTCTTCCTCCCTCTGAAATCAATTAAAAAAAATTAAAAGCAAAACAAAATGCTAATTACAAGGTGAGAGAAAATAGATAAAAGTGGCCAATTACCCCAACAGAAAGGTTAAGGATGTTAAAATGCTTTCTAAATCAGGGTGCTTTGTACAACTAAAGGGTCATTCATCTTGTTCTTTGGGTTGATTAAGAAAGAGAGAGATGGTTCTAGCTGGTTTGGCTCAGTGGATAGAGCATTGGCCTGCGAACCGAAGGGTCCCACATGTACCTCGATTGCAGGCTCGATCCCCAGCCCTGGTTCAGGCCCATGTGGGAGGCAACCAATCGATGTGTCTCTCTCTGTCTATGCCCTTTCTTTCCAATCTCTCTAAGAATCAATGGGAAAATATCCTCAGGTGAGGATTAACAGAGAGAGAGAGAGAGTGAGAGAGAGAAAGAGAGAGAGGGGATCGGCTTCTTTGATTGAACAGCAGATGGTAGAGAAGTCGCATCGTCCTCTACATCCTGCAGGCGACAAGCTGGTGCAGTGACATGCATGCCTTTGAGAATGGCGGGTAGTAGGGCGAATCACGGGTGCTTATAAGCAACCATCTTCAACATTTTGACTTTTTCTTAGTCTGTTCTTCTGTCGAGGCAAAACATGCACTGGGATCCTCGAAGGTGTCTCAGTAGGGAGTGCTGAAGAGGCGGCTTTGCACCCCTTCCAGATCTGAGATTCCAGTGTCCTGGGAAGTGGGAAACACCCCATCTCCTCCCACCTGAGCTCTAGGGCAGCGGTCACCAACCGGTGGTCCACGGGCCAGTGGTGGTCCCTGAGGTCCGAAAGGTTGGCCACTGCTGGTCTTGGGGATCTATCAGTGAATGGGAGGAGTTGGGAGGAAGAAATACTTTGTACCTCTCTTGGTGGCTGATCAGATGATAACTTGAGCAGTCCAACCAAGCTTCTCTGTCTTATTTTTAAATTCCCCGTCATGCTCATTCAAAATCCATCTGCGACGAAGTCACGTTTTAAACACAGGCCGGCTTCCTGCCTTTCGTATTTGGGAGCATTCTGATGATGAGACAGACCCCACACTCTCTCTAGGCCACTTAGACCTTTGACTCTAACTCCACATTTTTTTTTTTTTGGAATGGGTTCATGGCTTCTGCTTCCACTTCTCATTCAAAGTCATGCTCTGGTCCCTCTTGGCTTTTGATTTTAAGTGCCCTCCTTGTAATCCGCGCGGGCTGAGGGAGAACTGAGAAGTCGGAAGTATTTTATGTTCCAGGCTGCAGGCCTTACGAGGTGCTGACAGTGTTCTGCAGGGATATCTGCTCTGCTTTTCCTATTGAAAGCGGTGGAGGGACTGGAGCAGCGTGCTTAACAGGGGCAGAGAGCACATGAAACTGCCTTTGAGATAAAGCTGAGAATGTGACGATGGCGTGGATCAGCAGGGCCCAGGGAGGTGGAGTGCGAGATGCAGGTTGGGGAGATAGGGAGGAAGGGAAGGTTTCTACACGTATCCATGCAGCAGAAACAGCCAAGGGGGCTGGGACATTTAAGACATAATAATGAACTAGAATAACCTCTATTATAAACATCCGCAGAGGCACTTTTCTGAATATGAGCAAGTACCAGCCGTTGAGGAGTGGGTCCATTGCAGAGGGGCTGTGGCTGGGGGACCAGTGGTTGGGCTTGTGGGCAGAGGGTGAATTCCTTACTCAGGCTCTTCCTGATGTCCCTGCAGACAAGTCAGCAACCTCTTTGGGCTTTCTACTTGTAAACCAACCCAAAATCTGTTTGTTTGTTCCTTTGTAAGACAGTAACAGCCTGGCCCGTGTGGCTCAGTGGTTGAGCGTTGACCTGTGAAGTAGGGGATCACAGCTTGATTCCTGGTCAGGGCACATGCCCAGGGTTCCAGGCTCAATCCCCAGTAGGGGGGCATGCAGGAGGCAGCTGATCAATTATTCTCTCTCACCATTGATGTTTCTTTCTCTCCCTTCCTCTCTGAAATCAATATATTTTAAAAAAGAAAAAAAGAAATGACAATAACAAAAAGTACTTTGGAATACCTTTTTAACCAGTCATTTTTTTTAAAAAACCTTTTTTTTTTTTAAAAGCAGCTTCACATCTCCTACAGAAAAGGTTTTCTGAATGAATCTCTTGAACATTTTGGTTCCTTGATTTCTCCCCTTTTGTAATTATTTTGTTTCTGTAGCCAGAGTCATGTTGATGACATGTCAGTGTTCTGAATCCCCCATTGTGCTGTTGGAGAGAAAGTCCATCCTGCCCCTTCGTCATGTTCTCTTTTTATCTGGAGCTCTGGAGGGGCCTGCACCGCAGTCAAGTATCTGGAGACAATCAGTAAGCACTTTATTTTCTGGCAGAAATCACGTCTTCATGACCATTCAGCATCAATGATTATTGGTTTCGACAACAAATACAACTATTGTAAAGTGACTTGGAGGACCGTACTATACTTAGTGCATCTCAATAACTATTTGTCTGTTGGAACACTCATTCATAAATGAATAAATCTACTTCATGTCTGGGCCTGGGATAGGCCCTGGGGACGTATCAGGGAATTCCTTGTCCTAATGGAGCTTACAATTGTAATTTTCAGATTATAAATTAGCACTTTTATTTGGGATGGGAGATAGCGCCTTACCTGTCAGGACTCAGCACCGCATGGGTGTGTAAGGGACGTGTCTTAATAGGTGTGGACTGACTGGTGAACCCACCTGAACTTGGACGGGTCTGCAAGAGCTGGGTTTCTCTTTGTTGGTTTCTAGTCTGTCTCCATGATCCTTAGCGAAGAGTTGCCACTGAGAAGCAACTTACGTTGCACTTCCTCATGGGAGTTCTAGATTCAGATCACTCTATGCCAGCGGTTCTCAACCTGTGGGTCGTGACCCCTTTGGTGGTCGAGGAGCGACCCTACAGGGGTCGCATCCTGCATTACGTTACATTATGATTCATAACAGTAGCAACATTACAGTTATGAAGTAGCAACGAAAATAATTTTATGGTTGGGTCACAACATGAGGAACTGTATTTAAAGGGCCAGAAGGTTGAGAACCACTGCTATGCTAACCTCCCAGTCCTGACGTTACTATAGCAACTGCACTTTTGGGCTTCAAGCCTTTATAGGCTTCTCCACTCAAAGGCTCCTCGAAACTTAAATTTGGAAATATCACTAGCCCAGTGTGTTTTGCAAAGGGTGCAATTTATGCTAAGAGATGTTTCATGGACAAAAGCATGAAACATGAAACGTGTCATTTATGCTAAGAGATGTTTCATGGACAAAAGCATTGTGGGCTCGTGTAGGCTTGGGAAACACTGGGTATACTTGTCTTCCCAGATTTCATTGGTGTGAGACGTCTCAGAGTCTATGGGCTCATGTATATTATTGTACATCTTTGATTGGGTGAGAACATAACAGAATTTTCCAAGGATTTTTGGCCACGCAGTGTTTATCTAAAGAGTTTCTTGAAGCGTTTTCTGTGGGTCTGGTGTTTTGTGAGATCCATGTTGGAAAGTAGTGCATGAGCCCACACTCCATTGTACAGACAAGAAGCTCAGAGCAAAGATTCAGGCACTTGCCGAAGGGTCCAGGGACAGCTCATAGCTGCTGGGACCAGAACCTACATTTTCAGAAAGCCAGCCTAACGTTCTTTCCACCATGGCATTCTTTTTAAAAAATCCTTACCCAAGGATATGTTTTTATTGAATTTTAGAGAGAAAGGAAGGGAGGGAGGGGGAGAGAGAGAGAGAGAGAGAGAGAGAGGAGAGAGGAGAGAAACATTGATGTGAGAGAGAGGCACATCATCAACTGGTTGCCTCCTGCATGTGCCTCGACCGGAAATCAAACCTGCAACCTTTTTGGTGTACAGGGCGATGCTCCAACCAACTGAGCAACCTGGCCGGGGCGCTATTGTTGATTTATTCCTCCCCACCTCTATGGCGTCAGCCTACCAGTACCCCTTTATGTTTTCAGGGATATTTGGTTCCCTGTGGAAGAGTAGGAGTTGACCCTTTCAATTCCTTGGGTTCTGACTGGTGCTTTTCCTCCAGCACTCCCAAGTTCAGCATTGTAGCCAGCTCCAGGCAGCACCTCCACTTCCACACCCTTACCCTGTCCTGGGACAAAAAGCCAAAAAGCCTTGAACCTTACAGATCACTTGTTATCCCTTCAGCTCCATGTCCTGTCTTCCTACTTAGTTCCATCAAGCAAGGCGTACCCATTGGAAAGGACTGTGATATAATTTGAGGTTTGCAATATTTATGTTTACCCCAAGCTCCATTTTCCTTAAAGGATTTTGTCTGGCTATAAGCAGGGGCCTCCTCTTCTCTTACCCCTACCTTCTGCCCCAGTTCCATCAGGATCTAACTTATGTGGAATCTAGCTGACCATGACCATACCTGTCTGTGACCATAAATAAATATAAGAAAAGAAAATTGGAAATTGGTGTTAAATATTTTGTTAATGTCAAAGGAAGCTTTGGATCACTTATCTCACCCAGTGATTGTCTACGTAGAGCTGAATGGACAATATTGTTTAGTAATTTCACTTTACTTTGCTTATTTACTTAGCTGATGAATTGTTTTTGTGACATTTTATAAGAGAAAATATATATTGAATTAATCTGTTTGTTGGACTTTCCTTTCCTCAGTAGTTACTGAGTTTCTATCACCCACGATTCCTGGTTTTAATATACTAGGGTAAAAATAAACTATTATAAATAGAACTATGCATTATTTTAATTAAGCCATTTGCTTAACACATGCAACTAAATTTACCTTCAGGGTGATATGAAATTTCTTCTTTAGTGTTTCTGCTAGAGATATTATCTGATAAAGAAAAAAAACACATGCCCTAACTGGTTTGGCTCAGTGGATAGAGTGTCAGCCTGTGGACTGAAGGGTCCCAGGTTCGATTCCGGTCAAGGGCATGTACCTTGGTTGCAGGCACATCCCCAGTAGGTGGTGTGCAGGAGGCAGCTGATCAACTCTCTATCTATCTCCCTTCCTCTCCCTTCTCTCTGTAAAAAATCAATAAAAATATATTTAAAAAAATAAATAAAAATAAAAAACAGAAAAAAACACCACAACAATCCTGTCTTTATCAGAAGGTGTGTTGCCCTCACCCCCCCTGCCCCCAGGCATGAATATAAACAAGGCCTTAAGTCCCCACAAATGGATAAAGAAATAAAGAAATTATTCCCATATAGCCTTTCCAGGAAAGTAATCCTTTACTTCCCTTTGGAGGAAGGCCTTGTGCATTGGCTGGTCCCACCAAGAGACACATTTAATTGCTAATACTTTGTTTTTGCTTTTTTGTCAGTATGATATTTATGATTGCCAAAGCTTGTTTAAGGCATTATGGCTTTTAAAAAAAAGTAGTCAAATGTACTGGAGTTCTTAAGACACTTTAATAGGCTATCAAAAACCAGCGAAGATTTATCCAGTGTCTCCCTTCCAGGAAGATAGATTGTTGGTTCAGCTGCAGCTTCTTAGCTTCGTCATATTTTATGCGCTTTGGCCATCGTGGATTGCCACAGGGCCTAGTGCGGGGTGTGATTTAAAACGTGTTCTGATTAAGTATACAGAAGTGATCCTAGTCCCCCATGGAGGAAGGAGGAACATCGTAAATATACATTGTTTAAGTGTGAATTCGACTTCGCACTCATAGGTTACGCGGCACTTGTATGTTTTATGCTCTGTTGGTCCTTGAAAAGAACAACACATTTCATTTGGGGGCATTTCCCGGGATCAAATCAAGTGCCAGGCAGCAGGGACTTACTTAGAATTCCCTCCTTAAAATTTGTAACGGGGCCGCATAAGGCAAGTAGAGGAAGGAAGTCTATAGAACAAAACTCTCCCATCTGCATAGAATGGGCACAAATCTCAGTCTACCAGTTCAAGGAGACAAGAGTAGTCACTTTTTTATTTCCTTATATCAAGGCTCCCAATTGGCCTGATGGGCAGAAATTGTATCTCGGCCACTTGCTGGACTCTCCTTTTTTTTTTTTTTTTCCAGGAAGGTCCCAGAATGTGGGTAAAAGGCTCCTCGTCTCCGGACTCCCATGTTCACATGGACATCCTTATGGTCAAGCCACCTGGTGTCCTTGATTTCTGGTGGTTCTTTGCCTCCATGCTGGGATTGGGGCGCAGCCATTCCTGCTGAGCCTGGGATGCTGAGCGTCCAGGGGTCCCTCCCCTGGAAGTCCTGCCCAGCCATGTCCTGGCGTGGCCATGCCAATTCCTCAAGCACCACCCCAGGGAATGAGGGGGTCCTTGGGGCTCTCAGGCCCTTCCTGGCCCGGCAGGATGACTCTAGGTCTCAAAAGACTTTCTCCTCCCCTCATCTGTTCTGGGGCACACAGCACTGCCCCAGCCTTCAGGATGCTTCTGCTTTGAGTTCTGCTCTTCATTCTGCTCAGGTCACTGAGTCAAGGAAGCCCACGGGGTGTGTCCACCTGCTTGAAATGGGTGGCGATAGTGACAGAGCAAAAATGACGTAGGGAGAACAATAGCACAACTACAGTTCAGTAAATTCTCCTTTTACAGAAGTTTTCCTCTAGGTGAGCAGCGATGTTCAGACCACAGGAAATGACAATGAAAGTGGCCCGAATTGGGAAATCAAGGTGACTAGAGGACTGCGAGCACCCAATAGAACAGTTCATGTGATGTGAGCAGTAACATAAGCAAAGACTAGACAATAAATTAAAAAACAGGCCCTGACATCTGTGTAGGGAAGGGAAATGTAGAGGGCAATGAAATGCAGAGCCATGTTTTGGTTTGTGTGTGGGCAACAGTGACTTCCTAAGTGCCATTTGCCAACTGGTCCCATCATTAGGGGATCCAAAGCTCCTTTGGGTTCCTGCCTAATATTCAGTTCACATTCTCAGCCCTAATCCTCAAATTCTAGGGACCAGACACTTTTGGATGTTTTCAGTTAATTACAAAGGTAATATGGTGCATGTACCTCATAGTATAGAACACCCTCTGCATGGCCAAGGGCAGCACTTTTTAATAAACAATATTTTAAAGTATATATATTTTATTGATTTCAGAGAGGAAGGAAGAAGGAGAGAGATAGAAACATCAATAATGAGAGAGAATCATCAATTGGCTGCCTCCTGCATGCCCCCCACTGGGGATTGAGTCTGCAACCCGGCATGTGCCCTTGACCGGAATCAAACTGTGACCTCTGGGTTCCTAGGTCGAGGCTCAACCACTGAGCCATGCCGCCCGGGCTAAACACAATATTTCTTAACAAAAATGCATGGATGCTTCTACTAAATGAAATAAAGGCTGTAAGTAGGGTCACATCTGTTTGGATCAGGTTTCGTGGCCAAATATGTAGTTTGTTAGAAGCAACTGTCAGTGCTTGAGGCCTTTTTGGGTTTTGGAGTTGCACACAAGGGATGGTGGATCTAAAAAGAGAATAAAAAGGTGTTCCTCACTGGGCCAGAAGAGAGAATGACATTCTCGATGCATAACCTTTGCTCATGCGGTGTGAGTGTCATCTTTCTTCTCCATCTGTGTATTCATTGTAACAGAAAAATTGTATTTTTTTTCATATTATGTTAGTTAAATGGCATCAAGAAACTTGAAAACAAACTAGAGACTTCAGTCTTTCTCACTCCATTCAACGAGTGAGGACCTGCTGTTTCAGGAACTGTCCTGAGTGTTGAGGGTGCGAGATCCGGAAGATGGTTTCTGTCTTCACAGCGCCTCTTCCACGTGGTGGGAGACCGCGGGGAGTCCGTGGATAGTGACAGACAACGTAGAAAGTACTAAATTAGGCGACACCCAGTCTCAGGACATTATGCTAAGTGACATAAGCCAGTCACAAAAGGACAGATGCTGTCTGATTCCTCTCATATGGCGTATCACAGAAACAGAAAATGGAATGGTGGTTGCCCAGGGCTTGGGGAGGAGAGAGAGGACAGTAGCGTTCAGTGAGTAGGGAGTTGCTGTTTCGCAAGATGAAAATTTCCAGATGAAATTATTCCATTGCGCAACAATGTGATATTTACTTCACTCTATGGCACTGTACACTTAAAAGCGGTTCAGATGGTAAATTGAACGGTATGTGTTTTTTACTGTAATAATAATAATAATAATAATAATAATAAAAACCTTGTTGGGTAGCAAGGGTCTGATGGGTGTGGAGGCTTCCTTGGGACCAGGAAAGAGGCTGTGCTAGAAAGGGGTTGGCAGTCTAGGCCTGGGCAAGTTTAAGGGCACAGACGTGAGGATGGACGAAGAACAGGAAAAGAAGGCCGGAGACAGAACCAGGTCTGGGCAATTTTTTTTTTTTTAATTATCGGCCCATATACGTGTGTTTTTTTTGTTTTGTTTTATTTTTTAAATATATTTTACTGATTTTTTACAGAGAGGAAGGGAGAGGGATAGAGAGTTAGAAACATTGATCAGCTGCCTCCTGCATACCCCCTACTGGGGATATGCCTGCAACCAAGGTACATGCCCTTGACTGGAATCGAACCTGGGACCCTTCAGTCCGCAGGCCGATGCTCTATCCACTGGGCAAAACCGGCCAAAGCAGTTCTGGGCAATTTTTAAACTCTGCAAATCCACCCCCCCCCCGTGACTCCTCCCCTTGCTCCCCCTTGAGTCGTTGCCACTACTTCCAGCTCTTAGAGCTGATGAGTTATGAATGGTGGTTGTTTCCCAAGTGCTATGCATTCTTCCTTAATTAGATTGGTTCCTAAGATTACAGCGCAGACCTGCTGGTAGGGCATTTGGCACCAGGGCAGGTATAAATCCCTCAGCAATCTCCCCACACGCCATTCCTAGGATGTAACACATACTTGCCACCACCCGAGAGCATCGTCTGGCTATACATCTCGCCTCCTCCCCTCTCCGCACACACCCTGCGGACTCAGGCCTTGGTGGTGGATTACTTTGCCAGGCTCAGGGACAGTGGACAGTTTCACATTCCCGAAGAAAGTGAAAAGTAATCTTGCCTCCGTGGTACCCCAGGAAGCCAGGTTGTGGAGAAGGAATATCATGTTCTTTGGATGTGTTCAAAGATGTATCCAGGGAGTTCTAAGACAACTAACGACCGAGGGAACACTTCTGGTTGGTCTTGCCATTGGGAAACTGACGGAGAAAACCACCATGGAACTTGGTGGCTATGACAGGGGCGGGGCTGCTTGTAGATATTCAGGAATCTCCTGTGTGCATGTGATCCTGGGAGAACCGTACATCGGTGGGAATTATTTCTTTCCAGCCTTCACGGCCCTCCTTTCCCTGTGGAAGGCCTGACTCTAGGTATGCAGGGTGGTTGGGCATTGGGTGGCTTTCCGAGTCCTTCATCTTTGCATGTATCCTAACTCTTCACCTTCCTTCCCTATGGAAACGGGCCTACAGTGGAGCGATATCTCATAAAGGATTTTCTCTCAAAATATAGCATTAAAGTGATAATTCAAACAAACAACTAGGAGCAGGGGATCTCCACGGGCCTTGAAAGATGAGTAAGAGAAATAACAGAAGACAGCATTCATAGATTCCCACCAGCACCCACATTGTCTCCCTTCCAGCCTCTCACCGTACGTGAACTATCCATGCTCCTCTCCAAAGCCAGTGTGTCCATGTGTGCACTGGTCTATTTATGCAAAACCAAGGTGTTGCTTCCACAATTCTTGCTCTTTATTATGTCATCATTTCTTTCTGTTCCAGGCCATTCATATTAGCTTATTAACATGTTATTACTCTTATTTTTAAAAAATCCCTCTTTGACCCCTTATCCCCCAACTAGCATCTCCCCCTTTTTTTCTTTGCTATTCTTAGCAGAAAAATCTCCTAGAAAGTCTTGTACCTCCTTGCTGCCTCGGATTCTTTTCTCTCATGCTCTCTTAAATTTATTCAAATTAGACCTTTCCCCCCTTCATTCCACTGAGCCTGCTTTTGTCAAGGTCACTAATGACTTCCATTTGCTAAATTCAGTGACCCATCAACACTATCTGACACTGGAAATACTTTCTTCTGCCCTGGATACCATTGTCTCTTGGTTTTGTTCCAAACTCATTAGCTACTCCTCTCAGTTTCCTTCGAATGTTTCTCCTCCTTGACCTCTGAACATTGGAGTTCCCAGGGCTCAGTTCTTGGGCCTCTTGTCTTGTCTATCTACAACCATTCCTTGTTGAGTGCATCTGGTCTCATGGCTCTAAACACCACCTGTGCTTATGACTATACCAAATTTACATGCCCATCTCAGTCCTCGCTCCTGAATCTCCAGACTCTTGTATCCAAACTACGTCCTCTGTACCTCCATTTGGATGTCAATTGTATGTTTTGGCCAAAGTTGAACTCTTAATTTTCCCCTCAAGCCCTCAGTCTTCATCAACAGATTCGCCTCAAATCCTCACAGTCTTCCCCATCTCAGTTGATGGCATCTTCATCCTTTCAGTTGCTCAGGCCCGGAACATTGGCATCATCTATCCTCTCTTTCCCACATCCATGTTCAGTGTCCGTCAGGAGGTCTTGAGGCTGTTTCTTCTCAATGACATTCGGGATCCAACCACTTTTCACCATCTTCACTGCTGCTCTTTTGGTCCAAGCACTGACATCTCTAATCTTAATCATTCCAATAGATTTGTAATTGGTCTCTCTGCTTCCCTCTCCCTCCCTCATGGTCTTTCTCAACAGAGCGGGCAGAGGGATCATTATAAAATGCCAAGTTAGTTCCGAGCCAACACCTCCGAAGGATTCCCCGTCCTCCTCAGAATAAAAGTCCAAGTTCTTATGATGGTAAAGGCCCTGAGGTCGGTACTCTCTCCCCTTTGTTACCTCTGTAGTTTCCTCTCCTTCTGTTCCAACCCCCTCTCCCCCCAATTCTTACTCATCTCCAATCTCATTGGCCTGCTTACTGGATCTCAATATCTCAGACATTTTCCCCACCTGACTTACTCCCTCAGTTTTCCCATGCCTTTGCTCAAATTTCACCTGTTGATAAGGCGTGCCTTGACCATCCTATTTCACATTGTTACCTACCTCATGGCGCTCCCAATCCCTCCTGTTTCCATGTGTTATTTCCTATAGCTCTTATCATCTTGTAACCTATAATTCACTTATTTATTATGTTTATTATAATTGTATGTCTACCCCAAAGCCCCTTCAAGAACACAAGCTCTATAAGGGCAGTTTTTAAAAAAAAACTTTGTTTACTGGTATAAACCAAGCACTTATGTTAGTACTTGGTACTGAATAGGTTCTTAATAAATATTAGTTGAATGAATGGATGAAAAAAAACATATTAGCATAATATTTTACAAAGTATAATCACATTATCCCTTTCAATCCTCATAACAGAAATGTTGTGAGTATATTATTATTATTATCATTATTTATTGAGAGGCTAAACAAGTTTTCAAAGACCAAGCAGTTAGCAGGTGGCTGATGTCCTGGTGTGCAGAGCTGGCCTCTTAGAAATAAGCCTACTCCAATTGGTTGGCATGTGTGTTGTGGTCACCTATCTAAAAAATAAATATACCTGCCTGTTCGTGGCCTTATGAACAGCTGTGGATACCCTGAATTGTGCCCTTGAACGTTTCTGCTTTGGTGACAGGCTTTGAGGCCGGGCGTCTCATTAAAGGTTGGCCCGGATGGTCACACATGCCATTTGTAAATGCTTCCATTTATTTCTAATGGAAAGTATTTCTTGAAATCATTAGCAAACTTCCCCGGGATGAAATTCCCAAGGCTGTTCTTACAGACTTTTCATTTCCTTGTGCGCTACACATGCTTCCCTGAGAATAAGAAAGTTTCCCCGGAGGATCTTGCAAGATGACTTTCTCTTCATATTGGTTCTCGGCATCCGCAGACGAGTCTCCGGAGCACGCCTGGGCTTCCTTTTGAAGCAGGAAATGCTCATTTCTTGAGGTAGTAAATCTGCATATGATATTAAAATGAGTTCCTCTGGGATGACTGGGAGGTGCTGACTCAAGGCACCATTCAGCTGAGTACTTGGTGGTTGCGCCAGCGTCAAAGGACTGCTGATGGAGAAACAGAGTCTTCGGCGAAGTCATCAGGTAGTGAGTCACTGTTTGGGATTAGGCCAGGAAACGCTCTCTACCTCTGTCTCCTGATCTTTGGTGTCACTGGCCTGCTGGACCAAGTCCTGGGATGTGTCCCCAGAACCTATAGAACCTGATTATGTGTCTAGTGGAGAACTCAGGGACCAGGACTTCCTTTGACTTCTTGGAGAAAAAGCAAATTGATTTTGCTCTAAACAATGACTGATTGGGGGTAGTTTGGGAGGGCAGTGAGGGGGAAAATCATGGCGTTAACCTCACATGAAATACACAGCTTTCGTGAGCTCAGCTTTAGAGACTTACTGGAATGGCCTCTCTAGACGGACTCTGACGCAGGGAGTTCGTGGAGAATGGACGCGCTGAGGCCAACTGTGTCTTGACTGGCTACTCTCAGTGGAGGCTTATGGGATGTAGAAGCCTCATTTGCAGGAGCATTTGGCCTTTATCACTGTAATGTTGCTACTGTTATGAATCGTAATGTAAATATCTGATATGCAGGATGGTCTTAGGCGACCCCTGTGAAAGGGTCGTTCGACTGCCAAAGGGGTCACGACCCCACTGGCTTAGGGGAACACCTTTATTTTCAGGGTGTGCTTTCTCATACGCTATAAGTCTCTGCTGCAGATTTAAGAGCTTTCTCATTTCAGTGGATCTCAAATACTTTTACAAATGGAAACGTCTTAGGGATCATCTAGTCTGATCCTTTTACTTTCCTTTTTTTAATTTAAATATGTTTTTATTGATTTCAGAGAGGAAGGGAGAGGGAGAGAGAGATAGAAACATCAATGATGACAGAGAAGCATTGATCAGCTGGCTGCTTCCTGCACACCCTCTACTGGGGATCAACCCTGCAACCCGGGCATGTGCCCCGATGAGGAATTGAACCATGACCTCCTGGTTCACAGGTAGATGCTCAACCACTGAGCCACGCAGGCTGGGCTCTTCATTCTATTTTTGTTTTTTGTTTTGTTGAGCTTTGAATGAAGGGGAAGGCCTCCGCACTTTGGCCTGCTCTTTATGCTCTCTTGGAGACTTCAGAAACAACTGGCATTTCCTTGACAATGTCCCAGGACAGAGCTGGTCGTCTTTTGAGCAGCTGATCCCATCATGAACAGGATCCGAAAAGCTATCTTGGAGGAGGTTATTTTATTTTATTTTTGCTAAAGTTAGATAGGACAAGGGAAATGATAGATTTGAGGAACACAAAGGAAGCAGTGCTCAGTGAGAGCATCTATCCGGGCCCTGCAGGTAGAAGAGAGGAGACCAGGCCTTGGGCTTGGATGTCCACCATGGACCATCAATGAACGATGGAACCCTCCACATCCCTAGGATCCCGGCAGAGCATGTTGTTGAAGGACCACAGCTGGGTTTGTTTTACACACCGAGTCTGTGTTCATTGGCCCGAGACCAGCTCTGCCACTTAACCTGTCCTTGCCCCACAGCCCTGGTGGTTTGTGCATGAAAGCATGCACCCTCTGCTTCCCTGCAGAATCCTGTGTCCTCGCAGGGAACGGCGTGCGGCGGGCTCGCGGTGAACGTGCGAGCGAAATGTGTACACAGCGGGCCCCGCTGAAAATGACTTTAGCACAGAGTTTATTTAATACATCCTCCAAATTGTATTTTGAAGCCTCTGTTAACAAGAAAGCACTCTCTCTCTCTCTTTTTTTTTTTGGAGCAGCGGGAGTGTTTTATAAATGGAATCTGCAGACCGGCAACGCTCCCATTAATTCTCCCTGTCTACAATTACTATCATTACATTCTTAAAGCACTTTTAAAATAAACTACAGCATGATGTAATGTGCACACTCCGAGCTCAGCGATGGGACAGCGAGGCCGCAGCATCTGGCTTTTGGAGGGCTATCTGCGAGGGAACATCTTGATGGCTATAATTACTGTCATGTTATGGGAACTTGAAAAAAAAAAGGCGCCAGAGTTCCAAATAAAACATAAAATGGCTTTGATATAATAAATGTTACTATCATTGTTTAAACATGTTGTGACCCGTCTGCAAGAGTTTCTGAGAAAGATTTTTTCCAGCACTTGGTAGTCATTCTCTCTCCCCCCCCACCCCCCATTTAGTACTCTATTACTGCAGATAAGGATAAAGAAAATCCTTAGGACAGACTGGTTTTAAATCAGTGTAACACAATGCCAGCATTGTCTCTCTTCAAGATGAACTTTGAAATTAAATTTGGCATGAGCTTTGCCAGAACTCCAAACATCTTTGCTCCAGAGACACTTTATCCATCCTATTAGGGAGCATTAATAATTCAGATGTTATGGTTGTGGTTAATTGCGCTCATTAGGATAAGGCAGGGGCCGGAGCATTTTCCTATAGGACACACTTGTATGCATTACACCCCTCGCCGAGGCATCCGGGATAGCTTGGGCTCAATCCAGAGGAATCGAGATGACACAAAACACACATATGGTGTACATGTTATCATCCCACGGGAACCAGTTTTGGATGAGTCTGTGATGATCTTGGACCCAGGTATTGGACCAATTTCTGTGGAACGGTATGAAGAATCACTTATATATGGAAGAAGTCATTATTACGGGTACTGATCTATGGAAGTAGTCATTGGGCTTCCCAAGAAAGTTTTATGATGTGTGATTCATTCAACCTTGTGAAATCAAAGTTATTGTTTCATAATGAGTACTAGCAACTTGAAGGAAGCTAGTGCATCTTACTTAGGCACTTGATTAGCTTTGGCAGAACCCAAATGGCGTAAGCTGTTCTGCTGGTCATTTTTTCTCTACTGGTTTGCTGATCATATCTTTCCTGTTGAAGATGGACCATCTGATGGAAGAGTTGGGACTTAACTAGGAAAAATTTATTTGACCTGATCTGGATTTTGTCATAGTCAGTGAGCTGGTAATTTTTTTTTACACGGCTCACATGGATCGACTAGCTGTCTCTACATGTTCTCTTGGGTCATGACTTGTTTTTAATTCTTTATGTATCATGTTTCCCTTTTCCTCAAAGTTTTGTCCGTATGTCTTCCCTGTGGCTGGTTAGCAGTTAGACCACAGAATTGAGAAGGAGGATGGTTCAGTCTCCAGGTGTAAGTTTCTTTAGCCTCAGCCTACTTACCTGGGTAAGTTCAGCAGTCAGCACTGGCCAGCTTGCTGGAGATCATAGGAGATCATCCCAGGCCAAACCAGAGTCGGGGAGTGTGGTTGACTCTGGTAGCCCATCCCACTTCTGGAAAAACCACCAATCCAAGAGGCTCTACTGACAACTTTTCTTTCTTTCTTTTTTTAAATTTTTAAAATATATTTTATTGATTTTTTACAGAGAGGAAGGGAGAGGAATAGACAGTTAGAAACATCGATGAAAGAGAAACATCAATCAGCTGCCTCCTGCACACCCCGCACTGGGGATGTGCCCGCAACCAAGGTACATGCCCTTGACTGGAATCGAACCCAGGACCCTTCAGTCTGCAGGCTGACGCTCTATCCACTGAGCCAAACCAGTTAGGCTGATAACCTTTCTTTAGGTAGAGTCCAGGGAGCATTGTTAACGTCTGTGTTTCTAAGCCTGCTGTCCAGAAGACCGTATTCACCAGACCAGAGATTTTCAACTGTTTTCAGCTCATGGCACACATAATCTAATTACTGAAATTCTGTGGCACACCAAAAAAAATATTTTTTGCCGATCTGACAGAAAATACGTATAAGTAAAATAGGTATAATTTGGATCCATTCACACTGGATGACTATTGTTATGTTGGCTGTTGCCATTTTTTTATTTGACAAATCTAAGGGAAAAGAGGTTAGTCCCCTGACTAAATAGTCAGGTATTGCATGTTTTAAAAATCCTTGTCGCACACCCGTTGAAAATCTCTGCACCAGACACTTTCTGAGGCCTGTTCTTTCTCAGAAGTCGGACTTGGTTGTCACAATCCACTGTCATGTTAGGATGGAGAAAAATTGTTTGCAGGGGATATGAGGTCAATCAATGGAGGGCTATTTGCATGCTACCCTAAAGTCCAAGTCAGGTCTTCGTGGCTTTGGTGATTCAACTTCGAAAATGCTCAGTTCTTGACTTTGTCTCATAAACACGCTTCCGTTCTTTGAAAAACAGCTCGATCTTTGTACTGCTCCGTCCACCCTTGACTGTTTGCAGTGTGGCTCCTAAGCACTGGATACTCAATGATAGTCCAAAGGGTATTTGTGTAAATGGTCTTTCTAGAAAACAAATGGAACCTTCTCGTTGAAACAATATTGTGCCTTTTCAGCATTCAGTTGGACTTTCTAAACAGACTTCACCAACACGCACTGAACATTCAAACTACTTTCTGTTTGTTGAGGCGTTTATGGCTCTTACTCAAGACAAGAGGAATAACAAGGAAACGACTCTGAATACAGAACATTTTATTACGCAAATAAAAAAAATAAGAGCATATCTGTTAGCTCTTGCCAACTTTTGAAATATGGGTTCCATTTGTCTTTATTACGGCCTATTCCCACAGTGCCTTTTCCCTATTTATTAATTTTTGTATGTTACTATTAAACAGAAATATGTGCCTACTGAAAATAGAGCTATTGCAAGAAACATGACAAAGGAGAATATATCAACTTATCTTTTTACTATTCTGTCAGTAAATTAAGAGGCATGCAACTGTTGTAGCTTATCATTCCTTTTAAAACAGTCATGCGCATTATCATGGTAAAATCTATAATAATCACGATGACTCATAGATATGTGATTCCCCTTATTAAGGAAAAAAAAAGACAGGAAATCCAATATAAATGAGCTGTTTTCCTCAGTAGTGTAATAAAACTTGGATGCCGGTATATGAGTTTTTGATTATATCATCCACTGATAATCTGTGGGCTCATTTCCTCTCAGGGAAGAATCAGTCTCCTTCCTCCCCCACCAGCCCCCACTTGGCCACTAACATTTCAGCTGGGGAGGAGGCCTCCCAGTCACAGCCACCACAGTCTAGTGTATTTTAAGGGCTGTAAATTCTCACCGTCAGATTTGAGCCAGGGGTGTTAAGCTCCAGAAGATACACATCTGCTTCCTATTCAAATGATCTTTTGTTGTGCTTCTTGGTAGAGAGCGAACTGTAATGTCACAAAGATAAATCCCTATTGGGGAGGGGTAAATTAGGGTGTTTCTCAGTGGATGAGCTCAGTGGTTGAGTGTCGACCCATGAACCAGGAGGTCACGGTTGATTCCTGGTTAAGACACATGCCCAAGTTGGGGGCTTGATCCCCAGTAGGGGGCGTGCGGGAGACAGCCAATGGGTGATGCTTTCTCATCATTGATGCTCCTATTTCTCTCTCCCTCCCCCTTCCTCTTTCTGAAATCAATGAGAACATATTTTTTAAAAAATGACTATAAATGTAGTTGGCCTTAATTCTGTTCCTAAATGATTTATTTGCAGAGTTATGTGATAATTTTTTCATGGCTCCTTAATGAACAGGGTGAGTCACCAAGAAATTCCTAATGTGAATAATTATTTTGTAACCTGAGTCACAACTCCTGCATGTATCCGGCTTCTAAGTTTGGACTTGAACATATTTTTTAAAAAATGACTATAAATGTAGCTGGCCTTAATTCTGTTCCTAAATGATTTATTTGCAGAGTTATGTGATAATTTTTTCATGGCTCCTTAATGAACAGGGTGAGTCACCAAGAAATTCCTAATGTGAATAATTATTTTGTAACCTGAGTCACAACTCCTGCATGTATCCGGCTTCTAAGTTTGGACTTCCAAATGTCAGGTTTTCCTAAATAGGATCGTATGAATACAGAGCCAGAAAACAAAAGAAATGCCTAAGCAACTACTCGGAAGGGGTGCCTGTAGTCCCTGCCAAGGCATCGGCCCATGAGCATTTATTAAATACCCATAACGGTAACCAAAGAATACTTAGCGTTAGAAGTATATTTATGTCCTCTCTATGCAAATACCTCACCAACATGAGGGGAAAGATGATAGACCAATTTTACAACTAGCAGCGATGCGAAGACATAAATATAGTCAGCCTTCACTTTACTGATGGGTTTTGTTCCAACTCTTTTGGAATTGCCATGCGTTTTCGCATAGACACACATTTATAAAGGGTAGTTCGGTTTCCCAGCCAGCCCGCAGAATCCGCTTAACCCATATGCCGCTGAACACTACTATGAAAGGGGTTGCTCACCAAGGTTTTGGGATTTATTTATTTCAAAATGTGCTGAGTACTTACTTGGTGGGAATACACAGGCAACATAGGTCCCGGATGGTAAGGTCATCACGGTTGAATCAGGTAGTAACTTTCCATTTCTTAGTCTAAGTGCGGAGGTGGAAGGTAGAATAGCGTGTGTGCGAGTCCATGAGACAGCCAGCCGAAGGTGAAGGGGGTCAGGACAGAGCTCTCAGAAAATGTCTGAGCCCATTTCGTTTTGCTGGAAGACAAGGTTGGAGTCAGGGAAGGTAGAGAACGTGGGAGTTTCCTTGGGTATGCGAAGGGGCCTCAGATCTTAGCCTATTGAGGATGGGCGGGGAGGGTGATTACCACCTACACCAGAGGGAGATCTATAGGAGTTGACATAAATGGGTTTTCCTGCCCCATTTGAAGATGAGACGTCAAGTAAGGGACTGACATGATCATGTTTTTACTCTAAAACTTCATTTGGTCACGTGTTAATACTGGATGGGAGGAGCTGTAAATACAGGGCACCTGTTAAAGGACTGGCTAATGTAAGTTGGGGCTGTCTATGGGTCTTTTTTATTATTTTTAATTTTTATTGATTTCAGAGCAGAAGGGAGAGGGAGAGAGAGATAGAAACATCAATGATGAGAGAGAATCATTGATCGGCTGCCTCCCACATGCCCCCTACTGGGGATTGAGTCCACAACCCAGCATGTGCCCTGACCGGAAATCAAACCATGACCTCCTGGTCCATAGGTAAACACTCAACCACTCAGCCACGCCGGCCAGGCTCTGTGTCTTATCTTTCCAGTTGATTTCCAGCCCCCATGACCATGCACGTCTAAGAGAGAACTACCTCAAAGTGGAAAGCAGGCCGACCCATGTGTCTTCTTTCCCCCCAGGAGTAGCCTCCCATTTTGAAAAGACAGAAGCTCCCGGGTGGTAAAGGGGGTCAGTTTGCTGCATGAGCATCTCTTTGTTGTGGCTTCCAGATCGCAGCCTGGTTTCTGGGAAACGAGAAGATGTGGAAGTGAAAGAGCCTCTGGGCCCCACATGCCCAGCAGCCGCGGAGCTGTAAGTACACACGGGGCGCGCTGCCTATTTAAAGGAGAAAGGAGAAGTGTGAGCTGCAGGCAGGTTGGCCGTTATCTCGGGGTTCCTGCCGTTCCTTCTGCTCCGGAGCCACTCGCTCTTCAGTGGCTTGTTGAGAACTGGTTCACTGACCCAAGCAAACAGACAAACTAATGATTTGTGGGAAGCGATCTTGTCCCATAGCTGCCTTTCCCTTGTTCTGTGCATGCTCACATAGATCCCTTGGGCAGGAATTACTCACCAGGGCCTGTCTACACAGCACATCCCTGCAGAGAGAGGTGGCCACACTGTGGAAGTGTGTTAGCTGTCATTCCTCTGCTCCTCTGACGTACCGATGGATGCTTTGAGTTGTCCAGGTTCTCACGTGCTTTCTCAATCACTGTAATTAGGTGAGCAGAATGACAAAACATGTGGCCTGCGGGGCAGTGCTTTGCAGATCTCTACAACTATTGGATAAGAAAACATGTTTCCATGGTCAGAAATCCTGATTTAGGTGAAGGACGTTCAAATCTTTGGCTTGATTCTTGCGCTCCTCTGGTCTGCTATTGGGTGTCTGTATAATATTCTTTATTTCAGTCCGTGTATGCTTAATTTCTAGTTGGTTCTTTATCATAGCATCGAGGGTCTCATTAGTTTTCGTGACTCTCTCCTCAAGTTTATTGACAGCTTCTAGCACATTTTTGCAAGCCCTCAAAATTGCGATTTTTAGCTCTATATCCTCCATTTCTGTCATGTTTTTTTGTCTCCGCATTTTTTATGCTTTCTTGGTGCACCCCCTAGTGGTCTTTGTGCGCAGTCTTGTTCTAGTTGAGCCTTGATTGTTGTAGTTAATACTAGAGGGATTTGACCACCAGGCCGACTGGCTGTGTGAATCAGCTGTGTCTGCCGCGGAAAACTTCTGTCCTCTGGGGAGGTGCTAATCTAGCCTTTGCCTGAGGCTATCCGGCAAATGGCTCTGCGCAGGGCTTGGGCGGGGCGGGCTCAACAGGGCGGGCGGAGGGAGCCGTTATGGTGCCCTCAGTCCTGTTCCCAGAGGCTCTGCTTCTCAGAACCCCCGGAACCGCTGCAAACCTCGGAGGGAAAGCTGCCTTCCAACTGATGCCAGACACTCCCGCTTCTCCCGTTTGGGTCCGAGTCCCCAGCGATTCGCCCGTATCTGGAGCTCAGAGTCTGAGACTCCCCCCTGACCGAAAACGACAACCGCGCTCTCAGCCACCAGCCCGCTTTGCGCGCGCACCTCCGCACCTGAGTTTTTTCCACACTGCGCCTCCTCTGAGCCTCGGTGTGCTGTTATTTTTCCTTCTAGTTGAAGAGTCTCTCCTCAGCCAGCCTTCCTGTGGTTCTGGGTGATGTCCGTTCCGTCTTTTAGTTGTATTTTTGAAGTGGTTGTTTGCGGCAGCAGTCTGCGGTGTTTACCTATGCCGCCATCTTGGTCTCTCCTATGGGTCTTATTTTTTATTATTTTTAATTTTTATTGATTTCAGAGCAGAAGGGAGAGGGAGAGAGAGATAGAAACATCAATGATGAGAGAGAATCATTGATCGGCTGCCTCCCACATGCCCCCTACTGGGGATTGAGTCCACAACCCAGCATGTGCCCTGACCGGAAATCAAACCATGACCTCCTGGTCCATAGGTAAACACTCAACCACTCAGCCACGCCGGCCAGGCTCTGTGTCTTATCTTTCCAGTTGATTTCCAGCCCCCATGACCATGCACGTCTAAGAGAGAACTACCTCAAAGTGGAAAGCAGGCCGACCCATGTGTCTTCTTTCCCCCCAGGAGTAGCCTCCCATTTTGAAAAGACAGAAGCTCCCGGGTGGTAAAGGGGGTCAGTTTGCTGCATGAGCATCTCTTTGTTGTGGCTTCCAGATCGCAGCCTGGTTTCTGGGAAACGAGAAGATGTGGAAGTGAAAGAGCCTCTGGGCCCCACATGCCCAGCGGCCGCGGAGCTGTAAGTACACACGGGGCGCGCTGCCTATTTAAAGGAGAAAGGAGAAGTGTGAGCTGCAGGCAGGTTGGCCGTTATCTCGGGGTTCCTGCCGTTCCTTCTGCTCCGGAGCCACTCGCTCTTCAGTGGCTTGTTGAGAGCTGGTTCACTGACCCAAGCAAACAGACAAACTAATGATTTGTGGGAAGCGATCTTGTCCCATAGCTGCCTTTCCCTTGTTCTGTGCATGCTCACATAGATCCCTTGGGCAGGAATTACTCACCAGGGCCTGTCTACACAGCACATCCCTGCAGAGAGAGGTGGCCACACTGTGGAAGTGTGTTAGCTGTCATTCCTCTGCTCCTCTGACGGACCGATGGATGCTTTGAGTTGTCCAGGTTCTCACGTGCTTTTTCAATCACTGTAATTAGGTGAGCAGAATGACAAAGCATGTGGCCTGCGGGGCAGTGCTTTGCAGATCTCTACAACTATTGGATAAGAAAACATGTTTCCATGGTCAGAAATCCTGATTTAGGTGAAGGACGATTGGAATCACCTTGACGATCAATCCTTGGGAAGCGCCTCATTTATTTCATTTTGTTCAGTAGGTCTTGGCACAGGTTACTCCAGTCTGAAAGACACTTTAATGGAGCAGCTACTGAAAGCAGGTCTCTGCATAGGTTCTCAGGTGTGCGGGTTAAGGGGTCATTGTGGGAGTAAGTCAGAGGAATATGGAAACTGCGAGAAAAGCAGAGGAACCCCATTAGAAAACAGATGACCTGGTTCCTGGCCTTTTAGGGAAAATGACAAAATTAACTAAAGATATTTTTGAGAAAACCTCAGTGGGAATGCATATAGTGCAAACTGTGGACATGTGTATTTGAAAGAACGCTTTGCTCAATACTATAGGATAACCTTCGTGAGTCGGGACTGGTCTGGGAAGACATGGTAAAGAGGTGAAGAAGTGGAGGGAGGTATTTGTGTATGAGGGTGGGTTGTGTAGGCAGGCCAGAGTGTGCATAGAGCGGTAATTGGTTATTGGTCAGAAGATAGGGCTGGGGAAGGCAGCACAATTTTCTAGTGAGAGTGAAACTCTGCTTGCTACTCTTCAAAGTTAGGTGTAAGGCAAGGCCATCGGTCTGCTTCTACTCCTCTGTCCAGTTTGCCTGAGGTGTCTCATAGGAGTGATGATAACCAACAGTCATCGGGCCCTTAATGTACCCACATGCTGTGTGTGAGTCATCTCATGTGATCTTCAGGCTAACCCTGGGTGTTACTGTATGTCATCATCATCGCCATTTTATACACAAGGCATGCGCCAATCAGGATGAGTTAGGTTATGATATGTAATGAGCAACCCTCAAATCTCAGTGGCTTAAAATGTACCCGCTACCATGGATGGGTTACATTCTACATGGGGCAACAGAGGGGGCTTGGCTCATTGAAGTCATACAAAGACCCAGGCTGGCAGTGGCTCCATCTTAAAATACTTTTCTATTCTCTTTGGAGGAGGAGGAGGGGGAGAGGGAGGGAAAATGAACCTGGTGACCTGGCTCTGAATTTTTATTTGAAAGTGATGCATGGTATTTCAACTAACATTATTGGACAAAGCAAATCATATGTTTATGTCTAACTTCAAAGGGAAGGGATATTCTAGCATGTAACTGGGAGGAGAGAAGAGTAATATCTGTGAGCAGCTGTAGTAACTTACTACAAGGAGCCTTAGGCACAAAGAGGGGAAGTGACTTATCAAAGCTCTCTCAGCTAGTGTGCTTTCGTAGCCCTCGCCTCTGCAGAACCTACATTTTGCCTTATATACAAACTGGGGGGAGTAAGAGGGGATGGTTGATGGAAAGACTGTAATTAGAAATGAGATTCACTTCTTAACCCCTTGCTCTCTGCTTCTAGATTATAGTGATCAGCATAGAATCTTTGAAAACATGATTTCATAGGGTATCTTTGGCCAAGTGAGAAAAAAAAAGAGATCGAAGGTGTAGAATGCTGAAACTGTATTCAAATACTCCATTTATTTGTCAGAAATGCTGTGGACTTGTCCTTGTTGGAGGATATTGGAAAAAACAGTCATTTAAAAATAACAATGTGTCACAGTTGGCCTCCTTTGATCCTTAAGATGTTTAAAAAATGAAGAAGACGATTCTGCTGCTTGCTTATTTTGGTTATCTTGATGCCTGAATTACTATAGAGTTCCCTAATTCAGGCATCAATTGCTGGGTCTCGGATAGAGGAAACCATCAATGAGAATAAAAAGAGAGAAAGGCCTTGAAGGGCCAGGAAGGCTCACAAAGAGAAGTACATGTTGGAGGAGAAGAGTGGAGAGTGTGAAACAAGGGGGCGGGGTGAGAGTATGACATGAGTAGGCCCACCCACATTTATATTTTCTCTTCCAAGAAAATCAAATTTCTGGGATAGAAGATCAAAAATAAAAAACATCCTCTGAAAAGAAGCTGTTAAATCATTGGGCCCAGCCAAGAATTTGAGCACTTCTGTGATCTAACCCCGCCTTGTTGGGGTTGGCAGACCCTTTTTCTGGAGCACTTCTGCAGAGTGACTAAAGCATCCGAGGCCAGAGAGAAGTCAGTGTAGGAATTTTATCCTGCCTTCTACTCTCTGAGTGAGGCGCACAAAGGCTCACATGGCTTCCTGCGGCCCGTGGGTCCCCTGGTGTCCAACATAACGCCCAAAATAGCATTTTGTTTTTAATGGCCACGGGTGAAGAACTATTTTCTGTTCCAAGAATTGAGACTATGTTATAATTGGGAATTTGCAGTAGGGCCCCTTCCAAATACGATATTGAAACCTAGATTTTAAGACCAAATATATATTATATGGGTGGTACTGCTAAATTTTGTGAGCAAAGTGAAAAAATATTAAAATAAAAAAGGAACTTTCTCTGTGGTGTAGCATAGTTAGAAATTATTATAAATGAAGTAACATTTGGGTGAATGAGATAGCTTTATTTTATGGAAGAATTTTAAAGATTTTAAGGAATGATGCTTTATTGCACTTGCTATGCTGACCTCTCTTCCTCTTTTCTTTTCGATGGTAATATTGAAGGAACTTAATTTAGGTCAAGCATTGAGGTAAAGAAAGAAAATTAGTCAACATTATAGGATCACTTTTATTTTCTTTTTCCTTTTCTCCTCCTTCCCTTCCCTCTCTTCTTTCCCTTTCTTTTCAGGACCGTTTGAGAGTAAGTTGCAGTTATGGTACTCTTACCCCTAAATACTTCAGTATATATCTCCTAAGAACCAGATTATTCTTGGTTGAGGAAACGTACCATTGGTGCAATACTATTTTCTAAAATACAGTTGAGATTCAAAGAGATTTTCTTTCAGAAAATAAAATTAATGCTCATTTAAAAAAATGGAATAGGGTAATAAGAAGGGAGGTCTTCTAGAACTTTCCACACCCTCCTTTCTTTGCCTTTTTCTTTTAGATAACCCATTTCTTCTCAGGGACTGGCACCATATTGTTTTCCACCTCCAATGGTCAATGCTTTTAACCATCAATATTCCAGAAACTTCCCCACGTGCCTTCAGGGCTCTCTAGGGTCTGGTGCTGAGTCTTTCTGGCCTTATGCTCATGGATGATGCTGCTGACTTCCTATGACTCCATTTCCCGGGGGCCATTAGCATTTTTTTCAACCACCTTCAGAAATGTGGACACTTTATAAAGATCTCCAGGAACCAGGAAAATTATTTATTTATTTATATATTTAAAAAAAATATATTTTATTGATTTTTTTACAGTCTCTAGGGTCTGGTGCTGAGTCTTTCTGGCCTTATGCTCATGGATGATGCTGCTGACTTCCTATGACTCCATTTCCCGGGGGCCATTAGCAGTTTTTTCAACCACCTTCAGAAATGTGGACACTTTATGTAAAGATCTCCAGGAGCAAGGAAAATTATTTAAAGAGAGAGGACACATGGTGCCTTCTTACCTTATTGTAGTAGGTTTCTGCCTGTCTGTAAGCAAATATGAACAATTTAAAGCTGTTTAAAATGCAGTTGGGTTTTACCAGATTGGGGAAGCCAATATTTTCTTTTCTTTTTTTAAATACATCTTTATTGATTTCAGAGAGAAAGGGAGAGGGAGAGAGAGAGAGAAACAGCAATGATGAGAGAGAATCATTGATTGGTTGCTTCCTGCACGCCCCCTACTGGGGATAAAGCCCACAACCCAGGCATGTATCCTTGACTGGAATCGAACCTGTCCGCAGGTCAGTTCTCTATCCACTGGGCCAAACCAGCTAGGGCGGGAAGCCAATGTTTTCAATGAGTTTATAAAACTTTTTTATGAAGAAAAAAAGCAAGTTACAGAGCAATGTTTATGAAGTGAGTTCATTATTATAAATAGAGATAATTTCTCTCTCTATGAACATACGCTTGTATGAACATAGAGAAAACAATAGAAGGATATACATGAAATTAAGGTCAGTTACCTTAGAGAAGTGGGATTGGATTTTAAAAACATACACTGCTATACTTACACAGAACACACATTCTTTTTGTAATAAAAAATGAAAAAAATAAACCGATGAACAAGATAGATCCTGAAATGTAGAAAGAAGGAACAGACTGTTGAATTACAGAGGATGGACACATACAATAGCATGATGAAGGCCTGGGGGAGGGGGTGGGGGTGGGCTAGAAGAAGTCAATTGGGGGAAAAGAGGGGACATATGGAATACTTTCAACAAATAAAGATTAAAAAAAATAAAACAAAAAGATTTTGAAAAGCAAAGTATTCAGAGCAAGCACACAGACCTGGTTTATTACAAAGTTCCCAAATACCAGAAGAGGAGGCTATTGGTGGGGCCTCAGGCAAGCACATTGCTGGACACATAGTGATTGATTGCTGAATGAATGAATGAATGAATAAGTGATGTGGGATTGTACCGGCTCTATTCGAAAGAACTACATTTTGTATAAATCCATGTCTCTAGAGAAATCATCTTGGTATTCTTCAATGCAAGGTCACGTTTTGCTGATCTGAGAAGAGAAGCAGATTTGGAAGGAAGTAAGATTTCATTTTGGAGAAATAAAACTTGAAAAGCCCATTTTCAAGAAGTGAAATGAGGCTTTCTAGTTGAATGCTAGGAAAGGCATGAGCATGTGCCCTCTGGGTTTTCTATATTGTTGCCCCCAAGTGCCCTCTGGGCCTTATTACTTCTGGATTCCGAACACTCACCTTCTAGCAGCATCCTCTTTTTTCAAGATGCTCTAAATGCCAGACTGTGCCCCAAGGCACCACGCTAAGCTGTTAAAATACAAATTGTTAAAACAGCCTTGCTTTGTGTTTGTCTCTTCACAGCACAGATTCTAGTAAGTCTGTTCCATTATCCAACGAAGAAACCCTTCATCGTTGGGTTCAGTCGGCCTCTATGAGACCCTAGCTTCTGTTTGAGTTCAGTCTTGGAAACATCTGACTTGAATTTTCTTTAAACATCAGCTACATTCAATGGAAATGACTTCTTTTCTCCTCTCTCCTTTCCTTATCCTACACTGGGCTGGCGTTCAATTCTAGCTTCTAATTGTAACTGCTTTGAAGTCAGCTCATCGGGGGCCTCACACCAAGGAGTGGGACACGTGGCCATGTCAGAACGGCATCAAGCAAGGAGGGGTCAGTGCCTGAAACCCCCACCTCTCCCCCCCTTGGAG
>NW_005358689.1:67978-77909 GCF_000412655.1 Myotis brandtii
ATCCCACATCACCGCGAGGGGATAATGTAAGCCATCCGATACTCCTTCATACCTTCTCAAATGCTTCAACACAGGCCTGGAAAATCTGCGGGCTCCTCGCACGTTCTCAGATACATTCCTTTGTGCCTGGCTGAGGTGAAATGATACAGGCTCAATGGAAGAGTCTGGGCCATGCCAGCGGGTGGTTTGGGGAGTAGTGAACGCCCTCTCGACTTGGCAGCTCTGACCACCCTGAGCCTCCAGGAAGGCTGGCTCAGCCGCATCCCGTTAACCTAACGTTCCGCGTGGGGCATTAGGACACTCATGGCTGGAGCCTCGTAGTTGGATTGTGAGCATGGCTGTGGATGAGGCACAATGCCAGCGACCTGGTGGCATTGATAAGGCCTGGCATCAGCATGGTTCAGTGTGTGGGGCTGAGGAAACCTCAACTCTAGTTTTCTCCTACCACCCCTTTGATACAAGACCTCAGAAAAGTCCTACGCCCTCTGCTCACCTCCACCCTGTCCACAGTCAAGGGCAAATTCCATGGAAGAGTGAAATGCTCTCAGTTATAGGGATGGGAAAAATGATACTCTAATGATCCGACATTCAAGTGAAATGTAATGAAAATAACTTTAGCTCGTGTACTTTGAATACATTTCATATACCACACAGCAATTTACTGGGACGTGGATTTAACACACCACACTAACGGCAAGATAAGAATTACCGAGTTGAACGTGGGTTCACTAAATATGTTGGAACCCTTTTATGGTGTCGACTCTAAGGACCCGGGCTAACACCTCTTTATGGACGCATTGAGAGGAATTGGACTTTTACTGTGTGTAGTTGTTATGTTTCAAGGGACATGATTTCACTGGTAGCTTTGCCAAATTTTTGCAATAACAAGATTCTACCGTATTTCTATTTTAGCACCACAGTATTATGCACTGAAGTTTATTTGCAACAAACTCATAAAAAAGGAATGAATTTCCACGAAACCCAGGTTACTCAGGGTTTAAGTTATAATCCAGCATGAGGATTATGGCAACTCTTTGCTTCTCTTCTTCATCTTCACTGTTTGTCGTTTTAGGTACATGCTCCTGCTTAGCAGCTCTTTCCCCTAGAGGAGTCAGTGGAATCTAATGAATTAATTTCTTGTGAGAAACACTGCCTAGATGCTTTTATATTGTGTGTGTGTGTGTGTGTGTGTGTGTGAGAGAGAGAGAGAGAGAGAGAGAGAGAGAGAGAGAGAGAAGGAGAAAGAAAAGGGAGGCATTGGTAATATTTCTGATACCTATACAGTTAAATTCAAATTACCTGGACCTCATAATCACTTCTTCCTTTAATCCATTTTAAACAGATCATGAAGAGATTGTTGTATTTTATCACCATATACAGACCATTAAGGACAGGACTAATCCATCTGTAGGGTATGAGTAACACACCATATGTGGAGAACGTGTACAAACCTTGAGCTAACATAGGGGTTAAGCTGTCTACAGAGATATCTCAGCTTTGGGAAGACATGTAAACCTTCTGGAAAGATGATTAAAAGGAGAAGAATCCTATCGTCAAAAAGAAAATCTTAACTCGGGAGAGTGAAATTGGTGTGGGGCTGGTGCTATCCATTTGATATCTGATGACATTGGGATTTCCTAACTAAGAAGAAAAAAAGAAAAGTTGCAGAACAAAGTAGTTGCTCAGTCCTTCCAGTGATTTGTCTACATTACATTAAGCATCAGTATGTTTGATTGAGTTCTTTGTCTTTGGAACACTTACCTGGGGAGAAGTCCCTGTTTCACTGGAAGAGACTGACCCTCTTGGGCTTATACACAAAGCTTAACATTCATCCAGTTGTACCTTGGTGTTCATCTCACCAGTAACCCTGCTTTTATCTTTTCAACCCAGTTGCTACTGGGTGTTGGGCCATGTGGACTCTCTACTTTGGATGACATGAAGGGGTACATAAGCACGGAGAGCACTCCCAGTCTGGGCCCACTGCCTATAAAAAGCGCTGACCCAGCCGGTCCTCCACTGTGGGGGGAACCAGCCTGGACTCTCATTTGGCACAAAGCAGATCAGACTCACTCAGTGGCATGATTTGTTCTCACTTTGCCGCTGGCTGCTTCGGTGCTATTGCCAATATGCCATGGTCATCTTAATGTTGGGGAGTTAGCAGACTCGCTAACAGTCACCCCCCTCTCCACCTCCTAATGAAACTTTGGCTTGGTCTCCTAGGAACAGCTCCTTGGAGCCCAATGGACAGGGAAGTGGATTAATAGCTGTGAAAAAAAGAGAGTACACTTTAATGGAAAAATGAGGTATTTTCCATTGTGGTAAAGTGTCTTTTTTCAATCATAAAATTGCTCAAAAGAGGAAGCAAAAAGAGGAACATGTATTCATTTGTTTTAACTTGAGTTCGTAAAATGAGTTCTTGAGAAAGCTAGTAGCCATCTATTTCGAAGAATGATGACTTCTTTTTGACATCTAAATACTGTATCGTTTCTAGAATATAATTGTCTCCCATAATGATCGGAATTTGTAAACACGATTATAGATCAACAGCTAGTAGTCCTGTGGGCAGTTTCACATGCCAACATATAAGGAAAGAAGGAGGGAGAGAGAGAGGGAGGGAGGGAGGGAGAATATTTGCAGATTTTGAATATTCAAATGATAAGATCAGAAACTTAAGAGTAAGACGAGACCCCTCCTATTGTGACCAGTTGACTGATACCAGAAGAGTATTGTGCTAGCAGGTGGGGAGATATTTTCAAACATGGTGTTTCTCAGTAACCCTTGTAGTCCAGAACTGTGTATGGATGTTCACGTTGGAACACATTCATGGAGCAAAGATAGAATCAGACTTGTTATTCAGAGACCTCCCATGTTCCCAGGACTCCCTGGTTGGGGAGCTACTTTGATTACAGCTTATTACTCACAGCCGTCCCATGGAGAGCTAAGCTTTGGGCTACAGACTGTGGAAAACCACTGCATAGAAGCCACCTACAACATCCAGCCGCCAGCTTGCCACTAGCAGCAGGAGGGAAGGAGAAAAGGAGGCAGAGGTGCTTGCTAACCAGTTGGAAATTATGGTCCTAACAAGACTGTGAGTGAGGTAAATGGTAGGGGTGTGGGGTGCTATGGTCTCCCCAGAGTTCTGCTTTGAGCCCTCCCAGCTTTGGCTGGAGACTTCTTCTTACTGTGCTAACTCCCCAACATCACAGTGACTATGGCAGTGTCAACAGTAGCACCCCAGCAGCCATTTGGAAAGTGAGCCCTTTCCTTCTACACCTGCACCTGTCTGCCTGGCAGGGTTCCCCCTCTTTTTCTTTTCCTTAAGCAGATTCTTCTCCGAGTGTGAGGCTAAGGAGAGGACAGCCACACTTTCTAGGTTGCGTGTAGTGGGGCACGTCTTTAAAAAGCTGGGGATGACTTTAAGTGGCATCAGGAATCTGCTCAGGAGTTGGTTGTCCCTGCTGGTAGTTCTCCAAGTTCATGTGTAAGGAACTCAGAAGAGGGGCTGGGGAAGGGGGGTAGCTCATCAGCTCGCAGAAGATCAGCTGACCCTAAACATGAACTTGTCATGGGGGGTCAGTAGCATAGATTGAGCTCTTTCTATGTGCTATGTTCGTGGTCACCATCTTATTCAACCCCAATCCATCAGCAGCATTTCAATGAAGATACTGTTATCCATAAGAATGAGGGCGGGACTTGGGCTCACTTGTATACGCTGGGCACCTGGCATGTTTGCGTTTTGAATGATTTAATAGATATTGTCCTTACAGCTGAAGAAACAAAGGTTTGGTGAGATTTAATGCCCCAAGAAGCTCACCCAGCTGGGTAATGGAAGAACAGGGAACCACGCCTAGTACCCGGTAGAGGTTTTATGCTGTACGAGGAGCTGTGTGTCCCACAATCCCCTTTCCTGTGGCCCCAGGTTGTGGTTGGGCAGTTTGCATGAGACTTGGAAGGTGGGATGAAGCAGCAGCCATTCTGCTCAGAGGTGGGGCTTCCCCAGTTCCCATATGATCTCCAGAAGGTTCTATGAGTCCTGGGCCAGCACCTCGTGCAGCTTTGTGGCAAAGGGTGCCAGTTCTTCTGCAGGTTATCTGTATTGTCAAGGTCAGAGAGGGGAGCCAGACACAGGTTCCAGGTTGTCCTTCGTCTCCCGGCTTCAAGTCCAGCTTATCTCCCTCATCGGGGGCTCTGCTGACCTATAGCGACTCCAGGGTCACTAACAGAGGCAGCGGTTCAGACTCCCATAGACGTCTTCGCCGGCTCCTGCAAAGGTGCTGGTCTGATCCCTGCAATAAAGCCTTTACTTTACTTCACATCGCAGATGGTGGCTCTGCTTTCCCCATCAAACCTTAGCTGTGACCTTCCGTCAGACCCCAACATTCTAGAACAGCGGTTCTCAACCTGTGGGTCGCGACCCCTTTGGCGGCCGAACGACCCTTTCACAGGGGTCGCCTAAGACCATCCTGCATATCAGATATTTACATGACGATTCATCACAGTAGCAACATTACAGTTATGAAGTAGCAACGAAAATAATTTTATGGTTGGGTCACAACATGAGGAACTGTATTTAAAGGGCCAGAAGGTTGAGAACCACTGTTCTAAAACATGGTTGTAACTAGGACAGTAGCGGGGTGAGGGGACGAGCTGGCTCCAGTGGGATTCGAGCCATCTGGCTCTGAGAAACTGAGGACTTCCCCCCAGTCAGATGCTCCGAGGTCCCAGGTGGGGTGCAGTCAGTGCAAAAGAGAAAATTAAGAAGTCATTTCAGTGTTTCTGTTCAGCCGAACAGAGTGCAGAGCGCGTTGTTCCATGGCGAATCCTGTTTTTCAGATAAGCTACAAATAGATGGGTGAAAATATTCAGTGGCCACTTGTGGGCAAAATAAAATGACACCTCCCCCCCCCCCCCCCCCCCCCCCCCCCCCCACCGATTTCCCAATCAATGCTTTTCAATATCTCAGTCACAGGCTTCATCTACACGCCAGTCATCTGTGGGGGAAAGCTAAGGCGTTCTCTGTTCCCAGCGCCATGAACCACCTGGGGGATGCTCGCTCCCTACTCTTCATTCTTTTGGTGTCAGGGAGATCCAGGCATCAACACGTGTCTCTTTCCCCTTAGGCTCTTTTAAAGGGTTATTTTTTTTTTTTTTCGAGTGTGCTTTTTCTGGAAAACAATTTTGCAAGGTGCAAGCGACTCAGATGAGGTGCTGAAACCTTGGCCGAGTGTGCTTTTTCTGGAAAACAATTTTGCAAAGGTGCAAGCGACTCAGATGAGGTGCTGAAACCTTGGCCGGAGGAAAAGCTAAGCAGAACCGACCAACACATACTTCAGCCCCAACGGCAACAGTTCTGAGGTTTACCCTTTGCCATTCTGCACGTTCCTCTGCAGCCTGCTTGCACACTACGGACCCCGGGACTTTCCTGGGTTTCGCTACCTTCTGCTTTTGGGGTAATATGGGTTTGACCGCCTTAGAAAGGTCCAATTTTCTTACATGGTAGCAGCAGGGCTTTAGACAATCCATTGTTTTGCTCAATTTGTACGAGCCTTCTCTGGCTCCTTAGAGCATCTCTCCTCAGCCCCAGATTCCCTGTATCTCTACCCACAATCCCTTCAGTCTGTACACAAGACAACATGCCCACAGATTGGCCCTCCGTGTTCTACGTGGGTCAGGGATGCCCACTAAAATACAGGAGGCGCAGTGAAATTTGAACTTTATCCAAACTAGCAATTGTTGGTATAAGTATATCCCAAACTCTGCATGGGACATACTTATATTAAGAAAAATCATGGTTGTATAGCTGAAACTCAAAAATAATTAAAATGTTTTTATTGATTTTTCACAGACAGGAAGGGAGATGGAGAGGGAGAGAGAGAAACATCGTTTGGCTGCCTCCCACACACCCCCCTACTGGGGCCTGAGCCCACAACCCAGGCATGTGCCCTGACTGGGAGTCAAACCAGTAACCTTTCGGTGCATGGGACGATGCTCAACAAACCGAGCCACACTGGCCAGGGTCATAGCTGAAATTTAAATTTAACTAGGCATCCTGCATTGATTTCACTTACCAAGTCTGGCAACCTTGGTGGGGATGTTTCCTGCCTCCCACGCCCACCAAGACCCCCCACTTTCTAAATCCTACACACGGACAGGAGCGCCAACAGTAGGCCAAGCTCTGGACAGCTGAGGGGGTTCTCCGTGAGGAGTGTGTATTTGCCCTCGAGCCTTTGGATGTGTTTCTTAGTTCTGCCACCAAAATAAAACATTACTAGTTTGATAGGAACCTTAGTTTTCTAACTGCTTTGGCTGTGGAGCTGGAGTTAGAAACATCCTACAAGCAGCAACCAGCTTTCCCACTTGACAAGCAGCTGGAAGGCTCTCTGGGTTACACAGCTTTTCTTCTGTTTCCTTCCTCTTCTTTTCAGAGATGCTAGTCCCCTTTTTTTCTTACCAAACTAGTGGTCTTCTCTGTTTAACATCTGAATGGGGCCGAGCATTTGTGCGTCCAGATTTGGTGACTTGGCAGTAGCTGGCTGAGCAGTCCATGGAAGGCATTCCTGACTGGGAGTGTAGACTCTTATTACCCAGGTCATGCAGTATAGACAGACAGAGGCTCATGAGTCACTGGGGCAATCATGGCAATAATTTCTGAAGTCAATTATAGGTGCCATTTATTAACACTTAGCAGGCTTTTGCAGATTCTAAAACTAACACATGCTCATGGTAGAAAAAAAAGCAAACATACAAAAAACACAGAGAACAAAATTAAAAAAAAATCATTCATATATCTGACACCCACAGATAACCACTCTGCTAGTATTTTTGGTGTGAGTTTTTAATATTTTCCTATAAATATATTCTTGGAATAAAAGCATGCCACACAAAAATATTTCGTGACTTATTTTTGTTTAACGATGAATTGTGAACATTTTTTTCAGCATCAAGTTGGCTTGTAAATCACTAGTTCTCAGTGGTGTTGGGTTGCAGGTCTCAGACAAGAAAGTAATGCAGATTTTGAGCAGGTACCCAGATACTTTTGGATAAAATTTCAGACTCACAATGAATCTGTAGTTCCTACAGGGCAAATGGGACTTGTTTTAAAATATCAGAACGGATTTTAATTAGGACCAGCACATGGGACATTTTGAGGCTCCCAGTAAGAATTATTTTTGAACCCAGTTGGTGTGGCTCAGTGGTTGAGCAGCAACCTATGAACCAAGAGGTCACGGTTTGCTTCCCAGTCAGGGCACATGCCTGGTTTTGGGCTCGATCCCCAGTAGAGGGCATGCAGGAGGCAGCTGATCAACGATTCTCTCATCATTGTTTCTATCTCTCTCCCTCTCTTCCTCTCTGAAATCAATAAAAATATATTTTTCAAAAAAGAATTTTTTTTTATAAGCTAATGGGCAATTTGCCACATTGAGACCTTAAGTGCTGAGCTTTTTGCCTTTGTTTTCTTAGAATCTAGGTTTAGCTTATGGTAAAGAGGAACCATTAGCGAATTTGCAGACTGTCCTCTGTTTACATGTAAGCTCTGAAGTTGTTGAGCTGATGGGTCTTCTCTTGGTCACGAGCCAACAGCAGTCATGAGCGAGAAACCTTGTTTGGATTTCGCAAGAACTTGGTCACAAGTCTCGTGTTTCCTGTAGGAAAGCTGAGTGAGCCAGCGCCCTCACTCTAAGGCTGCAGCTCGCTCTAGGCGCATGGGCTCCTGCTGGAGATAAACACTCATGCTCCGTGGAAACACAGAGTCAATGCGTTCATCCCTGCGTGCTAAAGACGTTGTCAGCTAGTTCTCTTCTCTGTGTAACTTTTAGCCTGTTTCTATAGTCAAGAGGAGATGAGGCAATTTGGGAAAACACAAGAAGGTGTAAGTTCTCTAAATGAAGATTATTTGGTCCTACTGCCCCCCTGCAGGTCTGGGACAGGACCGTGGGGGTTTCTGTAGCCCACACAATGCAGCAGTACGGCTGCTAAAATATTATTATTACTATTATGAACTACAGTGATGATAGGTGCTATTTATTGGGCACCCATTACCAGTGGTTCTCAACCTTCTGGCCCTTTAAATACAGTTCCTCATGTTGTGACCCAACCATAAAATGATTTTCGTTGCTACTTCATCACTGTCATGTTGCTACTGTTATGAATCGTCATGTAAATATCTGATATGCAGGATGGCATATCCTATCTGATAGGCGACCCTGTGAAACGGTCGTTCGACTGCCAAAGGGGTTGCAACCCACAGGTTGAGAACCGCTGCATTAGACGCTGGCCATTGGGTTGGGTGCTTGACCTAAATGACTGTAGATTCTTACCGCTCTGAAGAGTAGGGATCCTTTTTCTCTTACGTGGAAGAGGCAGTGAGCTGAGTGGTTAAGAGCCCAGACCTTGGCTCTCCACAATCTGGATTCACATTTGTTGGCCTTGTGACCTTCAGCAAGTTACTTCACCCCCTTGGGACTCATTCCTCTCATCTGTGAAATGGCGGGGGAAATAAGGATTTGAAACCAAGTCGGCCGGACTCACGCTACAGAGACCTCAAGGGTTCAGAAGTCAGAGCCATCTTCTCCTTGTTCTTAAGCACGTGAAAGCGTTCTGTGCAAATGGAAAAGCTGCCAAGGATGATGGAAATAGCCTGAAATAGGTAGCGAGAGGTTTGAGTCCGGGCTCAGTTACTAATGAGCTGTGTGGCCTTTGACCAATGGGAGTGATGTTTACTCTGCCCACTTTGCAGGGCTGTGGGAGCTATTAAATGAGATCGTGTAGGTGAACTTGCTTATACAGACAGCAATTACTGTGCTTTTTGTTGCTGCCATATCTGACTACACTGTTGGCTCTTGGCAGAGAGGGAATATTTATTAAATTCTACTCTGCACTAAGTTTGGCATAAACATCTTCGCTTCTGCAACAACCCCTGGCCTAGGGAGGGTCAGTCCTTTGCCAGAGGCACCATGGTTGGTCATGGAGCTAGAAGAGGCACCATTGGTCATGGAGCTAGAGACTGCAAATGGAGACTACGTCCCCTTGTGTCCCTACAGAACAGCTCTCTATTGCATCAGCACCACTCACATTATTTTCTTATTTTTAAATCTCTGAAACCGAGGTTTTCTCTAAGACCTAATGTGAATAAGTTTTAAGACTACTTTAGCATTTTATTTTGCATATGTTTTTCTTTTCATGTGTGCACACAAGTTTATATGATACAAAAATCCACATAAAATGTCTACAAAAAGCACTTTCAATGTGATAAGAAAACAAAGTGACATAGTGTCTCTGGCAGCATTTTGTTCTTTCTTTTGGGTCGATAAGATAAAGGTGCATCTTAGGATGGACAGTGTGCTATTTCAAATGACATAGAATGATTACTTATTTAATAAATGCCTAAGAAGTGTGATATGCTTTACATATATGATCTCTAGTCTATTGAGATTAAGTAGATAGTATCATTACTGTTCATTTGTTACAGATGAGGAAACTGAGATGGAGAAATGATAAAACTTGCCCAAGACCACACACCAAGTACATAGAACTAGAAATTAAACTAGATCCATCTGGTTACAGAGCCTGGGCTCTTTTCACTATACCATACTGCTCTTTGCTTCCAGAGGGAATATAAATTTGGTAAAGTAGTCAGAAGTACTGACTTATTTAGTATCCGGCCTCATATAATCCCATGACCACATCTGAAACCAAAAATTGTTATCCGAGACCTGATATCTGTGATATGTTTGGACAACTGGACAGACTATTTTGGATGGGAATCCAAAATCTCATATTGTGGGTTGTATATTTCCTCGCATATCCTCACCCCTCAACCGTAAAGCCACAGGACTTTCTCGAAGGCGCCGGGGAGGCTGTGCAGCTGGGATGGGATGGAAGCTACAGGCATGAACAGAAGTGGCCTCTGGGTTCTCCAGCCTTTTGCTCC
>NW_005358689.1:78076-101215 GCF_000412655.1 Myotis brandtii
TGAAGGGTGTGGTGACTCTCACCACCAGGGGGACAGTAGTGAAGTTGTTGGTGCAGATTCAAGAACTCTGGGAAGGTGGTTGCAGGCCACATTCATTCGTTCATTCATTCAAAGTCAACTATGTATTGGGCACTGGGTATCTCAAAGCAAGTTGGAGGCAGCCTTACCCTTGAAGAGCCCACATCTAGGGAGATAGAGGGAGATACTGGTAGAGCTGAGATCCAGGGTTTCTAGATAAGGCAGCACGGGAGGAGCTGGGTGAAGGAGAGACTCATTCTTGTTGGGGCTTCTCAAAGTCAAAGTCATTGAGCAAGGCTAGCTTGGAGATAGGAACGGAAGAACTGAATTTTGATAAGGCCTCTTTCTGTGGCCTTCAAAATCATATCGCAATTAACAGTACTCGTTCATCTACACGCATTGATTGAAGAGAACTATGACTAAGAAATATGATACAGTCTTGGGCTCAAGTAATTGCAATCTAGTAGGCTTCTGTTACCCTCAAAGTCAAAGTCATTGAGCAAGGCCAGCTTGGAGATAGGAACAGAAGAACTGAATTTTGATAAGGCCTCTTTCTATGGCCTTCAAAATCATCGCAGTTAACAGTACTCACTCATCTACACGCATTGGTTGAAGAGAACTATGACTAAGAAATATGATACAGTCTTGGGCTCAAGTAATTGCAATCTAGTAGGCTTCTGTTACACTTCCTAAAATAATGCCTTGGGAATTAAGTAGAGGGCCCAGGAAAGCCGACTTCCAGAGCCATTCCTTGACTACCTTATAAAGGTGTCTTGGATTCATCCCTTCACCCTTTCTTCTCTGTCTGCCCACCCTCACTAGCCACATTGCCCTCTTACCGCACCTTTTCTTCACAATGTGCCCTTCCCTGTTCCCAGGCTGCACAGAGAAGCCTGCTCTTAAGAGTGAGCACTGCTGAGAGAGAGAGGTACAATGTGTGATGGGAACATGACAGCCAGGGGATTCTTAGGACCCCAATGCCTTGGGGAGACAGGGAATCATTTTCTAATAGAATGATGTCTGAAACGGTGACAGGAGGCTGCAGGAGAGATCTGGTGGCAAGTTCCTACTTAGTGCTCCCCCCAAACACACAACACCGGAAGGGACCATCCTACTTTTCCCTAAGTTAGTTGGGCTTTGATCTGAGTCTGGAAGAAAATCCTGCTCTCCAGCTTCTCTTTGGGATCTTACCGTCCCCCGAACAACTGTCCTTTTTTAAAGGTGAGAAATGGAAGAAAGAAAATGTTGAGGTTAGAGGATAAACAAGCCTGCATTCTTGTGGGTGAAAAAGCATATAAAAAACTCACTTCCCCAGAAGGAGAGATCTTTGAAATGAGTTCTGAATGTAGCATTTTAGGATGAAATTCCCACAAATTCTGCAGGCATTGCTTTTCGTCTTGTCTTCTGGAATTCAGAGTTGCTGCTAAGAAGGGAGATACCTATCCAGTGCCCAATAAAATAGTTCCCAAGAACTGTTTTCTTAGAAACTTTTTGCCCGATGTTCTAAAATATTCTTGGGTAGTCATATTTCTTATTGGACTCTTAGTGGGCATTTCAATCTGGATACTCAGTACTTGGACATTTCCTCATATTATCTTTTTGCTAATTTTATATATATATAGATTTTTTCTGTTCTCTTTGAAGCTGCTATTAGTTGGATGATGCGCTTCCTGAATGAATTTTCTCATTATCTTATGTTTTACGCCCTCTTTTCTGTCTATCTTTTGGATTTTCTTCTGCAAGAATTTCTTCATTTTATTGTCCTACTCTTCTATTGAATATTCTTCTGTTTCTGCTGATATATACATATATGTGTGTATGTATATATATATATGTATATATATAATTTTAAGGAATTTTTCTGTTTCTGCTGATATATATACATATATGTGTGTATGTATATATATATATGTATATATATAATTTTAAGGAATTTTTCTTGATCTTTGAATATTTCTTCTTATATAGTATCTTGTTTTTTGTCTCATGAGCACATTTTTTTTATCTCTCTTAGATATTAATAATAGGTTTTTTTTGAGGTTTTTGTTTTATTTTGTTGCTCCCTGCATTCCTATATTTCTGGAATTCAGGCTTCAGATTGAATTCAGGTCTTCTCCATGTACTTTTGTTTTGGGCCTGGGATAAAGGTTCAATGATTATTTAAAACATGTTCTCATGTAATATCAAGGGAACACAAAAGACCAGGCCCTATGAGCACTTTTAAGGCATCTGCTCACATCACATCTTCTCATACCCCATTGGCCAAAGCAAGTGACATGGTCAAACCCAAAGTCAGGTGAGCAGGGAAATAATATCTGGTAGATACTATTTAGACTATGACTGTGAAATTTTAGGACATCAGGCAAAAAGAGAAGATAGGATCTTAATGATAACAGATACACACACGTACACACACACTAACATGTAAGCACAAGTCATAAAGCATGCATATTTATACGCCTTTAGCTTTAAGGATTAAATGTGTTTGGTTTGGCAGATATGGGCCATAAGAATTGCTTATTTGGTTTATAAAAGGACAAGAAAGAGGAATAACTTCTGCATTTTAATTTTCATGGTGGTCATGGTAAAGGTTATTATCTTATCAAAGTTCAGAAAAAGGGGCCCCTTCTCTTTGTTTATCAAGGATTCCAGGACACCATTTGTTTTCCAAAAACAATCTCTCTTCATTTGGGTTCTGATCTATTATATCTTCATATTCATTGAATTGACCAAAGAGTCATTTCCATTACTTGAGCAGTAATATTTTTCCTTCAACCAATGCAAATTGGAGCCAATGAACACACTCTTTTATGGGGAGAAACCTACTAGGGCTCATGTAGGTGGCATGGTGGGTGAATACCCAGCCAGCTGCTTGCCCTTGGAGGTCTTGTTGGAAAGCTTGGCTCAGCTTCCGAGTGGAAACATGTCTAGTGGTCTCATCCTCTTCTCAACATCTGTTCGCTTCACTAAAACCACTGCAGGTCTTGGCACCGTGTCCTGGCTTGTCGGGCGAGGCCCCCGGAGTGGTAGGCGATATATTCTGTACGTTAGGAGTGAGGCATGTGGGGAAGAGTTTATAGTGTCTGTCCACATTGGTTTCTCACAAGAGCATCTGAAGGCCCACCTCTTTCATGCTGTGAGCTCTTGATGGAGACAGAGCATCCTGTCTCAGAGTATAGATTTCAGAATGAGATGGCTTGCACTTTGGACTCTACCTAAGATGTGTGAAACTTAGGCAAAACATACATACACACGCACTCGGTGGGATAAAGGAACATACCAGAGTTTATGAGCATTGGGATTGAATTCTGGGAAACCTTGTTCTTTGGCATCTGCCAATACGCCCTCTGGAATGTCTGATGTGCCCACAATGTCTCTCCCACCAGCCATGCTTCCCTGTTTTCCACAGTCACTAGCGTAATTTCAGCCCTTGTCACCTCACACCTGTATTATAAAGACAGCTTAGTCCCTTGTCTCTCTGGCTCCAGTCTTCTCCAGTTCACATCTTTGATTGATGGAAGAAGACTCCAAGACACGGCTCTTATCACACCCCTCTCTCCTCCGCCTCTGCTGAAGAACTCCGCCACTTCTTCACTCACAAGAAGGTGTTGTCCCTGCATCATTTCACCAGGCCCTTGGGGGGAGAAGGGACCCCAAGAATGTCTCCTAGTTAGGATCACCTGGGATATATTAAGGCAGGCAGTTGTCTATCTCCCTTCTATTGATGGGACTACGGGAGCCACATTTTAAAAAATCTTTTCTTGCCTAGTCGGCATGGCTCAATGGTTGAGAGTCGACCTATGAACCAAGAGGTCATAGTTTGATTTCCCATCAGGGCACATGCCTGGGTTGTGGGCTGGATCCCCTGTGTGGGTTGTGCAGAATTGATGTTTCTATCTCTCTCTCTCTCTCCCTCTCCCAGGTTGTGCAAAATTGATGTTTCTATCTCTCTCTCTCTCCCTCTCCCTTCTTCTCAGAAGTCAATAAAAATATCTTAAAAATATTTTCTTGAAGTCTTATGTATAGATAGAAATGTGACAACTAGGATATTTTCACCTTGCATCCAGCACCCAGATCAAGAAATAGAAAGCTAACAGCAAAAATGGTAGCCACTATGCTGACTTCTAAAAGAAATCTCTGTATTTTTTTTTTTAAATCTTTCCAGGTTATGAGCTTGTTTTTGGGGGGCAACTCATTGTTTCATGAGAGTTAACAAGGAATAGTTTGTGGCATTGAGGTTATTTCCAGATTCTTTTTTTATGTGCATATGGTTTTTGCCCAACCAAATAGTAGGCTTTAAAGATCAAGAATTTCTTTCATTTATTTCACATTCATTCCATTACTCTCTTCTGCGATATACCATTAAAATTGTTTTTGCCTTTGTTGACTTATTCGAGACAGACTTACTGTGATTATTATACATTGGTTCTAAATACAGTATGTATACATCTATTCTTAGGCATATTGGATACCGGATACATCTTTAACAAATTGACTTATTTTGTCTTTTTCCCTCTGTATCTCAGTAAATGGATAAAGAAGGGACTCACTCATGGCTGTTAGTTCGAGGCAGTCAAGTCTCAGTTCAGGGACCCCTAAATCCAAGGCTGAGCCTCCTGCACTGGGTTCTGTGCCCCACAATTTGAGGCTGCATTAGCATTTCTTAGAAATAGTTTTAAAAAGTAGAAATGACATCTAATACAGTGCTAGGCACATGGTATACAACCCATACACATTTACTGAATGGAGCAAATTTGAAAGAACTCATTGAAATAATGCCAACACATTATCTCTGATTGAAAAACACACACACACAGCTCCTTGCATGATGTTTTAGTAACCGAAAGGTATGAGCTGATCATATTATTGCTTCCAGTGATAACTACCCTTTGCCACCTAACTGGTCTTCAACTCGATTGGTTATTGTTGTGCGTTCACGTGATGAAAACACTTTGTTCTTTCTGGGGTCTTAGGAAGGTGGTCACTTCCTCTCTGAGACATCATAACTCTGCAGTCAGGAACTGGGCATGAAACGGATAAATGTTGGCTCAAAACTAGAGGTCATGTTTTTAGCGATCTCTGTCATGTTGGCACAAATAAGAATCCCCGCCCCCCCCCCCCCCCCCCCCGAGTGGTGCATGCAGGATGTGCACATACGGGTGTTTACAAGAGCCACGGACAGGAGATGGTCCCTGTAAAAAGGAACTTAAGAAGCCACCGTGAGGCAATAGAAGATGAGTGATGAGTGACACGTTGGTCCAGGACACAGACACTGGAAACATCAGCTCTGGCTGGAGAGGGCCAGGCAGCTCCCTGGGGAAGGTGATCCTTGAAATGGATCTGGAAGGATGGCGATGCATTCGACAGGTGGCGATGGGGGAGAATACGGCGACAGGGGGTGAGAAAGTGCAGGGCAGTTTTGATGGCGAGCTTGGCTGGAGCAGAAGACTCAGATGGGGCCTTCAAGGTAGAGAAATCTGATGAGGTAGCTGGGTTGCAGACTGTGAATTCTGGGCCAAAAGTTAGGAAATTTTTGCAGCGGCCACGTGTGACATAGTAAAGCTCTGACTTAAGGTGCAGTAGTGAACATCAAAGAAAGTTTACTAATCTTAGACGAACTGATTTGGAAAAATTCCATCAGCTTGGTGATTGCAACGTATGCGGTGAGGGTTTTGAGGTATAGAAGAGGCCCGGGTTTTGAGCCTCGGTGCCATGCACAGAAACCCTCCATGTTTTTCTGTTACAGCCACGCTTCTGGAGACAGTAGTCTATGTTCACTGTCTTCCCTTTCATCTCAAATCACTGCTCCATCTGCTGGCATCTGCCTTCTCTATCTCATTTAACTCGGCTTCCAGCCTGCCAGATCTAACGGGCACGGTTCTGTCTTCAAGCATTGATCTCTTTACTCTCTGCCCCACTGATTTTTAGGGTTCCTTTTCAGCATGAAAAACACTGCAAACTCCCCCCCCCCCAATCAGCAAAGGAATCAAAGGTCTTTAGCATAAAAGAGCCAAGCACAGTGCCTAAAGCAGGGGTCCTCAGACTTTTTAAACAGGGGGCCAGTTCACTGTCTCTTAGACCCTTTGGAGGGCCGGACTATAGTTTAAAAAAAAACTATCTGTCTTCAAGCATTGATCTCTTTACTCTCTGCCCCACTGATTTTTAGGGTTCCTTTTCAGCATGAAAAAATTGCAAACCCCCCCACAAAATCTGCAAAGGAATCAGAGATCTTTAGCATAACAGAGCAAGCACAGTGCCTAAAGGGCAGGATGTAAACTGTCTTCTCTCGAATGCATGAGTGCAAGGTCTTTTGTTTCTTTATAAGAAAACTGGAGGACGGTGAGTATAACCCCGAGTTTGCAGGTATGACAATGTCTAATTAATGAATTGCCCTAAAGAGACACCAGAATGTATGAGGTGCTAAAACACATTGTGCAAGCAGAGATTACATTGGACCGAGTGATTTATTAGACGAGCCCAGCAAGTGATATCATTGGCTCAGGGGAGTAGCCCTGGACTGGTTTATAAGATCACTGAACTTGGAGCGATCGCGTTGTAGATATTTATTGTTGTTTTAACTGCAGGAACCCAGCGTAGCTTCTAGGTTTCCAAACTCTGGAATGTGACGTTTTATGAGGCCTGCAACTCCAGCGAAAGCGATGGAAGATAGTAAACTATCATGGCTAACGGAGGGAGAGTAAATAGATGTTTCCCGCCGTCGGTTTTATTGAGCTGCCCTTTTGTATACACATTCGAGCCCATGTTTATTATTTCCCTTAATGACTGCTGTATCGCATTCTCAGTTTGCAAGTTAAAACACTTCCCCCCCCCACCACTGCGGCCACATGAAGCTCACGTGGGACTTCAAGCCCAGCTGCAGTCTCTCTGTCTGTTACTGTGGCTTCCAAAAGCAATAAAGATTTCACAGTGAAGTTCAGGTTGGAGATCTTAGTGCTGCCCGAAGTGGCAGAAAATCAATCTCTCTCTCTCTCTGTCTCTCTCTGTCTCTCTCTCTTAAAATAAACAGAGACATGCTGATCAGAGGCGATAAACTTGTATCTGGTTGCTCTAATAAAGAAGCAACTCCAGGAGCCACTGGGCAGAGGGCAAGCCCGCCAAGAAGACCATCTTAGGAACTGCCTGAGAAATACGTTTCCTCTTACGAATCGGTGGACTTCAGTCTCCAGCCCGGGTTTTGGAGCCTTGATTTTGGAGTATGAGGCTTTCTTTTCATTTACCTCGAGGGGATGTCATGACCTCCTCAGGTTCAAGTGTATTTGCAAATCACCTCATTTTTCAGATGAATATAGGCCTCGTGGAAGGTTTACTGTTTTTCTTTCTGGCATATGTGAAAAGCGGTCCGAGAAAATGCACCAGAATTCAGCCCCTGGGCAGAGAGTAGGGGATGGATGAAACCTCTTTGTTTACAGTCAGCAGGGAATGGAAACGGGGTACAATATGGTATGATTAACTGTTGTCTCCATGCTGTATGCTAGATGTCCAGACTTCACTCATTCTGCATCACCGGCTCAAAATGAATAAAGTTTGATCAAAAGGAATCAAAATGAACGTTTCTCCATTTCCTTCCCCATCACCCAGTCCTTGGTAACCACCATTGTGGTACCAAGTAGATTACGCAATATGTGCCTTATCTGTGTCTGGTTTATTCCACATAGAAAAGGTCCTTCAGGTTCATCCATGTTATCACAAATGGCAGAATATACTTTTTAAAGGCTGAATAATATTCCAGTATATTTATAGTTATAGTTATAATTATAGTTATATATGTATTTATATGTATGCATATATCACATTTTCTTCATTTCCTTTGGCTTTATACACAGTAGTGAGATTGCTAGATCATATGGTAGTCCTATTGTTTATGTTTTGAGAAACTACATACTGCTTTTCATGATGGCTACACCAATTTACATTCCCACCAACACTGTACAAGAGTTCCCTTTTCTTCATATCCTTGCCAATACTTACCTTTTATCTTTTTCGTGGTAGACATCCTAGCAGGTGTGAGGTGATGGCTCATTGTGCTTTCATTTGCATTCTCTTGATTAGTGACGTTAAGCATCTTTTCATGTACTTGTTGGCCATTTGTATGTCTTCTTTTGAAAAATGTTTACTCAGGTCCTTTACCCATTTTATTATTTTTATTATTATTTTTAAAATATGTCAGTAGTGGAACAATCCACCCCTTTTACTTGCAAGGTGTGAACAGAAAGCTATTATATTTCTCTAGGACATTGCCCATTTTTTAATTGGGTTGTTTGTTTTCTTGCTATTGAGCTGTTTGAGTTCCTTATGTACCTCTTTTGGATTTTAACCTCTTAGCAGGATGTGATTGGCAAAGATGTCCTCCCATTCTGCAGGTTGTCTCTTCACTCTGTTGACCGTTTCCTTTGAGTTCGATACAGTCCCATTTGTCTATTTTTGCTTTTGTTGCCTGTGCTTTTGGGGGTCAGAGCCAAAAAATCCTCACCCAGACCAATGACAAGAAGTTTTTCCTAGTAGTCTTACAGTTTCAGGTTTTATACTTAAGTCTTCAATCCATTTTGATCTGATTTTGTATATGGTATGAGATAAGGGTCCAGTTTCATTCTTCTGCACATGAAAATCGGATTTTACTCAGATCGTTTATTTATTTTTATTTATTTATTTTTTTAATCCTCACTGGATAATTTTTTTTCATTGATTTTTAGAAAGAGTGGATGGAGAGAGTAGAAGGGAAAGATGAAGGAAGGGAGGGAGGGATAGAGAGAGAGAAACATCAACATGAGAGACACATCAATTGGCTGCCTCCTGCATGCGCCCTACCAGTGCTGGGGATTGAACCATGCCCTTGACCCAGGAATTGGACCCAGGACCCTTCAGTCCTCAGGCTGATACTCCAACCGCTGAGTAAAACCAACTAGGGCTACTCCATGTATTAAAGAGAGTATCTTTTTCCCCACTGTGTGTTCTTGGCAAGCAGGCACACAGTTTATGAAAGTTCTTGTCCCGCTGGTTTCATGATTTCTCAAAGTAAAATCTCAAACATTATAGACTTTTAAGAGAGGAAGTAGTTTCAATACTAAGACGTCACTATTAAAAAAATTAGAGCTTACTAGTGTGCTGGGGAACATGAGACATTTGAATAGAGCTGAGTGCTCTAATGGAAAGTCAGAACAGTCTAGAAATTTCTTGGGATTCAGTGAACACTCCATAAATGATTATTAAAAGCATAACAGACCCTACCAGGCATCAGGATTGGCCATGAGGTTTATCATTGGGTTGTGTATGAGATGAGAAAACGCTAAGATTCTGTGCCTTATTTTTTTAATTCAAGTAACAAATTAACTAGTGGCTGGAGCTGGTTGAGTAGTGTAGAGAGAACAACTGGCTGTCTATCTTAGTTATGTAGCAAATACTCTTTTTGGGGTCATTAACAAGGGTTGCTCTATGGTGGAAAACAGTTATGGAGCAATTTGTAATTTTAGCAGTGTTTTCCCAATCCTGGTCTTATTCGTTCCTTACAGGGACCCTAGTAAATCATAGACTGTATTAGCTTGGCTTTAGAATCAAGCAGCACGAGGGAGGAACCGTAGCTCCAACAGTGATTGGTTATGTGATGTGGCACAGATTACTTAAATTTCCTGAACTTCTGTTCTTTTTCTCTATAAACTAAGATAATCATATTTTACTGTGTTTGAGCACTCTAGAAATTAGTTAATGATAAATGCTTAGCAACATTGCGGGTGTCCAGTTTACTGGGGACAATTATTGTCGTTATTGTTCTTGACATCACTGGGGAGGGGTCAGTGATCCTGAGTTTATAGACCTGGACGCCCACATTGTTGAAGTGACTGCTGCTCTGTCTCAGGCGCACACAGTTGTACCCTGAGCTCCAAGAGGCAGCAGCTGAAGAGGGAGAACCTGGGCCCTGGCAATCTCATGCGCCACCTCGATGGTGGCATGGCTGACTTTTTGGATAGACGGTCTCATCGCGATGCTAAGACCTCAAAAGACCTTGGGCTTCTTTTTTAACTCACGTTGCTGCCCAGAAATATTATAGAACCCCTTGATATGATCACTTTGAATTTTCTTATTATTTCAGACACAATAAAAAATTCTAGTAGCAGATTATTAGACGATGATCGATCATGTCTGCTTTGTGATCATTGTATTAAACGCTAGCCTGCTGTGCAGTGAGGACGGCAGGGGTTGGAACTAGTTAGTTATTGCCCTGGGATTAACTATCCAATCATCTGAAAACTGAGTAACTATCATGTGGCAAGCGATTTATTTTTCTTTGCGAAAAAGAGTTTATGTGACTCGAACATTCTCTGAGATCAAATTTTAGGACTCTTAAGAACCTAGAAAAGGTGATAAATATTTGTGGTTCTTGACTTATTCCCCAGGAGGAGAAAGCCTTTTTACAATCACAGCTGAAATGGAGAGGAGTGGTATATCGTTTCCATCATATAAGCCATTGGTTTGGACCCACTAACATTTTAGGCTGTTTCCCTGGATCCCTGAGTTCAAACGAAGCCTGGTTTTGTCCACCCACTTAGAGGAAAACGTAGGAAATGAGAATCTAATAGTTCCTGAATTTTGCCTCAGGGAGCTCACATTTTTACTTCAGAGCAGCTTGTCTTGAAAAGTCAGTGAGTCGGGTAGTCCTCCTCTGATGTTTGCCCATTTTCCTAAGAAATGTATCGTTAGTGACGATAAAAATGTATTCCGTTTATTAATTCATTTGGTCATATAACAAAAATTTCTTAAAGTGCCTACTATGCAGTGGGGTGCCAGTAAGCCTACTCTTTGGAACAAACAGCCTTGATTTTCAGCATTTGGTGATTTCTGGGGCTGATTTCAGCTCTCAATGTAATATCACTGATCACAGAGTTGGAAAGAGGCGAGGGAGCAGGATTGGTTCTGCCAAGCTGGTCTGAGCCAGCTCCAGCCCAATCCTGACCCTATGTGTCACATACCTTAGAGATACATACATACATACATACATATCCCTGTGTGTGTGTGTGTGTGTGTGTGTGTGTGTGTGTGTTAGTACCAGATGACAATGGAAAAATTCAGCTAAATATCAGAATATCAGAAAGAGAGAAGGTGGTTTGATTTATTTTTTTATTCAGGTGATAAATTGGAGTCCTAATCAATTAGAGTGTGAACGAAAACTGGATGTTTTAAATTAGTTCTATACACTGTCTCCCTTTCCATTATCAATACAGATTGCTCTATGGTTTAAACTAGATCAGTAGAAATAGAACTAGTTCATAGTTTTCAGCCATATTTGAAAAGAAGATGGAAATGGAATTATATATTTTATTCCTTGGACACAAGCCATTGAACAGTGTGTATCTATGGTGTGGGTTCAGTTAGACTGTTATGGTGGTGGGACGAGTGTCATTACATTATTATAGGTATATTCTTCATCTCCATTGGTCAGAGTGGTCTACTAAAGTTAAAGCTCTGGCCCTAGCTGGTTTGGCTCAGTGGAAAGAGCCAGTCCTGCAGCCTGAAGGGTCCTGGGTTCAATTCCGGTCAAGGGCACATGCCCAGGTTGTGGGCTCGATCCCCATTGGGGGCATGCAGGAGGCAACCAATCAATCATTCTCTCTCGTCATTGATGTTTCTATCTCTCTCTCCCTCTCCCTTCCTGTCTGAAATCAATAAAAAACACATTTTAAAAAAGAAAGAATGGAAAAATGTAAAACTTTACTCATATGATAGACAAAAAGTGGTTTATCATTTTAATTTGCGTAAGAGTGCTAGTGAGGTTGAACTTTTTGGAATGTTATTTGTTCATTTGCATTTCCTTTTCTATGAATTATCTGCTCATATCCTTTGCCTATTTATTTTTGTAATTTAAATTTCATTTTTCAGTTACAGTTTATATTCAATATCATTTTGTATTAGTTTCATGTGTGCAGCATACATACATTAATCTTACATATTACTTGGGGAAGCATTGTCTTAGTAATACCCCTTTAATATTAATGACAGCAAAATTATTTATCTTACAAGTCAAAGCAAAAGGAAAACCAAAAGTTGAGGTGTTAGAAGGGCCATAGAAGACCGTGGAAGTGCATGGACAAACTAAACTTGGGTCAAGGCTTATTGACAAATTTATTAGCTGTAACATCTTGACCAAGTCCCTTAAGATTTCTGGACAGATCCCTCATCTGTAAAATGGGAATGACACCTTCCCCTGCTTACCTCGTAGAGTTGTTGTGAGGATGAAGGAAGAGATCAATGATTAATGCCTTTTAGGACATTGAAAACACGTATATATTTTTGATCCCTGTAAAGTTCAATATTCCTCTCTGATGAACACACCCTGAAAAATACAACTGATTTTCATTTCCTTCAACCGGAAAATCTATAAACCATGTTCACCATCTACCTAGTCCTTTAAAAATCAAATTGGCCAATATTTTCCCTTTCCCCACTACAGATGCAGGTCAATTACAATGACCAAAACGTTTTCATGCTGCAAAGAATGCCTTTGTATTTTAGAAGCAGGAGGCCTGTCAAGCAAATTGCTCTTGGCAGGAAAGCAGATCATATATCTTGAGCTTATCTACCTCCGGGAGGCAGTGGCCAGCCCTGATCTCCCTTGGATCCGCACACGGAGCTGTGGCAGAGCCTCTGTGCCGTCTGGGCTGGGGCCGCCTGGCCCCAGGCATCTGAGGAGCCCTCCCTCTCTCCCCAGCCTGTGGTTTAGGAAGCTCAGCCTCTTCCCCTCCAGCGATGACTTTTCTGCTGTCATTTCCAAACTACCTACTACTGTTTATTTGGAATCTAAACATCTGGGAAGCTTTAAGAGACCAAATTTGTCGAGGGCACAGTCTGCACTCTAATTTTCTGTGCGCGAGACGCATGGCAAGTAAACATGTTGATAGCGGGATTTATTAAAATGTAGCTTCTGCAATATCATCTGGGGTTGGGGAGACTTAGTTCAATCTCCCATGGCACCATTTGTGATGGAATTTTAGGTCTGGAAGAGACAGAATGATCGCCAGCTTAACCCTTTCGTTTTGCAAAGAAGGGGCCCAATTCAGAGAGATGGTGGCTTTTCTATGGGACATTGTGAGTCAGTGGCAGGGCTGGGAGCAGAAAGGAATAGCTTCTTACTAGTACAGTGGTCGGCAAACCGTGGCTCGTGAGCCACATGCGGCTCTTTGGCCCCTTGAGTGTGGCTCTTCCACAAAATACCATGTGCGGGCGCACACCTTCAGTGCGATTGAAACTTCGTGGCCCATGCACAGAAGTCGGTTTTCGGCCTGGGCGAGTCTATTTTGAAGAAGTGGCATTAGAAGAAGTGGGGGTACGTTCGCTGAGGTCGACCCCTCAGATTGAGGACGTTTTTAGCAAAGGCCAGCTTAGGAGTACCCTAATTAAGTTAATAACAATGTACCTACCTATATAGTTTAAGTTTAAAAAATTTGGCTCTCAAAAGAAATTTCAATCGTTGTACTGTTGATATTTGGCTCTGTTGACTAATGAGTTTGCCGACCACTGACCTAGAGTATGTAGAACAGCTATACTCAGAGTGGACGTGGGGGATCATTTATTCATTGGACTGGCGTCATTTGGAATGGTCGTTTGGTAGGAGTAGCCTCAGCGTGAGGCGGATATCCAAAGCGGACTGTTTCTCTTGGGGAGGTGCTGCTTCCAGCGGGGGACCTCCCCACTCAGTCCAGTAAACATGGGCAGTGTCTGTCCTCTGATTGGCCACTTGTACCCTGTACCCCAGTCCTGGTCATCCAGCTGTGCATCCCTGCGTTGGAGTCCCTTTGCCCTTTTGACCATCTTTTCACATGGGACCCCTTTAAGGTAGCCCGGGGCTAGTTCTATTTTCTAGGGTACACGTTGGATGGACGACCTTCGGGATGAAGCTGGGGCTGCGAGGGCCGAGCCCCTTGCATGAATTTCGTGCATCGGGCCTCTAGTAAATAAATAAAGAGTGTGCTTGACAATCCAGGAAAAGGCAGAGCCAGGGACAGTCTCCTTAAAACACCTGGCTCACCAAGTGCTCAAACCCAGTCTGCTAAACGTCTGAAGGAAGTGGGACCATTGGGAACGCCAGGTTTGTACCTTGAAGAGTCTCTTCTTGGATAGTTTCTTTCTCACTTATTGGAAAATATTTAATAGGAATAAATGTTTTTACTTTGGCCGATAGTGGGAAATACTGGATCTGATCAGAACTTGAGTTTCAAAAATATAAATAACCAGCCCTGTCCTGATGGCTCAGGCCCTGTCCTGGTGGCTCAGATAGTTGAAGTGTCGTCCCCTCTACTAAAAGGTTGCGGGTTCGATTCCCAGTCAGGGCACATACCTGGGTTGCTGGTTTGATGATCTCCAGTTGGAGCACGTATGGGAGGCAACTGATCCATGTTTCTCTTTCACATCGATGTTCTCTCTCTTCTCTGCCCGCTTCATCTCTCTCTAAAAATCAATTTTAAAAAACAACAACAGAAAAAGAGATATATACAGATTTTACCATCTTCTAGCCAGTCTGACCAGTTCTGTAGAGTGGTTGTCATTAAACTTGGGGACAAAGAAGATCTACCTGTCTATATCCCTTTGGCTGGTAGGTTTGTACCTTGAAGAGTCTCTTCTTGGATAGTTTCTTTCTCACTTATTGGAAAATATTTAATAGGAATAAATGTTTTTACTTTGGCCGATAGTGGGAAATACTGGATCTGATCAGAACTTGAGTTTCAAAAATATAAATAACCAGCCCTGTCCTGATGGCTCAGGTAGTTGAAGTGTCGTCCCCTCTACTAAAAGGTTGCGGGTTCGATGATCCCCTGTCGGAGCACATATGGGAGGCAACCGATTCATGTTTCTCTTTCACATCGATGTTTCTCTCTCTCTTTCTCTGCCCCCTTCATCTCTCTCTAAAAATCAATTAAAAAAATCCTCAGGTGAGGATTTAAAAAAATAATTTAAAAAATAGATAAACAGGGATTAAAAACAGAATTTGCCAGAGGTCAACTAGAAATGCCTCTAAGCTTGTCATTCCCAATGACACATCTCTATCACAGCCAGTCGCCTCGTATTATCATGATCTGTGCCTGTGTTTCCTTCTCCCAGGATTCCCTTGTGAGCTCAGCGTTATGGAGTTTTTACCTGCTGAGCACCTAACACAGGGTCTAGTGTAGAGCAAGCCCACAGTAAATGTGTGCAGGACACAAAAGACATCTCAGATTTCTTCAGTATACGTGCTGCCGAAGTGAGCACAATCTTAGGTTTCTTTAAAGAAATGTTTCATAATAAGTGGAAAACTTTTCTTTCTTTCTTTCTTTCTTTCTTTCTTTCTTTCTTTCTTTCTTTCTCCTTTTTAGTAGTAGAAAAAAAATTATGATCTGGACACCTCAGGGAACAAAATCGTGTCTTTTTTCTCCACCTCACAACCTCCCAGTTTCCCCTGAATATACCCTTGACTTGTACTGTGTGCCTTGTCTGCATGGTGGTGAGCATCTGTCCTTTCTATTTAAGGTTATGTGTGACTATTTTCTTCTCTGGAAAAGAGAAGGCCTAAGCTTGCTGCAATGGTTTGCTGAGGCTGGTGAAATGGCTTGGTTTTGTTGACAAATAGCCTTGGTCTGAACTGCTGACATTTCTCAGCCCTCCGCCGGGTTGCACAACATTGTGTAACCTTACGTGGAAATAAATGAGTTTATTAGCAATGAGCTGTGTGTTTGTGGCCGGGTCGGTGCACGATAATAAGCATCTTTTGTGGGCACTTACAGCAATAATGACACCGCTCTTTTCCAGCTCACCCTTTACCATAAACTATGCCATTATTCATTTCAGTGGGAGCATCTAACCTCAAAGAATGTTATGAGAGGAGCTCGTTGAAACGGAGTAATGGACAGTAGGTTCAGCGTAATCCTCTCCTGGCAGGCCCCTGTGCTAGCTGAGCAGCCGGCTCCTGCTATGTTGGTGGTCTGTCATAATATTACTTTAAGCCATTCACATCCAACGCAGCTCTGCCACGCTGGACCCAGGGGTTTTCAGTGACTAAAAACAGCACTGTGTTTTCCGGAGGCGGCCCTGGTCACTGGGGGGTGAGCTGTACCCCTGGGGTGGGCTGCTTGAGGAGACTCAGCTGAACCGAGGCCCCTGCCCTCTCTGAGAACACGATTCGGCATAACCGAGCAAGCCACTAAAGGTGCTCAACCCCCCAAATGCAAGAGCCCAGAAACAAGCACAGAACCCCTGAGCTCAAGGATGGCTGGAATGATTGGGCTGTGTGGGGTGAGGTAGAGTTAGGGAAGGTTAGCGGGGGCGGGGAGGGGGGGGAAACCTTTGAGGAAGATAAGCCCTGGACGAGAGAATGGGAGGTCTGGAGATTATGGTCTACAAAAGGGAGTAGAGAGAATGTTCTAGTTTGCCTGGGGTGGGTCAGATGGGAAGTTAAGGAGGAAGGAGCAGTGAGTTGTGGGAAATGGAAGGGAAATGAAACCATTACATAAGCAGACCCGCTAAAATTCCCTCAAGGGAAAAAAAGAAAGTGTCATCACACTCTGTCTGAGTCACCAAAGAGTTAGAGGTAAGACATTCAATCAGAAGCAGAGTCTGGGCTCAGTTCAACAGACATTGGTTATGGTGCGTCTGCTCTCCGCAGGGTCGGGGGTTAGGTGGTGTTGGAAGACCAAGGTCAGAAGGGGCCCTGCCCTGACCTCAGTCTAGTCAAAGACAAGCTGTCGATGGATTATCTCAATACCTGTGCTAAGTGCTGGGCTAGGGGGGGCCCAAGGTGTTATGGGAGCACAAGGGGGTAGGACCCCATTTGACCTTGACAAGGGTGGAAGGTAAGTATAAAAGGAAGCATAGGGTTCACTCTAATCAAGAAGTTGGTGTGGGGTGGGGGAGTGGAGAGGGAGTGAGCAAGGTTCCTACAGGTAGAAGGGATAGTGTGAGGAGAGACCTCATGCATGAAACCACGTGATTTTTGCTGAGGCTGATGCCTGAGTTTGAGCCTCTGGCTCATCAAGTGTGAGTGGAGGTGGCTGGGTGGTGGGAGATACATCCGGGAGCCCAGGCAGGAGCTGTGTTTCCACCAGGGGACCTTATCCTGTGGGTCGTGAGAACCCACCAGGTGCTGGAAGCTGGGCACTAGCATTTTGGGGGTGTGAGGAGGGACAGTCCAGAGACTGTTGAAATGAGAGGTTCCAAGGAATTGGCTAGAGTGTTGGCAATGAGAATGGAAAGGAGCGATGGGTACTAACATCATTGTTCATTTGAGATTCTAAAGGAGATGAACTGTTAGGACATGGAGGAAGAGATTAAGGAAAGAGTCTGACATGGCTTTGAGGCTAACTTCATGGTGATGCCTCCAACTACCCTTGGGTTTGACAAGTTGAGGCTCCTCATGGCATCTATTCTAAAAGAAGATTGGTGCCCGGCTGGCATGGCTCAGTGGTTGGCCATCGACCTATGAACCAGGAGGTCACAGTTCAATTCCTGGCCAGGGCACATGCCCGGGTGGCGGACTCAATCCCCAGGGTGGGACGTGCAGGAGGCAGCCGAGCCATGATTCTCTCTCATCATTGATGTTTCTATCTCTCCCTTTCCCTTCCTCTCTGAAATCAATACAAATATATATATTTTTTAAATAAAAGAAGACAGGCAGTGCATCTACTTCATCTCACCCACTGGCAGTCTGATTTTCAGAGGAGGGGAGGGTCCTCTCAAGTCCCAGCTCCATCTGTCACGGGTAGCCTTGTCACTGCAGGCAGGTGAGTGAGCCTCTGAGTTTGGTTCCTCACCTGCAGGTGATGGTAGTGATGCCTGCCCTAGAGCAGCGGTTCTCAACCTGTGGGTTGCGACCCCTTTGGAAGTCGAACGACCCTTTCACAGGGGTCGCCTAAGACCATCGGAAAACATGTATAATTACATATTGTTTTTGTGATTAATCACTATGCTTTAATTATGTTCAATTTGTAACAATGAAATTGGGGGTCACCACAACATGAGGAACTGTATTAAAGGGTCACGGCATTAGGAAGGTTCAGAACCATTGCCCTAGAGGATGCTGTGAGGACCACGCTGGAGGTGGATGTGACAGGCCGGAGCACGGTGCTCCCAGTGGAGGGCATCATTCCTGAGATGTCTCTCCATCCATTTTCTCTGCTCAGCCCTTTGCCCCGCGCGGGGAATTGGTGGGGCTTTGTCCCAGGAACCCCTCTCACCAGGAATGCTGAGAGCAGACACTCGGAACCAGTAGAGACGACTCAGCGTTTCAGAGCATGTGTGTGTGTGGGTTGAGCGTTGAGTCAACATTATTCTAACACCTTTTAGTTCCCGGACTCTTTCCAGTGTATGGTAGTGGCAGACAGAGGCCCAGGGCCGGGCGGGGCCTCCGAGCCCTCGGAATCCCTTCTTGCTGCTCTAGGAAAGCCACAATGAGATTTTTTTTTTCCCCTCCTCCTGGCAATTTCTTTTTTTTAGGTTGAAAAATTTAAGCAGATCTCAATGTTTCCTATTAAAACGTGAAAGGAATCAGGAAATCTTCAAGAAAGACATTGTTTGCAGTTCTGTATATGGGAAAGTCAAAATGAGGCTAAGAAAATGATACTTCCCTCCCCCCAACAAAACAACACAAAACAAAACAAAACAAAAAGTTTCCTATAAGCCACATGGCTCAGGGTTCACAAATGAGAAAGAGACAGAAGTTCCTGAAAGGCCCCTGTGACTGACATCAATTCCCCTTGGTGACTGTAAAAACTCCTGCTGACCTCGGCCAGTGTTTGGTTCTTCCAGAAGAGCTAGAAGGTTCCACATGAATTTTTTTTAATGTTGGAAAAACCAGTCAGGAGAAGAAGAAAACAAAACAAGCAAAGTTCTTTTCCCCTCTTCTTTTTAATATCGTTTTCAGTAGCACAATGCATTGAAAGTAAGGCATAGTTTCCTCAGTGTACTATGGCCTCAAGGCATGATTTAGATGGAAAATTTAAGTAAGATTAATGCAATTTATTATCCGACAGGATATCCCTACAAGCCACACTATTTGGCTGAATTTTAGATTCCCGATCTAATATTTCAGATGAGATTTCCAGATGGGTGTCTTATTCCTGTATTCGTTTAGTCAGGGTGATATAGAGTTTGTAAAACAGGAGAGGTTAAACCAGTTTTCACACTTGATTCATCATGGAAATTACTTTGTTACTGTTTGAATTCATTGACTTTTGTTTATTAAGTAACTCCCTAAAAGCCAAAGCCAACACAAACTAGAGGCACATTTCCAGCTTCGCTAATTTATTCGATGACTTCTTCAAAGGAAGCTTTTGAAAAAAAAAAGCAGGAAATTTATGGGCGCATTGAAAAGCTGCTCAATGCTTGCTCCTTGCCCCGAGAGAAAGGAAAGACTGGGTTTATAAGACTGGGACACACACACACACACACACACACGTGTACACCCAAAACCCATTCTAATTTCCTGGAACATTTCGAGGCAGATAAATCTTTACAACAAATTGGATGACTAATTAACAGAGCTTTTGCTACTTCCATCAGGAAAAGGATGGATAGCATACACGCTGTCCGAGGTGACTAGCCACTCATATATTCTGCCATTTTATAAACCACGAGCAAGTCTATTAAGGGAGGCGAATTCCAGAGCACCCAGTGGGGCTGCTTTGAATGGAGGGACAAGCTATGGGGAAAGTGCCCTGTAGACAATGACCCGCCCTCCACAGCCCGCTCTCAGGGAGCCGTGGGGGAGGAGGCCTGTTGAGAAGGGAGACGAAGCCCCACACCAGCACTGCTTTCTGGGATATGAAAATTTCCTGAAGTCTGGGTTTGGTAAATTGATTACAATCTCTTTTCAGAGGCCTATCAGAGCAAAGTCGTGGGCTTGCAGACATAAATTTGAATTCCAGAGTCTCCGACGAACCCAACTCATAAATGAATTCCTAAATGCTGACTGAGCCAGAAGACCCAGCTTTGGAAAACCACTTGGCAGGAATCATTAGTTTCAAAATGAGATGAACTGCTCTATTTAGGCCTCATTCAAAACTTTACAGAAATGCCAGATTTCCATAAACACAGGTTTCCTTGAATTTCCAGGGCTCTGATGAACTGGTAGATGAGGGTGTCTCACAAATGGAGATTTGTATGCAGCATTCAACTTGGACGGGATGGGAGCGGGAAACCAACACAAAGCTTGCCCTCTTCCTACGATGTTGACTCTTCCCTTGTTCCCCAGAAAGCTCTTTTTGTGATGAGAAGTTTGGAGAATTAAAACTCAGCCTATGGGTTAAAAAATGTGGCTATCGGTCACTTCCATGTCATTTCTGTCATCATCTGTTAAGCTTTCCATGGCTGATCGGCAGCCCACTGCTTTATGGCGTGTCTTTAATGCCCCAAAGGAACGAGAGAATTAAAAAAAATACGCTTCTGTCTCTGCTGAAAAAGTCATAAAGTTGTGGCTTCTCCCAAGTAAAGAGCTTGCTTGCAAAGAGGTATTTTCTTGTTTTAATGTGTTTTTGTTTTTCCCTCTTACGGCTGCTTTTCTTCGTTGATCCGGGCACACTGGGCAGAGAACCTGCAATTAATGCCACATAGATCCCCAGTTAAAACTTTGGTGGTTGCTTTTTTTTTTTTTTTACTTCCATATTCAAGTCAATAAAAACAAAATAACTTTGGAGGGTAACTAGCCCATTTTTTTGTATTCTGAAAAGCTGTTTCCTTCCAAGGGAGTTAGCTCGGAGCCCAGGACTGACTTGAGTTAGCGGATGTATTGCCTCCCTGGACTTTTTTCCAAATTTCTTTCAATGCTGGTCATTTGTCTGCAGGGTTTTAAACATCAGAGATTATAAAAGAAGAAAGTATTAGTTAAGCTAGTTAGACTTCTTAAAACAGGTTGACTGTTTAGTTTTTACTAGAAGGGCTAAACAGTATCCAAAGACCAGATTTATTTATTTAAAATATATATTTTTATTGATTTCAGAGAGGAAGGGAGAGGAAGAGGGAGAGAGAGAGAAACATCAATGATGAGAGAGAATCATTGATTAACTGTCTCCTGCATGCTCCTCACCGGGACTGAGACCACAACCCAGGCATGTTCCCTGACCAGGAATCGATCCGTGACCTCCTGGTTTATCGGTCATTGCTCAACCACTGAGCCACACTGGCCGGGCCAAAGACCAGATTTATGAAGTATAGGTTTAAGCTTAATTTACGACAGGCTGGAAACACCCACAGTTATGAGCAACTTGGGCTTCGGTTTAAACCTGTTTCCGGGTAGGAGACATTCACATGCTTGTGTCTAGATGAATTAAATCACGCAGATGGTTCCTGTTCTGGATGCATAAGGGAGTGAAAGAGAAGTCACCCTCAGAGCAGGCCGCAGGATTGCAGGAGCGTTCCTGAAGGCGGAAAGGTGTGGATCTAGCCCCAGGGATGACTGAGCAGCAGTCCCTGTAGTAGTTTTCCCAAGCATGAGAGGTTCAGGACTTTGCTCTGAGATTTGTCATGATAATGACACCACCTCCTCAGTGTTTGACTAAGGCTGTGCTGCAGTACCTGGAAAGCAGCCTGGAGCTAGCACTAGGGGTCAGGCTCTGTTCTTAGATCCATACCTGTTGTGGTCCGTCTCCTGCCGCTCACCCTCCTCTTCCTCATCATCATCATCATCACATCACTCCCTGCCCTTAGTGACTAACTTCGAGATTGACCAAGGCAAACACAAGTTAGCCAATTTAACGATTTTCTTCTTCTCTTTCTCTCTCCTCCCCCCACTTTCCCTTCTCTTTCAAGAACCCAAACCAAGAAGATAAGTTTTCAGAAATGGTCCCTGTAGAATCCAAGGCAAACATCTATGTGTGAGGGGCTTGGCCCCCGTGGGATAAGCAGATGCCGAGTCCTTGGCAAGTACTCCTGGGTCAGGCTCCCTTACGGGGCTTCTGGGATTCGCTCTTGGACCCGAACAGTGCAAAGATCCTGAGAAAGCCCACCCCTTCATCCGACAGAATGAGATGCCATGGAACCGAGGGTTTGGAGTAAGGACAGCAGAGGCCTGGGAACACTGCGTGAAAGGGGGTGAGGAGTGTGGGTGATAAGAGAGCAGAATCCACCCAACGCTAAGTCCCAATTTCCATCCCACACCATGGGCAAGATTCATTTGATCACAGGAACAAGAGGCGTTGCCAGCAGAGATCCTGTGTGTGTGTGCTGTGAATGCAGAGGGGGTGAGTCTATATGAATGCACTTCCTGCGACTTGGTAATTTTTCTGTGTACTGTGAATGCAGAGGGGGTGAGTTCTATATGAATGCACTTCCTGCGACTTGGTAATTTTTCTCTTTATCCAGGATGCTTCTCATGTCTCATCCTCTTCCTTTCCTTAGGAGTTCCTCGTCGGCTGCTGCCTGCCAGCTACTGGACAATGGTGATCCGCCACCTTCACTGCTGCCTGTAATCTCCAGGAGGGAATTGCATTTGCACTACAGGTAACCCATAGTGGTTCCTCTCTATCTCCCCTCATTCATTGCAAGTTCTTTTGTTGTTATGGTTGCAGGCTTTCTGCCTTCTAGGCACTGTACTGGGCACCAGGAATACAGTGGAATTTGTCATCTGTAGAGGAGACTGACTCAACCAAGTCCTCTTACAGAAATGTAACTTGCAAGCGAGGCGAATTCTGGGAAGGCAGACCCCATGGCATAGCACATCACCATGCACTTAGCTGCCCAGGAAGGTCTGGCTGTGGCGAGGGAGCGGGGCCTGGGTGCAGAGCAGGAATTTACCCAGGGAAGAGGGGAACGAAGAAGGTTCTGGTGAGAGAAGCAGGTTGTGCGAAAGCATGCGTGCTCCCAGCCAAAACCGTGCTGTGGTCTGCGTGTGGAGATGGAGAGAGTGTCCCTTTCATCACCTCGGAGCTGAAATTTGTCACCTGGATCTTGGAACCAGTTCTGCCACCGGTGCTCCAAGTTTTAAATGGCCTCTTAGGTAAAGGGGCTCTTTCTTTCCTGGATCTAAACCTTCACTATTTCTCACTCTAAAAAAATAAATAAAATCAGTAGGAGGAGTAGGGCTGAAACACAAAAAGCCAGCAGGCACATCCGTGCCTTCTTCCATGTTCCAAGGGAGTCCGCCTCTCCTTCATT
>NW_005358689.1:101385-102158 GCF_000412655.1 Myotis brandtii
GTATAGATCGTTTCAAGCTACAGAAACACGAAGCGTTCAGTTGAGTTTGCCTTTGGGGACATTGCCACTTTACTCTGTAGGAAGTTACATTTTCCTCCATTACAGAACCCCCCAGATTCCATCTTCTTTGTCTTAATGCCTTGAATCGGAGATTTGACCTATTTTATTGCTTCGTTCCTGGCAGCTTCAGTTCCTCTAACATTCTGACTCCCCACCTCAGACCACACCTTGTGTAGCCTTGAGTAACGTGCCTGCCTCCCACTCTGATCCATTGCCCTGGACCCGTGTCCCTGGAGGCTATTTTAAAACTGGCACCATCCATGGTTCATCTCCAGGGAGACCTGGGCACCCATCTCTCTGTGTGGTGACCCTCAAATCATAATGTTAGGAAGAGCGGCTGTTAAGTGTTTTTTAATGAGGTCTTTTGTTGTTGTTCTGGTTTTAAAAATAGCATACTAGCTTTAGAAAATGGAAAATACAGAAGTAAGAAATAGTAGTATTTAAAAAATCATCCATACATGCAGAAATGACTAGTACAAATATTTTTGTGTATTTTCTTTTAGCATGTGCATATATATTGTATTGAGTTGTGAGAGTTCTTTATATAGACTATGTACCAGTATTTTTATGGGCTAGAAGATTTATAAATCTTATCTTTCAGTCTGTAACTGGCTTTATATTTTATTAGTGGTGCCTTTTTTCACATAATTACCATTTTATTGTGTGTGTGTGTTTAAAATCTTTATTGTTGAAAGTATTATATATGTCCCCCT
>NW_005358689.1:102333-117008 GCF_000412655.1 Myotis brandtii
TGCACACCCCCTACTGGGGATGTGCCTGCAACCAAGGTACATGCCCTTGACCGGAATCGAACCTGGGACCCTTCAGTCCCCAGGCTGACGATCTATCCACTGAGCCAAACCAGCTAGGGCCTGTAGATTTATTCTAACTCTTAAAATAAGGTAGTGTAAGTATTCCAACTTTGTTCTTTCTGTTCTAAAACTATTTACTTATTCTAGGTCTTTTGAATTTCCCTATGAATTTTAGAATTTTTGCCAATTTGTACAAAATGGCCTGATGGTATTTTGATTGTGATGATTTTGTATTAGTCATCAATTTAGAGAGAATTTACATCTTAAAAATTATTTTCTTTTTTGCTATTATTTGCCAGTGAATATCCTCTTATAATTTGATAGGATCTAGAGTGATGTCCTGTCTGATTTCTAATATTGGTAGTTGGTATAGTCTCACTTTTCTCTAGATGTTTATCAAGTTTATCTATCTTCTCAAAGAACCAGCTTTTGATTTAATTAATTTTAATATTACTTTTCTGTTTTCTATTACATTGATTTCTGCTCCATTTTTTATTATTACTTAGTATTTGTTGTTCTTTCCCTTGTCCTTTAAGGTGGATAGTAGGATCATTGATTTGAGGCTTTCTTTTCTAATATGACTATTTAAAGCTGTGCAGTTTCTTTTATGTATTATTTTAGCAGGACCCCACAAATTTTAATATGTTTTCTTTGTCTTCTATTTTAAACACTTCTCTTTTTCTGTTGATTCCTCATTTGACCTGTGGGTTATTTAAAAGTGCGTTATTTAGTCTTCAGATATTGGGAGATTTTGCCAAGATTTTTTTCTGTTACTCATATTTTATTTAAGTCTATTATGGTCAGAGACATATTTTGTATGGTTTGAATATTTTTAAATGTATTGAGACTTGTCTTATGGCTTAAAACATTGCTGATCTTGATAAATGTTCTGGGTACACTTGGAAAAAAGTGTATTTTGCTGTTGTTGGGTAGAGTGTTCTTTAAATGCCAATTAGGTTGTTTGATAACATTGTTTGTCTTCCATATACTTACTTTTTTTTTGTGTGTACTTGTTCTATCATTTATTGAGAGAGATGTTGAAATATCTGACTATATTTGTGAGTTTATCTATTTCTCCTTTCACCTCTCTGAGTTTTTCCTTTATGTATTTTTGAATCTCTCTTACTAGCTGCATAAATATTTAGGATTGATATGTATTCCTGATAAATTAACTGCTTTCTTTTTATGAAATTACCCTCTTTATCTCTTACCAGAAATCAACTTTGATATTGATATAGCCCCTCCCATTTTCTTTGATTAATACTAGAATGATACATCTTTTTCTATCCTTTTCCTTTTAACCTGTGTCTTTATATTAAAATTTTATTTTTTATAGTTGGCAAGTGTCTTTTTTTTTAACTTGTTTTATGTTTGTTTTTCAATCTATAACCTCCATCTTTTCTTTATTATGTTTAGATCATTTACATTTAATGTGATTGCTGTGTATTTTCTATTTGTCCCATCTGGTTCTCCACCCCTTTTCCGCCTTATTGTGGATTGGTTGCATGTTTTTTGTTCCATTTTATCTTCACTATGGACTTATTTGTTACATCTCCATTTAAATACTTTTAGCTTTTTGGTTTACCATATATAACTTTAGCTTATTACAGTCTACCTGCAGGTCATATTATACCATTTTGCATAAAGTGTAAGAACTTCATAAGAATATGCTTTCATTTCTCCTTTCCTCCCTTAGTATTATTATCATCATACATTTTACTTCTACAAATGCTATAAGCCCAACAATGCATTTCAAAATGATTTATGCTTTCAATAGCCAATTTTTAAAAAGAGAGTTTTAAAAAAAATCCTACAAAATGATTTATGGTGAAACATATATTTTGCCTTTCTGGAACTCTAGTTCTGTTGTGGCCCTCAGATGTGTTGCTTAAGGAGCTTCTAGCCCTGGAAGTAATTACCACAAGTGAGGAGACCATTTACCCAGATGAAGTCGAGCAGCTGGAAATGATGGCTTCCCCTTGTCCCCTCTAGAGCAGGGCTTTCCCTGCCCTGAGGGATGTCCATCCAGGACCAGGGGCCTTAGGGGCAGGGGACCAGCCACTGGGCAGAAGGGGCTGCCACGATCACCTGTCTCCACGCTGGCCTTGCACAAGACCGGGCTGTCACTCACACGGCAGCATTTATATTTTCTGTGCAATAAGCCTAAATCCCAAACATTGGAAAATACGTCCTCCAGGAACCATTTTATGAGCCACCGAAGAGAAGGAGGCAGGCTGTGCTGCCGCCCCAGAGACCACAGATGGGGCTGGCCCTGCAGTGAGTCACTCATGCCCAGGGCTCGTCGACCCCTCGGAGGACAGAGGATGGTCAGTGCAAAGTGCCCTCCGAGAACCGAACCATTAACGGTTCTGCAAAGAGTGCCGCTGGGTTTCTGGCCAAGCACCGTGCTCTTTGGCGCTGGAATGGAGATCAGCGGGGGGCAGGCGGTGGCAGTCCGGAGTGACTTTCACTGGGAACTGGCCGAGCATATAATTATATCATGAGTCAAGCTCTCTCCAGGGAAGTAAGATGACCAGAGGAAAATGAAATAACATTCTATCCCACATGAATAGAGGCCCTGGCGGAGAACGCTGACTCCTGAGAAAGATACTCAGACCAAGAAATTTCCCAGCACTCACGGCTTGTCCTTGTGCCCTTCTGTGAAACATACAGGGAGGATATGGGCACCATTTATGTCCGGGCCTTAAACTTGGAGAAGCAAGGGGCCAGACACTAAACCATCAGGGACAGACATCACTGATAACAAACTGAAGCCATTTGGCTGGAAAACTCCTGATTCAAGGAGTCACTTTGAGCTCCAACAGGGCGCTGCTTACTCAGGAAGACATCAGGCTGACTAATATGGTGGGAGTGAAAAAATGTTTTCTCCTCGCTCCACCACTTCCAAAGGTAGATTTTGATGGATCCAAGAATAGCAGCCTGTTTGTCTCGCTGGTGCTGGTTCTCCCTCTTGTTCCTTTTTGGTCAGCATCCAAAGAGTTAGCCTCTTTGCACAGTGGCGACCTAGTAGCCGAAGCCAAAGAAGTATGAATGGCACTCGCTCCCCTCCGCGAGATGATATAATTAGCCAGGGGACTTTTGATCAGTTCACCAAAGAAAAACAGTCACGGGGCAGCCCCGGCCTGGGCTGTGTGGTTAGAGACATCAAAATAAGAATGATACTCTTTTAAGATGATTTCCAAAAAAGTATGATTTTTTTTTTTTTAAAGACAGAAACTGCAAAAACAAGGACACGAACACTCTGAGTGGGAAAAAAGAAATAGATTTTGCAATTCAGCCATATTTCTGAAGGTAACAAGCAGCCAGGTGGCATTTGTGGGAGAATCTGGGCGGTACAGTGCAGGGCCGGGGAGTCGGTCAAGGTTAGAGGTCAGTGTCTGTTCCGTGTTTAGTGTTCAAGGTGAACATAAAGGTCATTGACTTGGACCTGAAGTGTTGATATAGAAAGAGAAGCATTTGAAACAGACTATGAGTTTCGCTTTCATGTTTACCCCTGAGATGTGGCTGTCCTGACAGGGGACAACTTTTCCTTTCGGTTAGAAGTGGGTGATAGGTTCACAAGAACACACACACAGGTCCTCACCCTCAGGAGTAAGGATGGAGGCAGCTTGGCATCAGCATTGTCCCTGTGTTGCCTGGCCGGCCTGGCTCAGTGGTTGAGTGTTGACCTATGAACCAGGAGGTCATGGTTCAATTACCAGTCATGGCACATGCCCGGGTTGTGGGCTTGATCCCCAGTGTTCAGCGTGTAGGAGGCAGCCGATGCATGATTCTCTCTCATTATTTTTTAAAAATATATTGTTACTGATGTCAGAGAGGAAGGGAGAGGGAGAGAGAGATAGAAACATCAATGATGAGAGAGAATCATTGATTGGCTGCCTCCTGCACGCCCCACACTGGGGATCGAGCCCGCAACCCAGGCATGTGCCCTTGACTGGAATCAAACCTGCGACCCTTCAGTCCACAAGCTGACACTCTATCCACTCAGCCAAGTCGGCTAGGGCTCTCTCTCACTCTCTCTCTCTCTCTCTCTCTCTCTCTCTCTCTCTCTCCCTTCCTCTCTGAAATCAATAAAAAGGTATTAAAAAAAACAAAGAAAAACGTTGTCCCTGTGTTAATATCCCTGAAATGATGGTACTGAATCACCCCATCAGCAATCATTGGCTGCCTGTTTAATATTCATGTAATTATTAGAGGGTGAAGTAGAGCATTGTAGGGATTTGAAAAGAAGGGCCTTGTAAGAAAAAGCTTGTTGTGGTCCATGCACAGTGTACTGTTTCTGAATGAGAATATTCTGCTCCCTTCCTCACTGCCTGTCCAACCTACACTGAGCATCTTAATGATGTGATGAGTGTTTACAATGTGTAGCTGCCTGATCTCAATGGATCGTCACGTGGGGCACCATCTTCACTTCCCTCTTCCATGGACCATAGCGGTTCTATTCTAATTCTAACCATTAGAGACTCAGTCTTTTGAATCTAGCAGAAATTTCTTAGTTTTCAAAGACATCTATTACCACATTTCTTCTCAGATGATTTTTTTCCCTCTGATCATTCACATTTCTGCAATTGAGATGCATTTTGAAGTGGATATGTATATTTAACCTGGAAGTTGTTTTCATCCCCCTTGTGTGGTTATGAAACTGAGAAAACTGAGTTGATATTGAGAATGTAAAATAAAAGGTAGAGAGGTTTCTAGGGTAAAGGACCTTAAGATGTGTTAGTCACTGAATTGTGTCTTCCCCACCACACCCCCTGCCATTCATATATTGAGCCTCTAACCCAGCCGTGGGCAAACTACGGCCCGAGGGCCGGATCCGGCCCGTTTGAAATGAATAAAACTAAAAAAAAAAAAAAAAGACCGTACCCTTTTAGGTAATGATGTTTACTTTGAATTTATATTAGTTCACACAGACACTCCATCCATGCTTTTGTTCCGGCCCTCCGGTCCAGTTTAAGAACCCATTGTGGCCCTCGAGTCAAAAAGTTTGCCCACCCCTGGTGTAACCCCTAGTACCTCAGAAAGTGACTGTGTTTGGAGATGTCGTTAAAGAGGTAAAATAGGGTCACGAGGGTAGGCCCTCATCCAGTGTGACTGATATCCATATAGCAGGTGGTCATCTAGAAGCCAAGGAGAGAAGCCATCGGAGGAAACCAACCCTGTTGACACCTTGACCTTGGACTTCTAGCCTCCAGAACTGTGAGGAAATAAATGTCTGTTGTTTGAGCCACCTGGTCTGTGGCACTATGTCACGGCAGTGCTTGGGAACTAATACAAGGGTTTCTTAGTTAAATGCTGGAGGGAAGAGAGCTTGATCACCAGTGGCCAGAGGGAAGAGACCCACGAGGCCAGGAGGAGACAGGGTGAATGGAGAAATTTAGAAATTCTTTAAGTGTCAATGAATGGCCATTTCCCAGATGTCAGATCTCTCCACAAAGAGGAATCCCAGCTCCTTCTCTAACTTCATAACATGACAGTGGAGTTTGGTACCTGCATGACCATCCTTAGTTTTGTCATTGTGTTTTCTCATCGAAAAGAAACCCTCCCTCGTTTCCAGAACTTCGTTCTGACTGGTCAGACTTTTCCTTCCACTTTCAACTTGCGGTTGGCTGTTTCTATAGAAAGCCAAACTAACAGGCCAATTCTAAGTCACTTGGGAAAATAGATCCCTGAGATTGATTGGTAGCTAACATCCAGGCACCATTGTAGACACTGTCCTGAAAAGAACCCTGTTTTTTTTTCCATCTCCCTTTTCTTTGTGGAGTCAAAGCTCCCCCTTGAATATTATCTTTGAAATATTGTCAAAGCAGTATTTATAGGATCTCTGCAAAATAGCTTTGGAAGCTCTTGGTAGGGGAAATGTGGTAGGGAATCAAATTAGATTGGGTCACAAGGGAAAGTGTCTGTAAGAAATACGAATGGGACCCAGGGGAAATGGAAATTGAAGGGAAACCAGACTCGAGCTGCAAATCCTCTCTTTTGCCAAGTTGGACTCGGATTATGTCATCATATGTAATTTCAAGGAATGGGCAAACCAATTTGGATAAAAGTAAAAGTGATCTGACTCATTTTCTCAAACATGAATTGAACCAGAGAGAGAGAGAGAGAGAGAGAGAGTTTTCTTTCAGTCCCTGATGTTCCCCCGCCCCTCCGTTATTCATTCTCAGAAGCCTCATTGCTTTTCATCCTAAATGAGATGCAAAATGCTATAATTGCTTAAAGATAATCATGTCCGGGTTATGTACAACTTCCTCACACCTTAACATTAACGTTCTCATATTGCTTTCAACTAAAGGTGAAATTGACCTTATTAACAGCTGCAGGATATAGACGGCCTGTGTATGTCTTCTCTTCTCACTAATAATCGCATTTCTTCTGTATTTCCCAAAGGGCATAGTATAGTCCCGACTACTTTGTAGGTGTATCAGTTTGTTATTGCTGCATAACAAACCAAATCAAAACTCACAGTCTGAAATCAATACGAAATTATTTGGCTCATGATTCTATGGCTCAGCATTTTAGGCTGGGCTGTCTTGGTAGTACTGCTGACCTGTACCAGGCTTGGCTGATCTCAGATGGTCTCTTCACTGGCTGGATGGCACAGGCTTGCTTCCATGGCAGCTGTGTTCCAAGAATAACAAGCAGACATGCCTTAATGAACAAGTGCTTTTCATGTCCCTGCTAATATCCCACAGGACCGAAGAGGTCACATGGCTAAACCCAGAGTCAGTGTGAGAGGGCACTGCCAAAGGGCACGGACAGAGGAACAGGGGGGCATTGGGGCTGTTGCTGCAGACAGTCCATAAGAGTAGGTATTTTACAAAAGGCAATGTTCCCCACTTTCATCATTCATTGTGCAAATAAATAGAGTAACTCTCACATCACCAGGAGGCATATATGCCATTATTCCAATGGCATTTCTTCTTCTTTTTTTTCCTCTCTGAGAGCAAGAAATTACAGGAAACAAGCTATTGATTGAATGTTTGTGTCCCAACAAATTCATATATTGCAGCCTTAACTCCCAATGAGGCTGGAGATGGGTCCTCTAAGGACGTAATTAAGATTAAGGGTGGGGCCCTATTCTGCTCTGATTAGTGTCCTTATAAGAGGGGATACTAGAGCGCGTGCACTCTCTCTCTCTCTCTCTGCATTGAGGAGTGTCCACATGAAGATGCAACAAAAAGGCAGCTATCTCTAAGCCTGGAAGAGAGCTCTCACTAGAAACCAAATCTGCCAGCACCTTGATCTTGAAGTTCTATCAGAATTTTGAGAAAATGGAAGTGTGTTGTTTAAGCTACTCTGTGGTGGCAGCTCTAGCTGACTAACTCAAAACAATAGAGGAGAAAACTTCCTCTTCTTAGACTTTGAACAAGATATAATAATTTGAGAATATTTTAATTTTTTCGTGATAAAATCAATCAATCCACCAACCAATCAGTGACACTGAAACCACCTGTACTCTGTTCTATAAAAGCAAGTTACCTCAAACATACACACCGTTATTGTTATGTGTTATATGTAAAGGTGATATGTCAATAATACCTCAAAAAAGCTGGAAGAAAAGTAACAGCTAACATGTATTATGTACTTAACCATTTACCTGGCATTGCACACATGTTACAATCTTTTATCTTCTCAACAAGCTTGACATAATTATTATTCTTACAATTTTACAGATGAGGAAACTTAGGTTTACAGTAGTAATTATTTGTCCCAAATAACATAGCCAATACATGGCTGAATGGGCGCTAAAATCGTGGTCTGTCTGTCTCCAGTGCTGCTCAGAGCTCTCTACTCACTATGCATGTTGTCACTCCCAGAGCTGCCAGCCTGTACAGGAAATAACATTTCTACCAGAGGGCTTCTTGCACCTCTTACCTGAGCGCCTTCTTCTCTCTCCTTTCTATTGCTGCTTCTTTAGATGCTCATTTTTTGTTGGCTCCTGGTCTAGTTGACCAAGAGTTTGACAATGCTGAGTAGCTTTGGCTAGGGATGAAGTTAAACATTTCTTTTCAACAAGGGTCAAGTTGACCCTTGTTAACCAATCCAGCAGAAAGTGACAGTGAGTCAATGCTGAAATTTTTCATCAAATGTGGAAGGCATTTTGAGGGTCAATGGGAAAAGAGGAAGCTTTGACTCACGGTGTCTACTGTAAGCCAAGTAGCATTTCGGAGAGTAGATGGTAATTAGTTGATAGGGGCATCTGAGGTTTAAAAGGGGAGGGGGGCCCTAGCTGGTTTGGCTCAGTGGATAGAGCATCGGCCTGTGGACTGAAGGTCCTGGGTTCGATGCTGGTCAAGGGCACATGCCTGAGTTGTGGGCTCAATCTCCAGTAGGGGGCGTGCAGGAGATGGCCAATTCTCTCTCATCATTGATGTTTCTCTCTCTCTCTCTCTTCCCGTCTCCTTTCCTCTCTGAAATCAATTTAAAAAATTATTTTTTTTTAAAAAGTGAGGAGGGGGGTGGCTAGAAGGAGATGGGTTTCAGCGTTTTTAAATATCTTACCTATGATATTCTGAGTTCTCTGAGACATTTCAAGTAGGTCCTTTACATTCTTCTATGAATCTCAGTCAAGGCAAATTCTCTGCTTTCTTGAGTAAAAGGTATATATACCAGGAGGGAAATTTGATGATTAAAACAAGCACCAAAAACACTTGACACTATGTGGAGAAGAACCCACTATTATGGCAATTATCAGGGTCTTTGTCTCCTTCTGCACATACTTATTTGAGGAGCATTTGGACTGAGAGGATGTGGGAAATCTAAAAGGACACATCATTGTTTACGCTGTAGGGGAAAGAGCCCAGAGCAATTACCAAAGCCACTGGGCAATTAGAGACCCTGAGGGAGCTCTGGTAACATGTTTGGCTTCAGTATAAAGTGACTGGAAGAAATGAGTCCACCATGGTTCGTCCAGGAAATCTCAGATCTCTGTGCCTTTGGGCACCTCATACCCGTCTACCAAACAACAGTGTCCTAGAGTCTGCATGTGGCAGTAAGTCTGTGTCATTGTTTCCCATCTTCTCGTGTGGCCTGGGAATGTCACTAAGTTTATTATTTAGGAGGAGCATTCCCGGGTTGGAACACCAATTTGCACGATAAGCGACAGAAAACAAAAAAAGAGGTCAACCTGCCTTGTGGGTCTTGTAAATCCTGCGTTGTCATGGCAGCCTATTGAAGTGGTGGTAACTGGGAGTCCCGCTCAGTGAGCTCATGAGAGCCCGGGGCCCCTGAATTTAGTGGCATTGGCTAGAGTCCTGCTCAGTTCATTTTCCTTCTGACCGGGAGACATGCCCTGCAGGGCTCCGAGGCAGCCATCTTGTGATGTGTCCACAGCACTTTTACTTCTTCCTTCCCAATCTGTATACCTTTTATTTTATGTTCTTGTCTTCTTGCAATAACTAGAACGTTCACTATGAGGTTGAATAGGAGTGGAGAGAGAGGTCCTCCTTGCCTTGTTGCCAATCTAGAGGGAAAGCATCCAGTTTCTTAACCATCATGTATGATATTAGTTGTAGAGTTTTGTTTGTTACTCTTTCTCAAGTCTAGGAAGTACTTATCTATTACCATTTTGCTAAGAGTTTTTTTTAAATATAGGTTTGTATTGATTTCAGAGAGGAAGGGAGCGGCAAAGAGATAGAAACATCACTGATGAGAGAGAATCATTGATCAGCTGCCTCCTGCACAGCCCCTACTGGGGATCAAGCCCACAACCTGGGCATCCCATCTGGGCATGTGCCCAGACTGGGAATTGAGCCGTGACCTCCTGGTTCATAGGTTGACACTCAACCATTAAGCCATGCCGGCTGGGCTTGCTAAGAGTTTTTAATCATGAATAGGTGTTACATTTTGTCAAATACATTTTCTGCAGCAACTGATATGGTCACAGACATGTTCTTTAGCCTGTTGATGTGGTGGATTACTTTAATTGGTTTTGAATGTTGAATCATCATTGCAAATCGGGGATAATCCCACTTAGTTGTGTGTGTAATTGTGTGGCACATTGTTGAATTCAATTTGCAGACATTTTATTGAGGATTTTTGCATTTATGGTCTTGAGAGATATCAGAGCCTGTTGTTTTCTTCTCTTGTAATGTCTTTATCTGTTTTATTTTATTTTATTTTTTTTTAATTAAATCTTTATTGTTCAGGTTACATTTGTTCCTCTTTTTTTCCCCCCCATAACTCCCCTCCTCATGTGCCCAGACTGGGAATTGAGCCGTGACCTCCTGGTTCATAGGTTGACACTCAACCATTAAGCCATGCCGGCTGGGCTTGCTAAGAGTTTTTAATCATGAATAGGTGTTACATTTTGTCAAATACATTTTCTGCAGCAACTGATATGGTCACAGACATGTTCTTTAGCCTGTTGATGTGGTGGATTACTTTAATTGGTTTTGAATGTTGAATCATGATTGCATATTGGGGATAATCCCACTTAGTTGTATGTGTAATTGTGTGGCACACTGTTGGATTCAATTTGCAGACATTTTATTGAGGATTTTGCATTCATGGTCTTGAGAGATATCAGCCTGTTGTTTTCTTCTCTTGTAATGTCTTCATCTGTTTTAGGCATTAGGGTAATACTTGCCTCACGGAATGAATTGGGAAGTGTTCCCTCTGCTTCATTTTTTCTGGAAGAGATTTTGGAGTGTTGATATAATTTCTTTTTAAATATTTGGTATCATTTACTAGTGAAACCATCTGGTTCGGGCGCTTCCTTTTTTTGCAAGTTTGTTAATTATGAATTGTACTTTTTAAATATTTAGAGGCCTCCTCAGATTATCTGCTTCTCCGTATGTGAGTGTTGGTAATTTGTATCTTTCAAGGAATTGGTTCGTTTAATCTAAGTTCTTCGATTTTTGCAAGTTTGTTAATTATGAATTGTACTTTTTAAATATTTAGAGGCCTCCTCAGATTATCTGCTTCTCCGTATGTGAGTGTTGGTAATTTGTATCTTTCAAGGAATTGGTCCATTTAATCTAAGTTCTTCGTGAGCATAGAGTTGTTCAGAGTATGCCTTTATTATCTTCGTAATGTCATGGGATCTGTAGTGATGATTCCTCTTCCTTTTCTGCTATTGGTCCTTTGTGTCTTCTCTCTTTTTCCCTTGGTGAGCCTGGATAGAGATTTATCAATCATTGCAAATCGGGGATAATCCCACTTAGTTGTGTGTGTAATTGTGTGGCACATTGTTGAATTCAATTTGCAGACATTTTATTGAGGATTTTTGCATTTATGGTCTTGAGAGATATCAGAGCCTGTTGTTTTCTTCTCTTGTAATGTCTTTATCTGTTTTATTTTATTTTATTTTTTTTTAATTAAATCTTTCTTCTTTTCTAATACATGTGCATTTAATGCTATAAGTTTCTCTCTAAGCACTGCTTTTGCTGTATCTCACACATTTTGATAAATTATGTTTTTATTTCCATTTAGTTTAAAATATATTCAATTTCTTTGGATGCTGCTTTAATCATGTCTTTTTTTATACAAGTATGTTATTTTATCTCCAAATATTTTTGAAGTTTTATAGCTTTCTATTATTGATTACTAGTTTAAAATCATTGTATCCTATAAAATACTAAGATTCTTATTCTTTTACATTTGTTAATATAATCTGTCTTGTGAATGTTTCACGTGAACTTGAGAAAATGTGTATTCTGTTGTTGGTGGGTACAGTATTCTCTATCAGTTAGATCAAGGTGATTGTTAGTGCTATTCAGGTCAATTATATCCTTACTGATTTTCTGCTCATTTAATCCATCAATTACTGGAAGAGGGGTATTGAAGTCTACAACTAAAAGAGTGGATTTGTCTATATCTCCTTGCAGTTATATCAGTGTTTATCTCAAACATTTTGGCCACAAACATATTAAGGATTTTAAAAAATATATATATTTTATTGATTTTTTACAGAGAGGAAGGGAGAGGGATAGAGAGTTAGAAACATCGATGAGAGAGAAACATCGACCAGCTGCCTCCTGCACACTCCCTACTGGGGATGTGCCCGCAACCAAGGTACATGCCCTTGACCAGAATCGAACCCGGGACCCTTCAGTCCACAGGCCGACGCTCTATCCACTGAGCCAAACCGGTTAGGGCATATATTAAGGATTTTTATGTCATATTGGAGAACTGACTCCTTTATAATTATGTAATGACCCTCTTTATACCTGATACTTTTTCTTGCTCTGAACTTTCCTTTTCTGAAATTAATAGACCCACCAGCTTTCTTTTAATTAGTGTTAGCATAACATATCTTTCTCCACCCTTTACTTTTAACCTTTCTGTGTTTTTATATTTTAATTGTGTCCTTTGGACAACATATAGTTCAGTCTTATTTTTTGTTTATCCACTCTGACAATCTCTGTCTTTTAATTGGTGTATTTATCCCACCCACATATTAAGTGATTATTGATATAATTGTATTAATAGCTACTGTGTTTTTAACTCTTTTAAAATCATTGCACTTGTTCTTTGTTTATTCTTTTTTCTTTATCTCTTTTTCTACATTCTCTCATTTTCATTGAGCATTTTACATAATTCTATCTTTTCCCCTCAACATATTTATTATACTTCTCCTTTAAAATTTTTGTGATTCTCTAGAGTTTGCAATATACATTTACAGCTAACCTAAGTCCATATAACACTTCACCTGTAGGGCAGTCACCTTATAACAATGTAGTTTCAATTTCTCTCTTCTGTCTCAGTCCCTTATAACATTGCTTTCATTCACGTAATTAATATGCTCCAATCACACAGTCCCTTGTTACTAGTATTATTTTAAATGGTTAACTTTTAAGTCAATTAATAAGAAGTATTGAAGATTTTAATTTACTTTTATTTTCTCCTTTCTAATGCTCTTCTTTTATGTAAACACAAGTTTCTGACTCAGAAGTTTCTGACTTTATAAGTTTCCATTTTACAACCTTTTCCCCATCCTAAAAAGCACCTTTTAACATTTCTTGCAGGGTCCACTGGCGGCTTTGAATTCCCTCCATTTTTGTTTGTCTAAGAAAGTTGTTATTTTTCCTTCACTTTTGAAGGATTATTTTTGTTTTGGAACACTTAAATATTGTGCTCCATTCTCTTTTTCCTTGCATGATTTCTGATGAGAAGTCCACTGTAATTCTTATTCTTGTTCCTCTGTAGGCATGATGTTCTTTCCTCTGGCTTATTTTAAGACTTTCTCTTTGTCTCTGGAATCCCGCAGTTCAATATGATATGCCTATATGTAGAGTTTTGGGTGTTTTTCCTGCTTGTTGTTCTCTGAGCCTTCTGGATCTGTGGTTTGGTGTCCTCACTAATTTTGGAAAATTCTCAGCCATTATTACCTCAAATATTTTTTCTACTCTGTTTTTTTTCTTTTTTCCTCTGGCATTCCAATTATACATTGCTAGGTCTTTTGAAATTGTCCCACACTTTTTTGATGTTCTGTTCTTTTTAAAAAATCATCATTCTTTTTTTTCTCTCCATCTCAGTTTGGGAAATTTCTATTGCTATATCTCAAGCTCACCGATTCTTTTCTCAGCGGTGTTTGGTCTCCTAATGAGCCTATCAAAACCATTATTTATTTCCATTCCAGTTTTAGTTTTTTTGTGTAAAAAAACAGACAACAAAACCAAGAACATCTGAGCTAATATCTCAGGAGTAAACCCCCATTATGAGGTACTGAATTTCTAACATTGCCTATGATTCTTGGTTAGAGTTTCTATCTCTGCTATGTTATCCATTTATTTTTATACATTGTCATTTTTCCCCATTAGAACTCTTAAATATTAATCATAGTTATTTTAACTTCTCTGTCTGGTTAATTCCACAATGTGTGTCATGTCTGAGTCTGTCCCTTGATACTTGTCTGTCTCTGCAGCCCTGTTGACTTGGCTACCACATTGGCCCTTAACATAAGAAGAGACCATATGACCGAAAAGGAAAGAGGAAAAGACATGAAAGAATTAGGGGAGGAAAGGCCTGTAAGGTGTTTCTGTGTTTTTGTTTTATTCTGTCCACAAAAAAAGAGAGAAAAAGTAGCTGGGGGAATAGCTCCCTCCACTCTTGAGTTCATGTCGATGATGTCTTTGGGTGCTCTTGCCAGCAAGGTGCTATCTAAATGGTCAAGCCCTTCAGATGGATCTGGGCATCATCCTTGGCCCCCATAGTCCATACAGTACAGCCATCTGCAGTGTCAGACTGAGTTATTCCTGGACCTCCACCTACTTGCTGTGTGACTCTGGGAAAATTACTCTCTGTGCCTCAGTGCTCTCACTGACAAAATGACCCTCAAAATGGTCTTATGTAGATGAGATGGATATGTCTTTATCTATAAAAAAACAGGACTTGATATGTGGTAATCACTCAATGAATGTTAACTATTACTGTAACCAGTCCTTCTCCATTTTACACACATCAGTCCTGTCTTCACATGATGAGTTCAGACTCATTTTGAGCTTTCCTGAACATAGTATATAGTCATAGCCTAGGGGTGAGGGATGGTTTTTGGTTCAGCTTTAGAACCCATTTTATTTTTTAAAGATATATTTTTATTGATTTCAGAGAGGCAGGGAGAGGAAGAGATAGAAACATCAATGATGAGA
>NW_005358689.1:117169-122193 GCF_000412655.1 Myotis brandtii
AAACTTCGTGGCCCATGCGCAGAAGTCGGTATTTTGTGGAAGAGCCACACTCAAGGGGCCAAAGAGCCGCACGTGGCTTGCGTGCCGCAGTTTGCCGACCACTGGGCTAGGGCTATAACCCACTTTAAACTGCTGGCATCTTAGTTTAAATCCAGCCTCAAACTTTTAAGGGTTTTGCTCATTTACTGAGTCCAGCAAATAACTCCTTGTGCCCAGTGCCTACCGGGTATGGTACAAGATATACCTTCCTCATTTGGCATTGACTCTCCTGATCCACTCCTTCCCCTCCCAACGCACCCACCCTCCCCTGTACATGAAATCCTATTCTTTGGCCGCTGCACGTCATGTAATTGTAGGATTTCATCTTGAACCCCTGCCCAGAGACCTGTGGGCAGTAGGCATGTTTAAGAAATCTAATAAACGAAGGGAAAATAAATGTACAGAGTGCAAAGGAAATGGGCCAATACTATTCAGAGCAAAACCCCAAAGTGACTGCCTGCTCGCTAGAACAAGTCAGTAATGTAAACAGTGAATGCAAACATGCTGCTTAGTAAATACCTAGATGCGTGCTTTCTGCCTTTCTCTGGGCCTTTGCTTCCTCGGAGGAGTTTTACGACCCTCTTCTGGCGAATAAAGTGCCTTGACCTGAGGCTAAGGTGGGTCAGCTTTCTGTTCCATTCGACTCAGCTCTCGGGTGACCAAGGCTAGGCTACGTGGAGGCTGTGAACTAATTTAATTTTCTTTACTAGCTCCATTGAGAAAAGTAGTGTGCATATCAAGTCTACACAGATCGGGGGGTGGGGGGAGGGGCTCTCAACGTGCTTGTAAGCCATCCTTTCACTCCGTTGGCTTTGTCCCTGGATGTGCCTTGGTGGGCTTGGCTTCTGTCCTGCTCCCGCCTTAATGTAATTCATTAAGTGGCTCCCAGAGCAGCTAATCACATGGATACAGTTTCACCCAATTGGCCACCCCACACCAGGGTGAGAAGGCGCTCCTGCCTGGGCCCTTCATGCATTTTACTAATGGATGAAAACCCATCCATCTATCCATCTATATAGTTGATAAATAGGAAGAATGCCTGCTTAGGAGTTTGTTCTGTTGGTGTAACTCCTCTTGAGGAATAACCGTGCCTTATATTCTTAGGGTACTTTGTATTTGACAAAGACCACGCACACGTACAACGGTTACAGCCCTGATTCAAATCCCGCCTTGGCTAGTGGCTCGTCCTGTAACGGGAGGCAAGTCATTTATCTTTCCCGAGCCCCAGCTTTGCCTGCAGTAATTGGAGACCATCATTATAGAGGATCCTTAAAGGAATGTGTGAGGAATGTGGTACAAAATGCCTGTGAAAATACTTTGTGAACGGAAAGTGGTGTATAAGTATTAGTTGTGATTAATCTTTCTGGCCATCTCACGAGGTAACTGAGGCAAGTATTTTACTCCCACGAAAAAAGGAGAGCACTGAGCGTAGCAGGCCCTGGCTGGGCCTTTCCCATGTGCTTTTCTTCCATGTGGAAAGTTACCGGAAGCTGGTTCTTCGACTCTTACTCAGCTTCCGGGGTCTCCCCGTGTGAGGGTGTCCTTTGACCTTGGGGCAGGCCAGAAGTACTGGAGAGCTAACAGTTCAGGAGTGATCCCCACTGAATGAGGGACAGGAGTAGGTGGGTAAATACCCCACCTTGTCACCTCTTGGTGGGACAGTTCTGAATTGTGTTCTACTTAGTCTTTCAGAAAGTTCTGGGCGGGGTGGGAGGGTGGACGGAGCCCCAGCTGCCCAGAGCAGTGAACAGCTCATTATGGTATGATCCACGATGGAGCCCCAGCTGCCCAGAGCAGTGAACAGCTCATTGATGATCCCCTCCCGTTTCTCATCTCCACGAACTCATAGTGCTTCCCGAGATCGCCTACTGCCACCACCTCCAGGAAGCCCCCCACTCCAAAGCCGTTGTCTCAGATCTGCATTTAGGAGAATCCAAATACGAGAGTGAGGCTCTCAGGGGTTTAGAGATTCATGCTCAGTCACATACCCCTTAAGGGACAGGAGGTGTTATAAGCCTTCTCTCTGAAATAAACTACCACGTGCAGAACCCCCCAATACTTTATTTAATTTTTATGGAAAACATAGTGATTAATGAAAATAAAAGAACCCCAATCCCTTTATCCGTAAATTTATTAAGCAAATTTTGAAAAGACAGGGGCAGAAGCACACATATTTGGCTGGATAGATAAAAGTTGAATAGCCAATAAAAATGAGATCTGAGAGACAAGAATGGAGAATGTATTAAAATCTTTAAAAAATCTGCAACCATAAATTTAAAAACAATCATCTTTATAGTAAGAACAATAAAAGAATGGCTTTTCTGCTTCGGGAAGATGGCCTGACATTAATCAAAGAAAAGAAGGCAAAAGCATTGGAATTTTTGTTTCTGTTTTATTTATTTTTTCTTCAAGGAGAACAGCCTTCAAAAAGTGATAAAATTTGGCACTCGCTTGCTTCAGATTACACTGACACTAACATTTGGGGAGGAGCAACTAGGAGGTCACTTAGCAGCCCACAAAGCATTCCTGTCTCAGGCCTAGATACCAGTCAAGCTCAAGTGCTGCAAAAACTGGAAGATATGATAACAGAACCATTTCAATAATTATCCTCTGACCATGAAGACTTGGAGAAGGGCCCGAAGTTCTGACACATGGATCTGTAATACAGAAAGGATGAACAAATACATCGGAATGTTGTTCTAGATGAAACAATTCTAAAATGGATCGTTAGGATACAGTAAGTTGATATTTAGAAAAAGGAATTGGTCCCTGCCAGGAACCAGGGAAGGTTTGCCGAGACAGATTCTTATGATCAGCCTTATTTTCAATTTGTGACTGCATTATATGATGTGAATCGGGGCGTGGTGTACTGAATATTGTTATACGTAAGAGCGTATGTTCACCTGTAGCTTTGCGTTGACTGGCAGTTTTGTTTGTAGATGTGTGCCTTCAATGAAGAAATGTCAACTGAAAGGCACTATCACTTGGTGGACTTAAAGTTCCTCATCATGTCGTTAAGCTCCTGTTTCAAAGCGGGATGGCTATTTTTGCTGTGATTTAGTTGGGGAACAGTGGAGTTTTGGTGTCAGACCTGGATTCACTTTCAAAGTCAATCATGAAACTTGTAGTTTCCTCCTCTACAAAATAAGGAGGAACAAAAAGTTATTTCATGGTGTTCTTTTGATGAATCCATGCAATAAAATATGTCAAAGAACTTTCATAGATTGTAAAGCCGCCTGGCTGGTGTGGTTCATAGTGGAGCGTTGACCTATGAACCAGGAGGTCATGGTTCGATTCCCGGTCAGGGCACATGCCAGATTGTGGGCTCAATCCCCAGTAGGGGGCGTGCAAGAGGCGGCGATCAAAGACTCTCATCATTAATGTTTATATCTTGAAATCAATAAAAAAATATTTTAAAAAAATATCTTACAAAGCCTTAAATCAATGTTAGTGATTATTGTATCTTAACAAAACCGTGTTTACATTTCCAATCCTTATGAGAAAATCTAAGTCCAGCTACATCTCCGCTTTCTTGTCTGTATCAGAATAAAAATACAAATAAATAAAAACCCAACCCATGTTTAGATTAGGTCCCAAATCACTTGATCTGGTTGTTTTATGGAAAGAATGCCCATCCAAGGGGTCAGCAAATGACAGCCTGCGGATCGAATGCTCTTTAAATAAAGTTTTATCGGAGCACAGTCACACCCATTTAGTGATGTCTAAGGCTGCTTCTGAGCTATCTTGGCAGAGTCCAATAGCTGTGACAGGGACCTTATGGCTTACAAAGCTAAGAATATTGACTATCGGGACTTTTATAAAAATCTTTGCTGACTCCTGGCCTACACTAAACAGTGTGCATGTAATGTGAAACAGCCATATATAGCCATTGTTAGGAAAGATCCATTTCAGCAAAGAGAAGGAAATTCTGGAGTTTATGAATTATAGTAATCGAAATGAGAGTCTAAATATTATAGACAGCGCGTATATTTTCTCTAATAAATCGCAGGAGAATTATTGAATTTTGTGAGTGTGCAGCCAGAGAGCATAACAAAGAATCATGACACTGGAACATGGATTTGAAAATGTCATTAGCGTTGGAATTCAAGGAGTTGGTCTGAAGGACCATTTGGGGAGAAAGACGCCAAAGAGAAACTGAGTGAGCTTTGGGGCTGCCTGGCTATGATTTTCCCTTTCACTCTGATGGAAAGTCTGGACCAGTGTTCTCACCAGTCTAATCGTGTGCGAGTTTAGGAAATTCCCGCCGAAGCTTCCAGAAGCTTCCAAGCCTTAGGCCACTGAAACACTGTATGACTTGAAATAATAGTTGCTTTGTGTTAACAGCCTGGCATACTGAACTTTGTTTGGCTTAGTCATAACTGCTGAACCCAGCATATCTCCCTGCCTTTGCTAAAATAGGAACCAATGTCATCCTTTGCCCCAAATTTACACTGCACCCAAACCTTCCTTAAGACGTTTCCAAAGAATTCAATGCATTTCCAAGAGCCTTGCCAAGCAAGCGGACTACTCAGATTTCTAATTCATTGGTCAAGGCTAAATGAAGACATTAAGAAATGTATTTCCTAAGATTTCCCAACCGGCCAGAGATGGCGGTGGTGTGGGTAATGCTGGGAGCTTAGCCATTATCAGCCCTTTTTCAGTGGTGGATTCTGTGTGTGAGTTAGAGGCAGTAGATTGCTAAATTATGATAACAAAAACTCTAACCTTGAATTTATTATATAATTTGGGGATGGGTAACTTTTTGATTAATTTTTTAAGTATATGATTTTGTGCTGCTGAAAATGAAGTGTGTACAGCAGCGGTTCTCAACCTGTGGGTCGCGACCCCTTTCACTGGGGTCGCCTAAGACCATCGGAAAACACATATATAATTACATATTGTTTTTGTGATGAATCACTATGTTTTAATTATGTTCAATTTGTAACAGTGAAATTGGGGGTCACCACAACATGAGGAACTGTATT
>NW_005358689.1:124297-126174 GCF_000412655.1 Myotis brandtii
GGGAGGACTTGAATCACAATGTTCCAAGTCAGAGTCAGGTTCAGCTCACTGTTTTGAAAGTGTGAGACCAGGTCGTTGCAGTGTTGGCTAACAAAGGCTGTTGTTTGGAGTGTTCTCCACAAGCATTTTCCCATAAGGAAAGCGCTTCCTGTGGGACTGTCCCAAGTGAAACCTTTTGAAGGTCAATTGTCAAGTTCTAACATACGATGATATTCAGTCTTCATCCTGGCCACACTCTGTGGTTTCTGTGCATATGTGGGCATACCTTCCTAAAGATCTGATTTAAGATTCAAAAGTTTATTGAGTTTAATGGATATTTACTATTTTTAGTCTGCTCAGTACCTCTAGTACACTTTTGGGACATTCCACTCCCCAGTTGTACCTGGTTCTTTAAAATAAAATAAATAAATAAATAAATAAATAAAATAAATAATAAAATACAATATAAAATAATAAAATAAAATAATAAAATGAAATAAAAAATATATATACACACACACATACACACTTCAGAGAGAGGAAGGGAGAGGGAGAGAGAGATAGAAGCATCAAATGATGAGAGAGAACCATTGATCGGCTGCCTCCTGTACCTCCCCCCCCCTATTGGGGATCAAGCCCGCAACCCAGGCATGTGCCCTGATTGTGACTGAACCATGACCTCCTGGTTCATGGGTCGATGCTCAACCGCTGAGTCACCCCAGTTGTGCTGTACCTGGGTCTTGTGGTCAGGAGCAGTGTTTGTTATAGCCACCCCACCCCTACCTTGGACCCAGCCACAGCAGTGGGTAATAATGCAGGCTGGGCAATCCTGGTCCAATTAAGGATGAGACCGTGGCTCAGGCAGAGCTAGATTACTTCAATTTGGGTAAAAAATATGCAGTTTGGCAGTGTGTTGGTGGGTTCTTTGGATATAGCCATATACTGGTCTTTATTGTGACAAGGAACATGTGTGATGGCAGAAAAAACAGGAGCTATAAACGAGAAGACCCCGGTGGCAGTTCTTCCCAGCTTCATCAACAAACTGGTCACGGACTTTCTGAAAGTCCGCTCCCTCGATGATTCTAAAAGGATGATGGTACCCATCCTGGACATCACCAGGATCTTAGGAGAGTAAAACTCGGCCAACAAACAAGAAATGACTTGGAAAGTCACCAGGTGCTAGAGTGGGAAGTGGGTGCCACTGAGGAAAGATGGTGGCCTTTGGATTAGGGAGATCAGGGTTCGAGCCCCAGCTGGAAAGAATTGGGGTCAAATTGCTTAACCTCTTTGAGTTTTAGTTTCCTCGTTTCTGTAATGGACATAAGAACATCCACTTCCCAGCTGTAGGAGAAATGGCAAAGCTGGTCGGACGCTTCAACAAGTATAAGTGAAGTTCCATTTATGCGAGTTCTCTCTTCCTTTGTAGGAAAGGCGGCAGTTAAGAGCGTTGCTCGTTTTCTACTGGAGTCTAGCTTTTCTCGCAGAGTGAGGAAGATGGAGGGGGCAGAGAACTGGCTGTTTGTTCTCTCTGCCGCCTTGGAGTCTGCCAAGCTGAGGAAGACAGATGCTTTCCGAAGCTCCTGTGTGCCATCTCTGTTAGGGTCTCCCATCTGCTTTGGTCCTATTGCTGCTATCGCTGTGGGTTCTCCAGTGTCATTTGTCTCAGACTTGCTCATGTTTATTGGAAATTTTCATGGATCATTTCAGGAGTCTCCCACCTGCCTTTTTCTATGTCCCCCCCTGACCCCATTCAGCTCTTCACTTGTCTTGTTTTTATTTATCTTCCTATCAGGTGTGTTGTTTGGGTAGAGACTTCGACAAATGTCTTATCTGTTGCATCTATCCTGGATTTCCCAGCTTTGTACCATGAAGACTCTTCGGGTATGAGATATAGTTTC
>NW_005358689.1:127520-129532 GCF_000412655.1 Myotis brandtii
CCTTCCCTCCCCTCTCCTTTTCCTGACTTTACCCCATCACCTCTTATTGTCCCTCTGACTCTGCACCAAAACTTTCCTTCACCTCTGGGTTAAACGTCATCATCCCGTGATGCCACCTCCAGAATGTACTCTGGCTTCTTCCCAGGAAGTCTTTGCCCTGGTTGGCTCTCCACCACCATCATCCCATGGGCCCAGTGCCCTTCTCATTCCTACAGGGCATCTCCAGCTCACAACCATTGCAGGGGCACTTCTCCTTTTTCTGGGACCACAGGTTGACGTCACCAGGAGCATTTCTTAGGGAGCAGAGCTTAAGGGAGAGAAGTGCCACAGAAAGAGTGGAAACGCACATTCAAATGTGTTAACCTGCATGGGACGCCTTAAAGTGGCCTCGTGTTAAGTGGTTAATAGTTAGTACTCTTCAGCACTGGTTTCTTATGCAATGCTACTTGGGGAGGTTGGGTTGGGAATATCTTGCAACATTTGGAGACTCTGAAACTTAATACTGTGCTGATCTAGCCGCATGATAGTTCAAGCTCAACTGTAGGAACAGAGAAAGAAATACGGCTTTGATGTTAGAAATAGAAAAAGGAATGTTTTGCTCACTATGATTATCAGTCATTTTGGGGCAGAATCGCTGGCTCATCTTTTGGAAGACTTGGTAAAAGTTTCATGCCTGGCTGTAATCCCTCCTTTCTCCTTAATTTTAACTAAAAGCATGCCCCAATGTTCTACTTCTTTTTTTATTTTTAAAGTTCACTGATCATCTTGAACTCGATCTAAAAGTGTGAGAAATAGAGGTATTTCCCTCTGCTGTGTTCACATGGTTTTTCTTTCTTTCCTGTTCTTCTGTTTAACTTTGTGCTTTCATGATAGCGCTTTTTAGGGTCCAGTTTGCATTTCTTGTATATTGCGTGTCCTCTCTCAGGGCCTGTGGTTTCTGGAAATCAGGAACCACGTTCGGGTCTTTGCATTTCCCCCAGAACCAGCCTAGCACCTCATATGGAGCAGGTACCCTTTAATGTTAACGAAAATTAAAAATAAATCCGTCTGTGCCAAGATGAAGGACCAAATGCCAACTAATGTTCAATGTAAGGGAGGAATTCACAATGTTACAGACACGCTATTGAGGAGAGCTCCCGCTGGGGTGCCCGCGCCGGTTTTATGGATGCGAGAGAGCAGCTGATTAAATATTCAGGAATGTTATGAGCCGGTAGTGAAGCCATTTGGAACTTGACATTGGCTTTGCTGGGACTCTCTACACCACGGAAATCAGCGAAGGCTGCACAGCAGGGTTGTTTGCTTCTTTTGAGAGTCAGTTGGCCGGCACTCCATGGGCAGTAACTGCAGCAGCGAGCCTGGATCCCTGGTAGAAATGGCAAAGCTTGAGGACATAATTGAGCATTAGCTGTAGTCAAGAGTTTCCTCAACGACCAAACTTTGCAATAGGAAGCCTCACAGAAGTGCAATCCATGAATTGTCAGCGGGGCAGTTCGACAGTTTTCTAAACAGTAGGGCTGAAGGCAAGTAGGACAACATGCTTACAGCGCCTTCGCTGAAAGGGTCAGATCTTCGTCAAAAACAAAAACAAAACCAGACAACAGCTGGAGAAAGCAAGACAGACAGCTTCTCACAGGCAGTGTCCCCACATGGCAAAGCTAGGTCACGGTATTTGTGGGCATTGAGATCTATATTGTGATCTGTCCTATTGGCTCTAAAGACTTAAGACTCTTATCTTTCCCTGGCACTGACATGATTAAGTCTATGGCAATGTTAAGGAACATTAGAAAAATACAATCTTAGCCCTAGCCCCGTGGTCGGCAAACTGCGGCTCGCGAGCCACATGCGGCTCTTTGGCCCCTTGAGTGTGGCTCTTCCTAAGCCTTAGGAGTACCCTAATTAAGTTAATAACAATATACCTACCTATATAGTTTAAGTCTAAAAAATTTGGCTCTCAAAAGAAATTTCAATCGTTGTACTGTTGATATTTGGCTCTGTTGACTAATGAGTTTGCC
>NW_005358689.1:129615-161230 GCF_000412655.1 Myotis brandtii
TCTCACATTGATGTTTCTCTCTCTCTTCCCCTCTCTCTTCCAGTCTCTCTAAAAATCAATGGAAAATATCCTCCGGTGAGGATTAAAAAACAAAAAATCTTACAAGAAAATGTTAGAAGGTGTATTTGAAGTTATGCAAAGCATATTTAGTGCATATCAAAGTAGTATGGGGAAATTCTAACCCACTTCTCATTTTCCAGTTTCTAGCTCAGTGGATGCTGCAACATCTGAGCGCTTCCTCAGTGACCCTTACCTGCAAAGACTGTTTAAACATCTTTCTTGTTATCTTACCTGCTCATTCACTAACATTTTATTTTCATAGACCATTGTATTCGTAAAATCCTTCACACCGTGGAGAAAGAAGTGCTAGTCAAGTCCACGTAGATTGTGAGACTGTTCTGAAAGAATGATTATAAGCGATTTTAAGATGTTTTTGGAAAAAAATAAAAATATTCTTCACAAGACGTCCAAGTTGTATATAATCTGAATATAGCAGAATATTGTCAGGTTTAATTTTATTTTTAAAAATCTTTACGGCCTGGCCAGTGTGGCTCAGTCGTTGAGCGTTGGCCCATGAACCAGGAGGTCACGTTTGGATTCCCACTCAGGGCACATGCCCGGGTTGTAGGCTGGATCCCCAGTAGGGGGCGTGCAGGAGGCAGCCAATCAGTGGTTCTCTCTCATCATTGATGTTTCTCTCTCTCTCTCTCTCCTCTCTCCCTTTCTCTCTAAAATCATTAAAAATATATTTTAAAAAACCTTTATGATGTTGAGACTATAAAATAAATCACAGAAGAGAGCTTAAAGAGATTCCATTGTGTGTAAATATGGTATTTTTGGCTAAAAACTTCTGGCATCCTACAAGTGGTTGATGGGGTGCACTGAAGAATTCTGGGAAGGCTGGAGCTGCCCAGTTGATTCAGAAGGTCACAGCAGTACGCAGCGTGCAGCTCGCATATCAAGCTGGTCGTGACTGTTGAAAAGCGCCAGGCAGGGCCACTCAATCACCCAGTGGAGCGATCTCCAGAGACCTCTCCCAGGCTCCCCACAAGTGCTCCTTGCTTTTCAGCAGTCCTCCGCGTGCATAAAATTAACAACACGCTACCAGGGCTTCTTAGATCCTAAGTGGAGTCCCCGAGAGTGACATTCCTTCCCACACGTTTGCAGCCTTCCGGTGAGAATTACTGCTGGACGCCATTTATTCGAGCAGAAGGTGTGAGTTTAAAGGCGTGAACAAACAAGCCCGCAATGGATTAGCCGTCTTGACTCACGTACGGATGGATGCTTGAGTCACCCGGGGACTGCATCTGAACACTTCAGGAACTGCTAAATCTTCACCAGCGCATCTTCGGGAAGGCTGACGTGGTCTGCACCGCTGTCTCCACGGAATCTTTCAGCTGGGCTTTCATTGTCCACCTGGTTGTTTTAGTGCAATGTAGGTCCAACCCTCACCACCTCCTTCTGTGAAGACTTTTAGAGCGAGCTCTGCCAAGAGAGAACCAGCTCTTTCTCACCCATTTGGTGGTTTAAACCAGAAAACATAGAGACAGTCAAAGGAAAAACTGAAGCTAGTTGAAGATTCACTTGTCTGTAGAAGAATGACAATGGCGGTGGTGGTGGAGGCTGTGATGATAGACATTTATTAAGTTATTAACCACTAATGTCACTACAGTAAGTCATTTCATCATCTCACAGTCCTATGAGATAGGTACTATTTTTATGTCCATTTTGTGAAATGAAATCACCATGTCCAAGTCAAATAGCTCGCCACTGGTGTAGGCTGGATTTTAAGCCCAGCAATCTGAGCACAGAGCCTACCTCTTAACGATTACCCTTAAATACTCCAAATGATCCTCTGTATGGTGCTCCCAGGAAGGACAGGGACAGCATCTGGGCCAATATGTCTGTGTTCTCCAAATGACAGACCCTACCCCAAACTTCGTCTCTTATTTTTCTTTGCTTTCTGTATCTCACCCGATTTCACATAGGCATATAAAGGAGAGTTTTTATTTGCTTGATTTTTGCAATAACCTTAGAGTGTCCACATGTTGCAAATAAAAGTACAGGGTACCCACCTAAATTGGAATTTCAGGTAAATAACTAATACTTTTCTAAAGTATGTCCCAAAGATCGCATGGTCCATACTTATATGAAACATTGTTTGGTGCTCATCTGAAATTCCAATTTAGGGCGGTGGTGGTGGAGGCTGTGATGATAGACATTTATTAAGTTATTAACCACTAATGTCACTACAGTAAGTCATTTCATCATCACACAATCCTATGAGATAGGTACTATTTTTATGTCCATTTTATGAAATGAAATCACCATGTCCAAGATCAAACAGCTCGCCACTGGTGTAGGCTGGATTTTAAGCCCAGCAATCTGAGCACAGAGCCTACCTCTTAACGATTACCCTTAAATACTCCAAATGATCCTCTGTATGGTGCTCCCAGGGAGGACAGGGACAGCATCTGGGCCAATATGTCTGTGTTCTCCAAATGACAGACCCTACCCCAAACTTCGTCTCTTATTTTTCTTTGCTTTCTGTATCTCACCCGATTTCACATAGGCATATAAAGGAGAGTTTTTATTTGCTTGATTTTTGCAATAACCTTAGAGTGTCCACATGTTGCAAATAAAAGTACAGGGTACCCACCTAAATTGGAATTTCAGGTAAATAACTAATACTTTTCTAAAGTATGTCCCAAAGATCGCATGGTCCATACTTATATGAAACATTGTTTGGTGCTCATCTGAAATTCCAATTTAGGTGGACTTCCTGTATTTAATCTGGCAACCCTATGTAAGCTGAGCCTCAAACCCGGATGTCAACACCATAAAAATCATTCAACGATCTCATAGAGATCTTAGGGGAAAAAACCCCAACACCTTGCCGTAGGTTTGTCCGGTTGGGGATGAAGTGCCGGTCAAGTTTGTCTTGGGACTGAGCTAAACAGATCAGGCGTGGCGTTCCTGTCCATCACAGCTCTATTCCCTGGTGTTCTCCGAGTCCTGCTGCGAGTTTGGGGAGGTGTGCTTAGAGTACAGGTCATTTTACTTTGATAGATGCACAGCACTAGGAACCCGTCACTTGAATTATAATAAAATTCCTAAATGTTGTTTTAATGATGTGAGCCCCACATTGCAAAGGGTCCTCTTTGCCGTGGCCTCTAAAATAAAGTAATCGACCCTGACGCCATTCAGCGTGGGACCCATAACTCACGTCACAGTCAATTATCTCTGGGTGGACTTTAGCACAGTGGGAGCCATTGTCCAGGTAATGACAGCGGCTTGCGGGGCCCATGTATCTGCGGGGGGCCAAGCCTGTGATTGAGGGCCAAGCCTCATTGAAGTTTGCATGCCCAGCACTTAGCCCTGTGCCCGGCACATTTACATCTATAACAATCACTTACTAAGCACCTACGGTGCATTCACGCGGGGTCAAGGGGGCAATGACTTAGGTCCCTTCCCTGTTCTCATGGAGTTACAGTCGGGAGAAGCGGTTCACTGTATAAGTGAAAACATACTCAGGACAGAGCTCCAAGGCCTTTGGGAACTGGAGGATCCCTTGGCTTCTTTGTACACAGATGAGGAAATCGAGGCCCAAGGATGGTGACGCTATTGGAAAACAGAAGACTGGGGCTTGGAAACCAGCTTCACCATTTAGTCCCTGAGCAAGTCACTCAACTTCCCTTAGCCCGAGTTCGCTCATCTGTAAAATGGAGATCATATTGCCGCCTAGGTTATAAGGTGAAAATGAGAAAATGGTCTAGAGACCGATCATTATATGATTGTCAAGGATAATGTTCAAAGACATAGAACTGAGGTTGCATAGTTGAGCACTTGAAGCTACAGACACAACGACGTACAGTCGTTCAGAGCATGGGTGCTGGAGCCTAATGTTGAGGTCCTTCTATTTACTGACCATGTAACCTCTTGGCAAGGCATTTAACCTTCCTGTGCCTCAGTTTCCTCATCTGTGAAGACAATCCGGGTCCCTACCTCGAAAGATTATTGTAAGCATTAATAGAGTTAACACATGCAAATATCAAAAGCACTCAATAAGTGTCCTTCATAATCGGTATCCATTGCAACATCTGGGTGTGGAGGGATAGATTTGTTGTCTTTAGGCCGCTAAGGCCAATTGCCCCTCTAACCTGTCTCCTTCCATTTCAACGAAGAGAGATCCATTTTAGGAAGAGAGCAAAAAGAGATGTAAGTTCCACTGTCGGTTTCTGAAATAATTACCTGGTCCAGGGATGTTTTTAGGATCATGTACTTTGATCGGGGACTTCTGAACAGCCCCCAAATAAAAATATCAGCAATGGCAAGCGGAGAGAAATGGAAAACTGATTTATTCATTCCCAGTCAATAAAGTAAGCATGCAGTAGCTGGGTTGTAAATACCCCTGCAAAGTGAGATTTACAAGACATAATATTGGAAGACAGATTCATCCCAGCTGAAGGCGCATTGCCGTGTTAGCAAGCTCAGTGGAATTTATAAGGCGAGGTCTTTGCATAAGGAGAGTCCAGAGGCCTTGGGGAGTCGGACGCAGGAGGTGAGCTCAGCACAAGTTGCATTTGCATCTCCAGGAAGGCCAGCCAAAGCGCTTTCTGAAAATATTGCCGGGAAAGGGGAATAAAAAAAAACCACACACACAACCCAAGGAGGGGCATCAGCTTTGTCTAAAACTTCCTTTTACTCAGGACTGTTGGGTTTATAAATCAAAATTATGTGTCCAGTGAGGAAATGGGAAGTAAAACTCTTTCCAAAAGAAAAAAAAAAGAAAAGAAAAGAAAGCAAGTGATTCATTTTGGCCGAAATAATTGAAAACACAGAAAGTCCAAGTGCTCCTGGCTGCCTGGCCATGAGCTTACCTGTCGCTTTGCTGTCGAGAAGCAGACTTCACGGTGAGGACTTGGAAGATGAGCCATCTGTCGATGCAGATCTTTAAACAATTTGGTGAAATCAGTTGGAGCCCAATCCTTGGATGCTTACAAGATTTTTGACTTCCTCTTCATGTGGGGCAGAATCCAAATAGAGCAGCATGATTGTGTTCACTTTGTGCAAAAGAAAGAAAAAAGGAAAGAAAATAAAGGAAGAAAGAAAAAAGAAATGGAAGGAAGAAGGAAGGAAGGAAGGAAGGAAGGAAGGAAGGAAGGAAGATGGAAGGAAGGAAGAAGACCATCCGGGTCCCTACCTCAAAGGATTATTGTGAGCATTAATAGAGTCAAAAGCACTCAATGCATGTTATTTATAATCAGTATAAATAAGGAGGGATGGGGGAAGGAAGGAAATAAGTAAGAAAAAATGGGCCAAAGGGTAACTTCTTCGGAGATACAAAGTCAGATTTCTAAGTTGCACACCACAGTGTCTGTTGGGCATTTGGTTGACCTTGAGGGCTGGCTAAGAAAAAATGGGCCAAAGGGTAACTTCTTCAGAGATACAAAGTCAGATTTTTAAGTTGCACACCAGTGTCTGTTGGGCATTTGGTTGACCTTGAGGGCTGGCTCACTTCTGGCTGCAGGACCCTGAGTGACTGAGGCTGGGGAATGTGTGCAAGGAGCCCTTTGTTCTCTTAGGAACCAAATAAGGGAACAATAGTAGCTGCAAGGCCAGTGCCCAGCCACGCCTCTGCAGGGCTCAGCAAAAATTGAGAAGGGAATTAAGACGTTCATGGTTCACTTTTGCAAAAATGGTCTCACCCCGTGAAAGGGAAATGTATTTTCTATAGGTAGAACAGACAAGCTTTTTGTATTTTGTTTTTAGGTTTCAGTACCTGGGGGACATCATGGGAATAGGATGGTGATAAAGTTTAGTTAGTGAAGAAGTTTTTGTTTTTTCTTAATTGAACTCATGTCAATTCATAGAATGTTTTCTTGTTCTTCTTCTTTTTTTCTTCTTCTGGTCAACCAAGAGGCCATGAGCCCCTGCTTCGCTTAAGAACTGATTTCTGGCCCAGGTGGTGTGGCTCAGTGGTTGAGCATCAACCTATGAACCAGGAGGTCGAGGTTTGATTCCCGATCAGGGCACATGGTCGGGTTGCTGGCTCCATCCCCAGTGGGGGGAGTGTAGGAGGCAGCCGATCAAAGATTCTCATCATGGATGGATGTTTCTATCCTTCTCTCCCTCTCCCTTCCTCTCTGAAATCAATAAAAATTCATTAAAAAATAATAATAAATAATAAAAAAGAGAACTGATTTCTGAAGGGATACATTCAGGTGTGTGTCCCTGAGGTCCAGGAGAGGATGGCGACCTAGACTGTGAGCTTCCTGGGTCAAGGTTTCTTCATCTCTGTCTCCCCAACTGGAAGTATGTCACACTGTGGCCTTCAATTAAAGTTCTTATTAAATGAGGGCGGCAACCCAATCCCAGGCCTAGTGTTGCTAAGGTGTGTGGTGTGAGTTCCTGAAGCAAGGCCTGTGGTAGATGGGTCCCCCAGCTGGGTTTAGGGCCCCACTACAGTATAGTTTAGATAACTTGCCTTTTTTTTTAGAACCGGTTTAATCAAGTGCAGCTAACTTCCCCTTTCTGAGTTGGGGACTAGGCAAGTCAGAGCTTTGGCTTTCTAATTTATCAGCCAGTAAATTACAACAGTAAAGGTCTTGTGTAGGCCAGGGATTTTCCACACCGAGTGAGGGGGATCCTGGGGGGCCCGGCAGAGCCCATTAGATATATGACTCATGTTTTGGGTAGCATTACATGTGAACTTGGAAAGGTCAAGCCAAGAAAAGCTATTTTCCATAAAAATAAATTAAAATGTTAAAAGCTCTCCTCCGTGACACTGGAATTTTGAACGCTGCTATGAAATTATTAATCAGAAGGCATACCAATTTGTATCAGTGAGGCATATGGGATAACTAAAGAAATGGGAAATAAGGCATATTTTAAAACTCGCAGACAATTCGAAAATAAAGCAGAACCAGCTTAAGAGATCTAATTTTTACATAGCTCACAGATTGTCGCTCAAGGCAGTATCATTTCTCTCTGTTGTCTAATATTTGGTATAGTTTATATTAGAAAGCAATAATTACCGTATGTTTTGTGTGTCTAGTTATACTTCCATTCTGAACGTGAAACATTGGTTTGAGTAATTATGGTTAATTGCATATGGTTAATTGCATTATGGTTAATTGCATGATGGTTTAGGACCGTGGTCGGCAAACCGCCGCTCGCGAGCCACATGCAGCTCTTTGGCCCCTTGAGTGTGGCTCTTCCACAAAATACCACATGCGCGCACGTACAGGGCGAAGTTGACTTAAAACTTTAAGTAACGTTTATTAAGTTAATTTTAGGGAACGTTGTGGAGTGAAAGAAGATGTAGTGTCGAGGATTGAGAAAGGTATGTTGAGATGGTTTGGACATATAGAGAGGATGAACGAAAGGAGATAGACGAAACAAGTATACAAGACGAGTGTGGATGGGAGAGTTGGAAGGGGTCGACCTCAGCAAACGTACCTCAATCAGATTGAGGACGTTTTAGCAAAAGCCAGCTTAGGAGTACCCTAATTAAGTTAATAACAATGTACCTACCTATATAGTTTAAGTTTAAAAAATTTGGCTCTCAAAAGAAATTTCAATTGTCGTACTGTAGATATTTGGCTCTGTTGACTAATGAGTTTGCCGACCACTGGTTTAGGACATTAAATAATCGCCCAACTTGATTCTGAGGTGTGAATAAGAAGAAGCATTAAATTCAGGCATATGTGAAAATGTGGTGCATTTAAACATACATAAAAACCTATAATTCAGGAAGAATTCTTAGTTAAATTAAAAGAGATAACTAGATGGTCGGAGGCCTCTTCCAATTCGATGAGTCTAATGACTTGGGAAGGGAAACAGAAGCAGAAATACAGTGCACACGTCTTCCGATGGCTTTCTGCGCTTCTTGGTTGGCATCTTGGGTGTATATGTTTCATTTGGGACAGAGGGCATCACGCCCTCTGCTTTGTGCCCTCCAACTGGGTGGCCACGTCCTCATGGCAGCGAGCTCCAAGCCTTCTAGTGCGTCTGGTGAGGTTCTGCACATGGTGGGCAGGAGAGAGGGTTTAGGCAGCAGAAGCGATGGACTCTGGTTCGGACCAGAAGACACGCCCAACAGGCTGACCCTTACCTACGAGGTCTGGACCGCTTCTCCAGCAGATCTCGAATCTGACCTCTGACCAGGAGGGAATGAGAAACATAGTCGGTGTCTAAGAAATCTGGAATGAGAGGATGAAAGGGTCAATAAAGGGGCTACAGACTACTCTCAGCTTGGAACTAGAGGGAGGAGGCTCTGGGCCTTTCTGGAGGGGACATGGATTTGAAACGTGTTCTGTTTTTTCAAAGAAGCCCAAGTAGGGTCTGAAGAGGTCTCAACAGGAGATGGGAGGTGGCAGGCAGGAGGCAAGCAGTGGCCGAGTCTCTGGGAGGCTGTTCAGTGTAGGATCCGCTTTGGTCTTATTTCCCTCCCTTGCCTGAGAGGAAGGAGGTGATGGGGCCTTCTGGGGAGATCGATCTCTTCATTTGAAGCGCAGAATGTTGGTACTGGAAGGCCATGGAGCTGAGGATACTGAGACCAGAGAGAAGTTACTCCACAAGTCGGAACAAGAACACTGATATTTGTATTTCCTCGGTCCAGTGTTTTTGGCTTGTTGGTTGTTATTGTGTTTTTCTTTTTGCCTTAATCTTTATCCTGTTTCCCTCGAATCTAAAGATTCTTGTGTGATTTTTTTTTTCTCCTAAACTACAGGGTGTTTGAGTACTCACTCTTTTTTTGCTTGTTTTGTTGTGTCCTGTTCTAGCTCTTCTGGGAGATAAGCTCATTCAATTTATCTGCAATTTCAATCATGAACAACCATCTCTCTTAGATTAGACATGTCTCATCAGAGGTCACCCCATCCTACATTTCCCCAGTGAGAGTCCATGCTCTGAAAGGTGACCCCGCCGTGGTGGGGAAGAGGAGCACTGGGGACGCCCATGACTGTGATATATGATGATATTTCTGAAGAAAGTCAAAACCATTCAGAGACCAGGTTTTGATGAATGGCAGGAAATGGCGGCCTTGCAACCATTCCAGATTCCCAGAGGCTGATTGTCATCGGGTGACGATAAGAATTTTAACCGGCGTGTTATGGAACCAAGACCAAGGCCAAGACTCGGTCAGGAGCATTTTGCAAGGGTCTCTTGTTATAGAGCATTGCCCCTGGGAGAGGTGCTTAAAATAGTGTTGCACTTACCTGAGACTCATTTCTAATTGTCTGCCCAGGCGAAGAATTAGCCAGGAAAAAAGCCTACTGCAAAATACTCTGCTGGGAATATGGAAAATACTCACCACCCACCCCATCCCTCTTCTAAGGGGACACTTTCTCCAAGGAACACAACCCTCATCATACAATCATTAACTTGGACACAAGGCTGCCAGTGAAAGGACCTATATTTGTTCCCATGTATCAACGGGCCTCTACCCTTCAATCATGTTGCTGCTGCTGGTCCACCCCCATCCCTCTTCTAAGAGGACACTTTCTCCAAGGAACCCAACCCTCATCATAGAATCATTAGCTTGGACACAAGGCTGCCAGGGAAAGGACCTACATTTGTTCCTGTGTATCAGCGGGCCTCTACCCTTCAATCATGTTGCTGCTGCTGGTCAAGAGACAGCAGGGAAGCTCATTTGGTTAGAACATCATCTCAATACCCCAAGGTTGCAGCTTTGATCCCCAGTCAGGCACATACAAGAATTGATCAACAAATGCATCAATAAGTGGAACAACAAATCCATGTTTCTCTCTCTGTCTCGCTCCCTTCTTCTTTCTCCCTAAAAACCAATACATAAATTTTTTTAAAAAGCAACAGCAGGGACACAACCGAAGACTTTTCATCTTTTGGTGGGAAACCAATCAATACCAAAAGGATATTTACACGAGAGCAATAACACAACTGAGCTGATGGAAAACATTATCCCGCTATAGACTGTGATCGCTTGGTTTCATAAGCACAGTCAAGGGTAATAACTGAGAGGAACAACAGTGAACAAAAACTTGGGAAGAGTCTGGCACCCAATGGTTTCCCCTTCGTCTGACCCTTTGAAAATGACCCAATCCCTGAAACTCTCATTATATCATTTCGAGGGTGTTGGTGATCTCTGCCATCTCTTTGGTAAGCTCTTCTCCATCTGCCCTTCTGTCAGGCACAGTCTTGGGGACACAGTCCATATGCCATACACATGTTTTAAATCGATCTCTCTCTTGGGTGGTAAACCCCACAATAGGATTGTCTAGGACAACACCAGGTCTTCCCCTTAAAACGCAGTTATTAAATTATTCAAAGCAAAAGATATTTTTATACAAGGCTGTAGGGTTTTAATAAGGCCAGCTATTTAGGAAGTGGTGACAATGTGCAGCCTTCCAAAAGGGGAAGCCTCGGAGGTGCTGTGGTAATAATGCAGTTACTTAAAGAACATTTAAACTACAAATATCTCTGTGGTTTTTTATTTGGTTCCACACTACAGTCACTTTGAGAAATTTCTCAAACCTTGGCTAATCACTTTAAAACGTAAGGCTTAGCAAATTGTTCTACTTCCCCAAATGCTCTGGTTCTTTCAACCCCCAACCCCCCCCACCCCTTTTTTTCTTGTATTTGATAAAGGTAAGTAATTTGATGCCAAGAACAACTATTGAAGAAAATTGAATGTGAGCAAAACAGATGGGAAAATAATAATCGTAGATCTGAAGTTGCAGTAAAGTCTCAACTATTGATATGGAAAAGGAGTAATACATAGTGAAGATACAGGGATCACTTCTTCTGAGTGCCGAACGTTTGGTCCATTGAAATAGGGAGATGTGCTTGGTTTGTGTGATGGAAAAACAGAACTTACTGAGAGGGACCAAAACCCTTGTGTTCCAGTGCGTGCTGAGTCATGTTAGAAGCAGCAGCTGGAAGTGTGTGCCTGCGTGTGCATGCGTGTGTTTGTGTGTTTTAACCTGATTTGGAATGACGTTCACCTTTCTCAGTACCTCTCCATCTGAATGCGCATTGACCTAGAGTGGAAATCTTTTGTGCAACCCGGTGACCGGTGGTGTAGTGACATCACTCAGTACCTTCCATCTGAATGCGCATTGACCTAGAGTGGAAATCTTTTGTGCAACCCGGTGACCGGTGGTGTAGTGACATCACATGGTCACTACAGGGAGCCAGAGTTAGGTCATGGGCCAGGAGCCACATGGACGTGAACTGCAAGAACAGCGTAACTGTGCCTTTCTGAGCTCTGCGTCTAACCTACAGAAGAGGTGAGACCCAGTGGTCTGCCTGTTCTCACCTTGTTCAAGGTCAGCAGAAGGCAGTTACTTAGTTGCTTCATGAGCGTTAATCTTATTTGACCAACTAGATTATGAGTTTCTGGAAGGTAGGGGCTGTGCCTTATACTTTACAGATGTTTGGCACGTCTTTGGAAAATCTGTCTCTGAACCTGGCACAGTACAGAAAAGGTAACTAGGAGATACCTGATGAATGAATGAAGGACAGCTTCAGATTGGAGAGACTACAACTGCTCTATTGTCACGAGCTCATTTCCAAAGGGTCCAAGGCTTAGAACATTCGTTATGCCCTCAGGCCTTCTTCCCGTCACACTGCCTTCTCAGATGTTCCCTAAGGTAAATCTCCCACACCCACTACAGGAGATGAATGCTCCTGGGTTTAGTATAGTGGGCTAGTGGCTTCTAAATCAGACCATCAAAAGCAAAATCTTTACCCTTCACAGAATCTAGAACCCTGAGCTGGATGGCCTATGGTACTGCTTATACTGAGGTGTGGGTTCGTACAGAGTGAATACAGTTCCATTTCATTCATTTTGATAATCATTATAGTTGACATACTTTAAGTACCTACTATGTGCAGTGGTCCAAACCTGCACAAGCAACATAACTTTTTCTTATAACACTCTTTAGGGGGGGCATTGGTGTTTTTCTGTTACAAGTGAAGACACTGAGACTCAGAGAGACTAGGTTAGTAATCAAAGGGATCATAGCTTGAAAGTAGCAGAATCAGGATTTGAACTCAGGTCTCTCTGACTCCAAAGCCTATGTTCCTGCCACCAAACAGGCTGTTGTTCTAAAATCAAACAGCTATAAACTCAAACATTCAGTTTACCATGATATATCAGTGTCTCTCCATTGCTTAAAGAGGTTGCAGGTTTATTTTTTTTTATTTATTAAATATATTTTTATTGATTTCAGAGAGGAAGGGAGAAGGAGAGACAGAAACATCAGTGATGAGAGAGAATCCTTGATCGGCTGTCTCCTGCACACCCCCTATTGGGGATCGAGCCCACAACCTGGGCATGTGCCCTGACAGGGAATCAAACTGTGACCTCTTGGTTCATAGGTCGAAGCTCAACTACTGAGCCACGCCAGTCAGGCTTCAAAAGTAATTTCAATTAAAAATGAAATGTAAAGCCCTAGCCGGTTTGGCTCAGTGCGGACATGTGCTCTTGACTGGAACCGAACCCGGGACTCTTTAGTCCGCAGGCCTACACTCTATCCACTGAGCCAAACCAGCTAGGGCAAGAGGTGGCAGTTTTAAAGAATGATTCTGGATGCTCTCCTAGGCAACTATTAGAATTCCTTTAGTGGACTTACAGTTTTCAATTTTATAAACAACGATGTCTTTTTCCATCTCATTTTATCTTCACAATCGCCTATGGGTATATAAAGCTTAAGTAATCTGGATTCCAGACACACACAAAATGAGGTCATGGAAAAGGAAAGTAACTTGCCCAAGGTCATCCCGCGGGAAAGTGGCAGACTTCATAACTTCTTTCAGGTCTTCTCACTCTTCACCGTTTCATAAACAACCCCCTGTGCGTGCAAGACACTGGCCTGTGTGCCTGAAGGCTGATACGAGCCCGCTGTGGGCTCTCAGTGGCCATCATACAGAAAAGTCATGGAGAAGCATTGCGATCCCAGGCCCTACCTCCCATCCTGCACTCTGTTTACGACTTTCATGTGACTCTCAGGGTCTATCCCCTCCTCCGTGAGACAATTCATAGCGTTGTTCTGCATGCACATAAAATCAGTGTAGCTAAGGGGTTTGCAATTCAAATAGCCTCAGCGGTTCTCCGTGATCTGCCTTAGATTCCTCTGTTGGGTGTCATCTCTGAGACAGCAGGAGGCTTCTGAGCACACGTTGGAATGGAAACAGGTTCCTTGACTGTTCCCACAATTGTGCCTTCGCGGATGCTTTGCACCCCTAGCTGCCGGGGCTGATGAGCAGTGCCCTTCCCGCCCACATTTCCACCACAGCTTACCCTGGAGCCTGGAGAGGCTGGGTGGACTAGTGGTTTCTCCTTAACAGTGGGTGGCAAAAACCCAGAGGTTTAATCCCAGACCTGTTACTAATTTCCTGGATGGCTTTTGGGCCCGTCCATTAATCTCTCTCTATCATCGTTCCCTTCTCGGGAGGAGATAGCGAGAATAATGGGATGGTTTGTGCATTAACACATTTATGAGCCTGGTGTGCTATGTGAAAGCCTGGTTTTCTGGAAATGCTCAGGGGTAGCAGGTAAATCAAACGAAAACCGGTTTCTTTTTCTCTAATATGACAGGTTGACAGGATCTATCTTTCTGTGACTGCTGTAGTTAGAAACCAGAGCTGAGATGGATAAAGAGCTTAAGGTATGAGAAGCACTGTATTTTCAAATGCGGGGCCCTGAGCTATCTAATAATAATCACAGAGGTACCTTAAAGAGAGGGTGAGTACATGAGGGGATTTCTCTCATATCAGGACTCATAAAATGAAAATCTCCTCTTTTCCCAAGTGGAGCGTTGTTATTATTCATGGGGAATGGGGAGCTGAGACCGGTCTCACTAGGACTCTGGCTGGAAGTACTTAATTTTTTTTTAAATACAACAGAGCACTTTGGTTATGAATTTTGCAAATATTTTACTGCATCAGCATGACTTATATGAGACCAGGGAGGACAAAATAACCTCCGAGATGTCATTCTGGATAAACTGCATTGCATATTCTCTAAGAAATGGCCTTGCCTGTTTTGTGTCTATAAATTCTTCAGCCTCCTAGGAAGGGATGGGAGAGCTCTAAGGAGAATTCAGGTCCTGTGTGCAATGACCTTGTGCAAGTAGAAGGGAATGCGGTTGGGTTATAAAGCCGCAGTCTAGTCCCATCTTATTTGTGAGATGTAATTCTACTATTTAAATGCATTGGCTTGTTTTTACTCTTTGGCATTTTCTTGATTCAGGGACTATTGTTTTTGATGTGAGAACTAGGGGGGAAAAATCATCAAAAATAGTTCCTTTTTAAAGGAACCAGACAACTCAAGAGGTGTTGCCTTGTAAGGTAAAATGGAGTGTCTGCCTTTTCAGTGAATTCCTAGTCAACTGAGTCTAAGTAGACCATGGGGTGATATGAGAAAATATAACTCAGGAGAAATCTGGGAATTGTCGGGAGCAGACACATTGCCTTTAAAAGGCCATTTTGCAAAGTGCTCACACCATGTTTTCAAAAATCTCCCAGAATGGAAAATGACATGGAGAGTTTTTGTCAAAAAGCCTAGATATTGCATGATGGGTGATACACAGTGTCTGAAATGTAGCAAATGCAAGAGCCCTTTAGAAGTCTATTTTTGTTTTGTTTTGTTTTTCTTCTCTATTGACTTACAGAATTTATTAAAAGCAACTTAAGTTTCTGTTGTGGAATGAAACTGCTAGGAACCATTAAGATAACTGAACAAGATACAGAAATGTCCATGTTAAAATATAAATTTGTGAATATGTCGTTTCCACAAAGACATCAAAATGCCAATCAATTGGGCTTGGTCCACAATGAAAAGCCACATGCATGTAGTAATGATTAAAAGCATATCATTAACATACCTAATTACTGATGATGTAAGTTCCTCACATCTGTCCTTAAACATAAGTTACCTAGAATGCTCTTTTCAGCTTTAATGTTCGGTAAATATGTGGAGGTTTGATTTTACATTTATTTCCAAACTTGAATAGTTGATTCTTATACCTTGTTTATTTAACTGTGCATTTTAAAAACATAAAATAACATAATTAATACTTGATTTAATAAACATTATATTGTTTCAGCATCTGTTTTAAGTCAGTTAAACTTACCATTTTCCAAGCCATTTATCTATAAGCCACTTATAGTCAATGTAGTCAAGAATCTCAGGTATGATGCTGACGTGAACTTATGTGCAGTACACCACAAAACTCTTTGTTGAGACTCAGAATATTGTGGAAGGCATACAGTTTAGAATAATTCAAACATATTTACATGTAACTTACCAATAAAAACTGCTCTTTTATAAGTTATTTCTGCATATTGTAGTCTAGGTTATTCAGATCTATCTTTTTGTCAAAAATGAAAAAGTGCTAGGTAAGACATTTCCATCGAAAAATCAACTTAAAATCTTTGAAGTACTCAAAAAGAGAGAGACAGAAAATTCCAGGTCAATTTATGGATGGAAGCCAGTATCCAAAACAGTATTGCTAGAATTGGAACACTCAGGCTGTTTATGGCTTTAAAATATTTGCCAATGCAACACACTTGGATTTGGGGTTAGTGGCTAACTGGAGTGAGAGAGACACAAGTGAAGGCCCATGGTGTGCTGAACACTAGGAGTTTTATAGGATACTCTCACTGATTAAGCCAGAATGCAAAGAGGTAGGTACTTCGAGCTGAACCAGAGATAAACTCACTCTCTTCCCTTTAATATGAGAGAACATAGGAAAGACTTCATTGGTGCTGAGCATAGCAGAAGAAGAGAATGAAAAGGAAGAAAATAATTAAAACTGGTCCCTGAGATGGGTACAGGCTGGTAACAGATTTATACCCTGGACGCATATAACCTGGGTTAACCCAAGACCCTCAAGCCTTGGCTTGAGGTTGTCCCTGGCTCGAAGTGTCCCAGATATCTGGCAGAAGTAAGTACTACTAGTAAGCCTCTGTGTTGGAGGAAACTATTCACCTAGGGTTGCAGATTATTTTTCAAGGGCAATGATCAGCATGCACTCAAAAATAACTAGGCACCCAAGGAAACAAGGCAGTGAATAAAGAACTAGCAGAAATAACAGACAGTAGGAGACATGGGTCAGCACAGATACCAGATTTTGGAATTATCAGACATTTATAATAATAAAGGTGTAATATGCTAATTAGACCAGATGTCCTTCCGGATGACCTTCCGGGTGAAGCCAGGGCTGTGAGGGAAGCCCGTGCCAGCAGCCAGGGGAAGGAAGGCCTACTCTTGCACGTATTTCATGCATGGGGCCTCTAGTAGATTATAAAACAACTATGCTTGAACCTATCTACAGGAACTAGGAAACCATAAAAAGTGACAGAGAAAGATTTAGGGTTTTAGGATATCATAATGTAACTGAAACCTGATCAAAGGTAGAAATGACATTACTTCTCATGCCCGGAGCTTCTTCCTGGATTTTGATCAGCGATGTGATTCTCAACATGGTTAGTGTCTTTGTAAACCTCACTGAATCAGGTAATAGAGTAATATTGCCTTTATTTGGTCTACAAGATAGTCATCTCAGCAAGTCAATGAAAATAATTGTTCGCCACCCTTTCTCACATAACACAAACCTCCAAACAACCATAAGCAAACTGAGCTCAGTTTAATGGTTTCTGGCTTATAGTAAGTGGTTATATAAATGACTAGAGGCCCAGTGCATGAAATCCGTACACGGGTATGGTCCCTAGGCCTGGCCGGCAATCAGGGCCATCAGGGCCTTCCGGCTGCTGGCCGGGGCCTTCCTTTGTTCCACGCCGCCCCCAGGTGGTCAGTGCATGTCGTCATGGTGAATTGAACTCCCAGTTGGTCGAACTCCTGAGGGGACAATTTGCATATTAGCCTTTTATTATGTAGGATAACTCTTATTTTATTTTTCACCCCAAAGGATATTGTTTTTATGCTTATAGGCAAAAGAGTCTCTTGCATGGATGAAACCATCTTATTAGATAGTCTTTTTACAATTGTCACTTAAAATCACAAAAGAGTCTAAGTTCTGCATTCTTGTCATTGAACAGTTCATCTTCTTTTGAGGGTTAATTGTCTATTTTTGAACATCAATATCAGAGTATGTTTTCTGAGCATGTGTATGTATGTGTATAGATGCATATATGTGGCATATCTGGTGTGTGTCTGTGTGTGTATGTGGAGTGGCATATGGTTGCGTGTGTGTGTATGAGTATGTATGTGAGTAGGTAGTGTGTGTGTGCTCACACGTGTGTATGTATGCATGTATGTGTGTGCCTATAACCTTTACATTTCTGAAATAAGACTCACCCCTTAGGTCATAAATCAGGAGTTCCTTTTTTTCTTAGTTTTAGACTTATTGCTGACAGCCACTTGTAACCAAGTTCCCCCAAACACCCACACACAATGGAAGAATGGAGAGCTGGAGAGTTGGGCTTAGTTCCTCCAGGCTTATGGGGAGGAAAGGACTCTAATATGCAATACCTTTGAGTCTTATCGAAGCTGAGCCATTAGAGATGGAAGGAGGCAGCCTGCACAACTCTAAAAGCCATTTTGGTATGTGTCCTGAGAAGGCTAAGATTCATGGCATACATTTACGGAGGAAATCCTGATATGCTATTTCCAAATTCCTGAGCTGTGTGGTGGGAGGAATTATTAGGTAATTTCTACTTTAGATGAACATTAATCTCGGTTTAACAGCAGGTTTAGTGAAATGGCAATTTAAAAAAAAAATAAAGAGCAATTTAATTTATAATTTTTTTACCAGGACCATTAAGGAAGTGATATGCAATCATCCAATTATGTGTCTAGAAAGGGTTGTTGAATACAATGTGGCCCATCTCCTGGACAGAGTTATTCAGTGGATTAACATCTAGTCTCTTCAGCATTAGGGTTATTAATAACATTCATCAGAGGATATCTTCATAGCCTTATGAAGGAGAGGAGAAAGAACAAGGGGAGGAAAGAGGGTAAAGGAATGGATAAGAAAGCATGGAGGGAGAGGTAGACAGAGGACAGCTATCATCATGGTCAGCAATTTTACAAACAGCAAAGCCCAGAACTAACATATGTTAATCCGAGTTTAGTCTGTGAATGTACATGGACCTAGAACGAGGCCTGGGGATGCTGAATAAAGGCTAATACTCTCTTTAATTGAAGCCAGTTTTCTGTCTCGCTCTTGTGCCTGATGCCCAGCAATGTCTTTCTAAGTGTGAAAGGTTGTGTGCGCTGCCCCACTTCTGCTTTGCAAATCTTGTGTGAAATATTTGCCTGGCCCAGAGTCATTAGAAATTATCTACAGAGAAGTAGACTCTTGCAAAAGGAATTCTAGCTTAAAGATATCACAGTGCAGCCCGGCCGGTACTGCTTGGTGGTTGAGCGTCGACCTGTGAACCAGGAGGTCGAGGTTTAAGTTCTGGTTGGGTGGGGCATATGCCCAGGTTGCTGGCTGGGTCCCCAGTGGGGGGCATGCAGGAGGCAGTGGATCGGTGATTCTCTCTCATCTTTGATGTTTCTGCCTCTCCCTTCCTCTCCCATTATCTCTGAAATCAATAATATATACATATATGTTATTGCTCATCATTGTGTGAGCAGCTTTCTGTGGTAGCTTTCTCAGAACTGAATGCTCAGTCACAGTGTATGTGGACTCAGTTTGACTACATAGCATCATATTGCTCACCAAAAAGGCTCTACCTGGCCATACTCCCAGCTAGAGGTGAGAGTTCCCGCCTCTTAGCATTAAACAACTTCTCTACTTTCGTCAACCTGAAATTTTTCCGAACACCCAAGGGTTTTAACATCACTGCATATCCTTGTTAACCATTAGAATTTCACATTTTTTGATTGTCTTCATACCCTTTGCCATTTTCCTACTAAAATTTCTACCTTTTCCATATGGATTTTTTTAGAAGTATTTTTGGTATTAATTTATATTGCTTTAGGTGTTGAAAATATATTTTCTTAATTGTCATTTTCTGTTAAATTTGTCAGTGGTATCTATTGCTAAGCAGAAATTCTAAATTTTGTTGTAATCAAATACACCGATTTTCCACATAATAATTTCTGCTTTTAGGTTACTCACATTTCCTTTGACTATCCAAATCCAGACCTTAGTCTTCATTTTGGTACTATTAATTTGGAAGATTTCACGGAAAATTCCCAGAAGAGATTAGATGAACACGAAAGATAAACACCATTTACCTATATATTTAAAAAAATTAATAAATTCATCAACAAAGAAGTTAAAATGGAAATTATAAGCCATTTAGAACTATGAGAAAACAAATAAAGGTCCTATTATCTATGGGGAAAAAGCCAAAGTAATTCTTGGGGGAAATTTTATGCTCTGAAATGCATTTACAAAACAAAAAAATAGTCAATGAATAAGGCTTTTAAACTTTCAAAGTTAGAAAAAACAAGCAAACAACAAAATAAACACAAAGCGATTAAGAATAAGGAATAGTAAAGAGAAGAGCAGAAACTAGGGAGTCAATGAAGAGAAATGTAGAAAGCCCCTGTTCTTTTAGGGCTGAGACTGAGAATTAGTCCAGTTGGTGATAAAAAGTTTCTTAAGACATGGAATAATTACAGAAAAAGATATACCTAACATATTTTAGTATCAAAATATGGGACAGCAAAAGCGGGACAGCAACTTTCAACCTATAAGTCTACATTCATTTACCCATATTTTTCTGCAGATCGGAGCTTTAAGTCTTCTGTTTAGCAAGGTCATCGATGGGAGTTCCCCATTGACTTTTTTGCATAAGTCATACCGGAAAGGCAGCATCTCAGATGTCCAGTTTCATTTCCTTTGAATGGAGCTACTAGATAAAAGTATTGATGAAACAATATTTAACCAATTGCTCACTCACATCTAATTTTAGCCACTTCCCTTCACCGAGGCTTTCCAAAGCATCAATTTAGGTTTGGTAGAAACAACAGTACTCTCTTTTTCATGCCTTTGGTTTCTGTAGCATTTCATCAAGTTGCATAATATTATTAACCAGGGCAGATACCATGAAAGGATGTGTAAGCTTTCAGCTCAGTTGATGAGAACAGAAAGGTGTTCTGAAAATGTTCTTCAGCGTGAATGGGTGTCATTGAGTGTATTTCCAGTAATTCAGTTATGGGGAGTTTGACTCAATATTTTAAAGATGTCAGTTCTTCCAAAATTAGCTTATAATTAATGTGATTGCCAGAATTTTCATAGACCATCATAAACTGATTCTCAAATTCATGTGTTGGAGTTTTAATGAAGATAAAATTGATAGAGAGCAAAGAAGGAGAATGGGTCTACCAGATATCAAAACATATTATGAGTTTATGGTTACAGGTTAGTAGGAGAGAAACAGATCAGAATAAAATAGAATAAAAAAATAGATCAGAATAAAACAGAATAAAGAAACAAATTCATGCATATATAGGGATTTGTAATAAAAAGTGAGATGTGAAGAGTGTCCATTTTTATTCTTCAAATTGGCAAAAAATAAGCAAAGATATAAAACGTAAAGAATGACAGGAAGATTGTGGAGAAAAGCTATTCTTATCCTACATCGCTGATGGGAGTATGGCTTGGTATTCCCTTTTGGAAGGCAACTTAGCAGTATGTTCATTAAAATTTAAAATGCACTTCATAAGATATATAGACATGGAATCACTACATTGTGCACCTGAAACTAAAATAATGTATGTTAACTATACTTAAAAATAAGTAGATAAAAAGAACCTCTATACATTTTTTAAAAATGCACATACCCGCCGAAACCGGTTTGGCTCAGTGGATAGAGCATCGGCCTGCGGACTGAAAGGTCCCAGGTTTGATTCCGGTCAAGGGCATGTACCTTGGTTGCGGGCACATCCCCAGTAGGAGATGTGCAGGAGGCAGCTGATCGATGTTTCTCTCTCATCGATGTTTCTAACTCTCTATCTCTCTCCCTTCCTCTCTGTAAAAAATCAATAAAATATATTTGAAAAAAAAAATGCACATACCCAGTAATTCCCCCCCCCCTTTTTTTATATCTAACCTACACTTGCACATGTGTATAATGAGACAGGTACAAGAACCGTCTTTGAAATAAGTGAATTAACCCATCAGTCGTGGAATCTTAACATTCTTTGCATTCATAAAACACAATGTTCTATGGCAGTTCAAAGGAATAGACTGGCTCTTTATGCAACAAATAATAATAATAGGAGGACGTGTACTACACCCCAAAAGAACTACTGGCGTTTCCCCATTGATACAGGCAGCAATCTGGGGAAACCATGTTGAGTGGATATTAAGGAAGAGCCTAATCCAACAGGACTGGTGTCTTCCAGCCACACACACACACACACACACACACACACAGACACACACAGACACACACACAGACACACACACACACAGACACACACACAGACACACGCACACACACACACACACACACAGACACACACAGACACACACACAGACACACACACACACAGACACACACACAGACACACGCACACACACACACACACACACAGACACACACACAGACACACACACACACAGACACACACACACACACACAGACAGGGGAAAGGCCCTTCAGTATTTATGATTCCCGTGGATTATAATTCTGGCTTCAAATCAGAACCAGGTGGAGGGAGGCTTTCAACAATTCTGTTGCCTACATCCCGTTTGAGGGATTCTCACTTCAGTAGTTTGGAATGGAGCCTGGGCTTTGGTAGGTTTTCAAGCTTGACCGTGCTCCTTGGATTGAGAACCACCACTGAGTCTGTAACCTCTTGGAGGACGGGGATTCTCCTGGTCATTCCCGGGCCAATCACAGGGCCTGGTGTGCCGGAGCCACTTCCTAGGAGTTGGTTGAGTAAATGAACTCCTTTATTTTGGCTCAGGCTCAGTGTTTCTAAGATACAAAGTCAGGGTGGGCAGAACATTTTCTTAAAAAGGAAGGTGATGCTGGAAGTGACACATTTATGAGGTGACAGAGTCAAGGGTGAGCGTGGCAGGGGACCCTGAATTAGGAAGTAAGCCGACTCCAGTGATAGGTTACCGCTCAGAGTGGGTGGTAGAGGAACCCCCATAGGGATGTCAGGCCTTTTAAAGTTACTGCAAGAGAGAAGCTTTGCCCAGATTATATTCCAAGTAACCCCCTTCTAGCCATGAGCAGGTTTGAATGAAACAGTTTCTTGTTTAGTCCAGTTATGTATTGGAAAATATTGGATGTACATGGAAGTAGGAAGCCCCCCAACTGACGGGAGGCCAGGCATCATAGCAAAGAGGATTATTGGGCAACCTCTACCACTCTCAGAAAAATTTTATTTTAAATAATAAACTTGCAGCCCAGCCAGTGTGGTTCAGTGGTTGAGCATTGACCTATGAACCAGGAGGTCATGGTTCAATTCCCCGTCAAGGCACTTGCCCGAGTTGCAGGCTCGATTCCCAGTAGGGAACATGCAGGAGGTGGCCGATCCATGATTCTCTCTCTTCCTTGATGTTTCTCTCTCTCTCTCTCTCTCTCTCTCTCTCTCTCTCTCTCTCCCCCCCCCCCTCCCTTCCTCTCTGAAATCAATAAAAAATATATTAAATAATAAAATCTCAAATGCTGAAAAGATCAGGACAGTCTCTGAGGAAGGCCTGAATAATGAATAAAGAAAGAATGGTCCATCAAAGCTCTGGGCAGCAGAAGGGGCAAGCAGCTACCTGAGAGGCAGGTTGTAGGAAAGGCTATCTTGAGTTAGATTTCTGGAAAGATCCAGCGGGGCAGGTCCAGCCAGTGTCTAGTGGCCTGAGGCAGATGCCTGCTGGAGCCAGGACAGCCACTCAGGAGAGCCTATTGGCCATTGTTGAGGAGATCTGTGAGCCAGTTGCTAAACACAGCTGTTATTAAAATGTAAATTATAAAAGCATACACTGGAATAAATTACATGTAAAATAAGCTAATAAGTACTCAAACTCTTTACTTTCTAATTATTTAACCACATTTCACTGATAGGTAAGCTCTGGAGATTAGTTATTTCTATTATAACTTTTAGGGGGGAAAGTGATCATTTGTACCAAGCATGATCATTTATACCAAGCATGTCAAACTCATGGCTGGCAGTGGCCCACCAGCCGGCCGCGAGTTTGACATGCTTGATATACACCATGGAAACAGAGAAATTATGCAAATAAGAGTTTGATTCATTGATTTGTTGACCATCTAGTCTTAGGAAAGTGATGGAGAAGATGTTAGTAATTCATATCAAATAAATATTCAATAAATTCATTTAAAAGACTATGTAGTGTCTTTAACTATTACATTGTGAATAGCACAAAAATAGATGCAATAATACTTTAAGGATTTGAAAATTAGGCAAAGAAGTCACTCAAGTAATTGACAAATGAGTGAAGTTCTGATATGTCTCAATTGGTTCACTTTCCTTTGACTCATTAATAACTTGTTAATAACATAAAGACATCAACCAAGAAAAGCACATTGGTTAGTCAATTGAAACCATTTATTTTTCTTAAACGCCAAGACATTATAAAAAAGGAACAGATTTGTCTCAGTTGAACACAAAAATTTTGGGTAGTTAATGGATGTTCTGAAAAATGGTAAGATAATGTGGAATGACTAAGAAGATTGAGGAAAATAGAAATAGGGTTAATAAAACAGAAATATCTGTGGAAATGTAGGTGTGTGAAATAATGCCATATTTTAGACGTAGAAAGATATTTATATAATTATTCTCTTTGGCTAATTCTTGTATCATACAAATAATTGCTTTCTAATGTATTTGTTGTGTATGTTGTGATATTTATATGTCAGTTTTTATTAGATGAGGCAGAGTTTTAGGAAGGAGCTTTCTACTTAAAGGAATTTATAGTTCACAAAAGTTACTTAAAATAATATGTACATGTCCAAACAACCACAAAATAACCCCTCACTGAGAGAGACTGATAAGTCTTGGATCTTTATTTTCAATGCTGGGCTGATCAGGGTTACAGTAGAGTAAAGAAATTAATAATATTGGATTAGATGTAGACTTTTATGACATATTTAAAAGCTGGGGGAAAAAGTATAGGAAATAAAGAAATGCTTTTTAAAAAAAAATTCAGTATTTTAAAAGGACTTTAAGTGCCTGAAAAAAAAGAAGTTGCTTCTGGACTGTCGGTAATCTTTTCGGCAGACATGGAAAGGGGAGCCTTTATGCCTTTGTATTTCTAGTTGCTAACAAAGGACGACTGTGCGTGAATGGGGAGGACATTAACCCCCATCTGCCCTCGAACATAATCTGCGATCGCATCGGGCCAGTGATACCGGTGAACACCACCAACAATTAATTATCGGAGGTTTCTCAAACATCTGGGCGTTTGGCACCCAGACCCCAAACATCTGGCCGGAGGTCTGAATTCTCCACTTGTTTTCCAAGTCTGACATTGTGTGAGAATAATAATAGCTAGGGTGCCCCGAGCCAGGCTAAATGTTTTACCTGCACTAGCTTGCTTAACCCTCACGACCACTGAACGCGTCCTGAAGTAAGGATACATTCATCTTCCAGATGAGGGTTCCGAGACTCAGGCAAGGATGCACGGAGCTCAGAGGGGAGCCCGTTGGCCTGGTGCTCAACTCTGAGCTGTTCTCTCCATTCCGTTTTGCCAGAACAACTACAGAGGGTCAAGGCTGCAATGGTAGATGGCCAACTTGTGGCTACGCTAGCTAAAGAAAGGGAGACGGTGTGACATCTAAGTGAAAAGTATTACTCAGAAATGTCACCGCTGTTAGCCAATTTAGGACTTATATATATATATTTGTATTGATTTCAGAGAGGAAGAGAGAGGGAGAGAGAGTTAGAAACATCAATGATGAGAGAGAGAGTCATTGATCGATTGCCTCCTGCATGCCCCACACTGGGCATGTGCCCTGACCAGGAATCGAACTGTGACTTCCTGGTTCATAGGTTAATGCTCAACCACTGAGCCATGCTTGCTGGGCCAATTTAGGACTTTTGAGAAAGATTGCTCCTTCTCTTGAATTGCTCTGATTGGCAACACAGACACGTTCAGATTTTCCTGGTCAGTGTGTGTATTTTTATGTGTTACACTTTGGGTAAAAACAAAAAAACTAAAAATACTTGCATCTCCTTTGTCAGGTTAAAGAATTAAGAAAATGAAAAAAAAAGTACACAGAAACACATTGAATACGGATCAGAATTCAGGCCTGGGTTAGAGCTGAATATTCAGCACTTGTTCCTAGTTAATGGTTATAGTGACCTTGAGCAGGTTATTTCATTTCTTGAGCCTCGGTTTCCTCATTTTGAAAACACAAATAAATACCACAACCTACGTCATTCTACTTTGCCCAAGGATGGGATAAAATAATACCTGTAAAATGCTTAATGTAGTGCCTGGCTCAGAGTATGGTCTCAAAACATTTGTTACCGCCCTACCTGGTTTGGCTCAGTGGATAGAGCGTCGGCCTATGGACTGAAGGGTCCCGGGTTCGATTCCGGTCAAGAGCACATGCTGGGTTGCAGGTTCAATCCCCAGTAGGAGGTGTGCAGGAGGCAGCTGATCAATGATTCTCTCTCATTATTCATGTTTCTATCTCTCCTCCCCTTCCTCTTGAAATAAATAAAAATATATTTAAACAAAAATTTGTTACTATTATTATAATAGACATACGTTATCACTTCAGCTAGTACGGGACAAAACTAGAGTTCAGAGCTACACCTGGACGCTGCCCTCTGCCCATAGGAAGCTGTTGGAAACAGAGAAACCTCATGCAACTTCCACCCTCCCTCCTTGTTTATGTATCTTCCCATTCAGAGGAGAAAGCAAGCTTCCCTTCCTCTGTTACTACTGCCCCCTGCTGGCTGGGGAGGGAAAGAAGAAATGTTGGAAATGAAACTCAACTTGCCTTCCTGATGCCCGGTCCCTTTCTCTCAGGTCTCTCTACCAGGCCTTCACATTTCTTTAGAAGTTGCACAACCCTAGCCTCCTATAAAACTGAGAGCATGAATGCAACCATTGCCTCTTTAATACTGTAAAATGTTCTGGTCATGTAGAAACGATGTTTAGAAGAACAAAAAATACTCTATGATGAAATTGCTCCGGATAAATAATGTTATGGCCTGAGACACTTTTTGGGGGGTGGGGGTGGGGGGGTGAGGCGGCTGTATTTTTTGACTTTTCAGCACAGACAGATGGTTTGCCCATCCTCAGCACTCAGAGCATTATATAATCTCAGTGCAGTTACCAAATGAAATAAGAAATTCCTCATTTGGCAGATGGAGCTTGCGTATCGAGTTCATAAACTTCAGTCCTGCTCCCAAGTCCAAAATCAGAGACGAACTGCTCCCAGGCAGTTTCCCATTTGCACTTAATTAGAGAGTGTGTTTTGGAGGTCAGTGAAAAGCAGTGGAGAGCGTTTTCATAATAACTTTCCTCACAATGAAATTATTTGGGAGGCAGCTCTCCAACTTTTTTCTGGAATGAGGGCAAGAAAAATGGGGACAGGGAGTGAGGTTATTGGATACCTTATCTGGAACTGCCCGAGAAGTTGTCTGCGGTCCAAAGAACACACAGTACCTTCTGGATCCAGGGGGAGGAGGCCAAATGCTTCCTATAGTCCCAACAGTTTTCCTAACTGCGCAGTTTCGCACAGTTTTAAGGATTCCAAATGCTGGAGAACAAAAGCCTTCTCAGAGTGGTGAACATGCCGCGCTTAGAGAAAGAAGTAGGGGCGACAAGTATCCCGGCCAAGGAAAGTGTGAGGTGTGGGTTAGAGTAGGACAGGTAGCCAGATAGTCATTCAATGACTGCATCGTCTTGTGCACTTGGGATTCTCAAAGATAACACGATGAGCCCCAACTATATTACACTTTGCTTTATAAATGCATGGCATCATTGCAGCTATAGGAGAGGGTATTCTACTTGTGTCTTGCGCTAAACAGTGGTCGGCAAACTGCGACTCCCAAGCCACATGCGGCTCTTAGGCCCCTTGAGTGTGACTCTTCCACAAAATACCACGTGCGGGCGCGCATACAGTGTGATTGAAACTTTGTCGCCCATGCGCAGAAGTCAGTTTTTGGCCCGGGCGAGTCTGTTTTGAAGAAGTACTGTTGATATTAGGCTCTGTTGACTAATGAGTTTGCCGACCACTGAGACATTCTAGAGAATGAGAAGATGAATTCTAAATCTCATCAGAGAGGGTTAATTTCCTTAATAGATTAGGACATCAAATTCTGATAGGCTGGTTCATTCTTAGTACTTATTTTTCTCTATAAAATAATATTTTAGCTACTTCTAAATTCTGTTTGGACTTTACAATTCCCATTCAGCTCGGAGGACAATTATCTAAATTGTGGTAGATAAGCTTTTATTGTAATACAGAGCCTTTGGCTACAATACACTGAAAAGATCTTTAACCTCATAAACAGAACACGGTTAACCTTTTCATCTTTTTCTTAGACACACGCACGCACACACACACACACATGCGTGACTCGAGGTAGGATTGGTTACAGTTGTGCTAAGTCGGTCCCGTGATAAATTGTTCTGAGATGAAGTCTTGAGGCTTCGAAACCAAATTTCCCTCAAAGGCAGTTCATATGTCAAATTGCTACAATCACCAAATGACTGAAGTGTAACCATAACCAATGTAGCATGACCAATGCATCAGAATGAATAGGCTACGTCTCTTTAGTCTCTTAATTTGATAGGGATGATGACAAGGAATTTGTCATACTTTGTTTCTAATTTTTGGCAGATCATCCAGATTACGGCCTTCACAAGTTACCTGGATATAAATCACCCCTAAATTCAGTCCAGCTGGTATTTTTTTTTTCCTGTGTTAATAGAAGTTACTTGGTTTTATACATTAATTCTATGAAGCTTTGCTGCTTCAGGCTGCTGTCATGGGTCATATTCTATATGGTAGGCAGCCTCTGACATGTCCACCTATGATCCCTCCTCTGGTATGAATGTCTTTGTGCATTTGTCTTCCGGTTCAGTATGGGTTGAACTTCCTGACTCAGTTCCAGTGAGTGGAATATGGCGGACACTTGAGGATGACCCTACCAAGGTTGGGTTATAAAAAGACTGTGGCTTCTATCTTGGGTGCCCTCCCTTGAACTCTCTCTCCTGTGGATCCCTCATGTTGGGGGAACTCGGCTGCCACCTTGGGTACAATCCTATGGAGAGACCCACATGGCTAAGAACTGAAGAACCTGGTCAATCGCCAGAGAACACCTATCGCCTGCCGACCTTGTGGGTGGCTGCAGCCCTCGCTCAAGCCTTCATGCCAGTTTTGTGAGAGAACCTGAGCCAGAATGCACCCAGCTGGGCCACACCCAGATTCCTGTCCCACAGAAATTGTGGGGTAGTAATGATTTATTCATCAAAACTGCTAAATTTGAGGGTAATTTGTTACACAGCGATTGATAACTAATACATATTTCTACTTGTACTTATGGTAAATATCACAGAGGAACTATTCCTAAGCATAGCCAGTGTTCAAATATTGACTATAACGATTAATATTTTTTTGGCAGGCATTGTAAGCCAGGCTTCTCTAGCCAATAAAAGAAAGGCTGGGGCTGTTTGGTTCTAGAGTTAATAAATATATTGTGTATGTGGAAGGATAATACCCCATCTTACATAGGGTTAGGGTCATCCTCAAAATCATATAAAGAAAGGGAAGATGACTGACTAACAGATGTAAGGAAAACTATATCTGAAGTATTGATATTGATATATATATATTTGATTTCAGAGAGGAAGGGAGAGAGAGAAACATCAATGATAAGAGAGAATCATTGATCAGCTGCCACCTGCATGCCCCCTACTGGAGATCGAGCTCCAAACCCACGCATGTGCCCTTGACCAGAATCGAACCTAGGACCCTTCAGTCCCCAGTCCCCAGGCCGCTTTATCCACTGAGCCAAACCGGCTAGGGCTGAAGTGTTTTTTGAATCGATTTCTGATAACATATCCAAAATTATATTTTTCTGCGCATTACAAAACTTCTGTTCCTATAGCATTACGTCAGATTGTCTTTCTGCAGTCACTTGGGTTATATAGAGACTCAGTGAGAAGAGAAATGAGACGCAATTTGGTCTATCCACTCTCCTACATGACACAGACGTGTCAAAGCACTAATCACTTAGCCTCCGATAGTTTCTTGTGAAATAGGGTAACCCCGGGGAGTTCTACCCAGAGCAGATTTTTTTTTTCTTTAGAAAATCGAACAATAAATGTCTCAGGGTCAGAAGGATGCGGTTGATCAGAGCTGGGAGCCCACAGAGCTGGTCGCAGACGCTTTAAAACAATATTGTTTGTCCTCCCCTTCATTTCCTCGGAGGTGCACAATACTTCTTCCTCCCCGCCCTGCTGCTCTCTTTCTAAAATTGTTCGGGACCTTTGGGGGCCTTCTATATTAAGCACCGTTATTTGTTCTTTCTTCTGAGCACTTTTCCTGGATGTGATAAACAGTGAATGTGGGATCGCAGACATTTCCCAGGGGGCGCTGAGCCCGCCCCTCCCAGACCCCTTTCTCTCAAGTTCACTGCCTTCTCTCCTCCTCCGCCCTCTGCGTCTGTGTTCACATTCTCTTTGATGAGTCCCCTCCCCCTTTCCATAATTTGCCAAAAAGCAAACTGGGGTGAAGAGAAGGAAGGGAAAACAACAACAGTAGCAGCAGCAGCAGCAGAGGATCCAGGAGTTTCTGAAAGATCCAGCAACTTAGTTTGGCTGCAATCTTGAAAAATTTAAGATCACAGCTTCCAGGTATAAGCAAGCCCAGTTTGGTGAATTCTTCTAGGTAATTAGTCTCTTGGAAATTTGCTGGGTTGTCGAATCTTTCCCCTCTTGAATCCTAGGAATGTCTGAAATACCAGACAAGCACTCTTCCCACAAAGTTATGCTAAGAGGCTTAATGAACAGAAAATATTGGGTGTCGCACATATCAAAGGTGAAGCGAGAGGATCGTACCTGGCCAGTCACCACATTGGTGAGACACGTCTGTGTTTCTGTGCCCACGACAGAAGACGAAAAGCATCACGGGGACTTCAGTTCCCTTCGCCATCCCGCTGGTCCTGTCATTTTCTCCAGTGGTTACATTTTGTGACTGTGTAGGGCAGTGGTTCTCAACCTTCTGGCCCTTCAAATACAGTTCCTCATGTTGTGACCCAACCATAACATTATTTTCGTTGCTACTTCATAACTGTAATGTTGCTACTGTTATGAATTGTAACGTAAATATTTGATATGCAGGATGGTCTTAGGCGACCCCTGTGAAAGGGTCGTTCGACCGCCAAAGGGGTCTCGACCCACAGGTTGAGAACCGCTGGTGTAGGGCAAGCCATCATTTCAGATTGTTTGTTTGGCCTTTCTTCAGTCCACAGGACTTTTAATGTTCCCTTCTTGATTTTTTCAAGGGTTGAGGAGAAGCGGGTTGATTGGCTCAGTGGATAGAGCATCGGCCTACAGACTGAAGGGTCCCGGGTTCGATTCCAATCAAGGGCATGTACCTTGGTTGCAGGCCCCTCCCCAGCCTGGGCCCTAGTCAGGGTGCGAGCAGGAGGCAAACAATCAATGTGTTTCTCTCACATCAATGTTTCTGTCTTTCCCTCTCTCTTCCACTCTCTCTAAAAATCAATGGAAACATATCCTTGGGTGAGGATAAAAAAAAAAAAGTCACTGTGCCCCATGGCATCAGTTCCCGGTCTGGAAAATGGAGTAATTCTGGTCCTACCGAATTCCCAGACTCACGATAAAGGTCAAAAAGGATGCTATATGTGACGGGCTTGTGGAAAAGAAAATGTACCAAACAAACACGAAGCAGTGGATTGCGGTGATGTCAACATTTGGATATGAAACCCTCTGGTTCAGCAACATAAAGAGAATAAATCTTTTTTTTTAATGCTTGGGAGCTTTTGAATTTATCCCCCCCCCCCCCCCCCAAATCTAAAAACTCATCGACTTAGGCTGGGCTGACATCACAGCGGTGGTTAAACTAAGGCAACAGACAGTGGCCTAGGGGTGTGTGTGTGTGTGTGTGTGTGTGTGTGTGTGTGTGTGTATGCATTTAAGGAAGTGCATGTACCTTTGACCTACTACATATGTTCATCCAATTAAAAAAGGAATAATGACTCATTAACCAAACAAGGCCGAGGGAAAAAACTATACGCATTTAATGCGATCGCAGTGAGTTCCTCACTGTTTCCACTTCACCGCTGCTTATGGGAGTTAAAACAACAGGCTAAATGGAGACTTTCAGAACCCCACGGGACCAATTAATGCCACGTGACTTCCTCCCGGCCTTCCATGAAAATAACTATATTATAATGGCCTGCGATATTAATATCAGCTCTGGAAAAGTCAGGCAGCGGCTCCATAGGGAAGGAAGCGGCCTGAGCAAGAACTGTGGAATGTGCACCACTTGACAGACTGGAGGCACACAGCGTTTTATAAGCTACATCACGTAGTTCAGTGAGGCGGGGGCACCAAATGGGCTTGTGGGTTAATTAGGGTTAAAAGGCCACCAGGGTAGTCCCTCTCTGATCTCAAACTCCAAGAGACTGTGGTTATTGGCGGAAATGTTGAAAATGAAAGTTCTCAGGACGAAAACCTTTTCCAAAGCGCTT
>NW_005358689.1:161333-175823 GCF_000412655.1 Myotis brandtii
ACCACAGAGGCAGGATGTATTGGGACAGCTCTGTTTGTGTTGGAGTGTAGACCTGGGATGAGGTCGGGTGGGTACACCTCCCAAGTGTGTTGAGTTGTTCAGTGGGGTTTTTTAATGACACCAGAATGTAGGGCAGAACCAAAGGGAGTGGAGCCAACCCATCAGTGGCCTTGCTCCAGGGTCCTTCAAATGCATCTTTGGGGGTCCTAGGTCCATGCCCCACCCATGTCCCATCCCAGACCCACCCCTGCAGAGTCGTGGAAAGATTCAGTGTTCTCCCTGTGGCTGGTCAAATGCTCCTCTCCAGCACATGGCAATGGGCCAGTCACTTTCCTGGTTGTAAATTGCTCTAGTGCATTAACTCCACTCAAGGGTGGTCCCCAAAGCACAATGGAGAACGGAAATTCCCCTGGGATCAGAAGCTTAGTGGTCCATCTAATTATCCAGGAGAGATTGCCAGAGGAAACCATCTAGATCCAATTCCTGGACAGTGGCTAATGGTTTGGTCAGATAATCAGAAGCTTAGACAGAAAAATACTGGAGACCTGGTGATGGGGAAGTTTAGGGAAAAACTGAACAAACTTCTTAGAATGAACCCAAAATATTAGACTATTTATGTCCAATCTACATGCTCTTCAATCCTAAAGGCCCTTGTTGTAGAGAGACTTTCAGTGACCAGGAGAACAAATAGCCTTTCACTAGGGATGTCCAGGCCTGAGCACCAATAGGGTGACACTCTATCCACCAAGCCAAACCAGTTAGGGCTCAAATAAACTTCTAAAATAATTTAAACAAGACCTAAAAGTAAAATTAAAATTGTAAATGGATTGCTTGTGACTAAGAAACTGGCTTTGCAGAGGAAGAAATAATGGGCTGCTGATCATAGAATTCACTGCTGATCTAACCATGTGTCCCACTATCCATAAACAACGGAGAATTGCCTCTATCAGGAGATATTCCATTAATTCTATAAAATTGGGAGTGAAACAGCCACTTGGACATTCAGGGATTCTCATGTCACTGGAAAAATCAAGGAGAGGAAGGACCATGGATACAAACCAAACACATCTCTTATACTAGTATTTTGAAGAGTAAAGATGAATAGAAGACTATTGCAAGCTTATGCCAGCAGAAACACGGGCTCAGGTTTCTAAGGAGTGAAGATTTAGGTTTAGGTGGCCCTACTGTGTACTAGGTGAGGCAGAGTGAACATGAAATGGTAGTGAGGAGAAAGCTGTAAGTACGAGCTACCATATATATATAAAGAAATGCCTATTGGAATGTGTTGGTGGTGGTTATAATTCCTATTTAATGTTCATGTTTAGAAATTCAAGATGGGATTGTAACATTATGTAGAAATATTTTTGGAAGTATAGGTTTGGGAGGAAGAGTTTATGGGGATATAAGGTAGTCAAAGGGATAGATAATAATAGACTTGACTGTCCATAACCTCAACATTCTCTTTATGAGGGAGGACTCCCCCAATTGGTAGGATACTAGGGCCCCACTTTCCACTAGGAAAACAAAGGAGGCAGATATGTCTTCTCCCCATCGCCTGACATCAGTATGTCCACGTGGCCAAGACTTGGTCAATCACATTTAGGTTCCCACCCAGAACTTTGAAACCCGAGGGACTGATGCACAAACCAAGGGGCTGATAAGAAGCTATTTCTGACGACAAAGACATTAGAGTGAAGAGTCCCGAGGTGGGGTCAGCTGGTGTCTGGGATGGATGTGGTTACAATAAAAGCAACAACACATGTCATGAGCTGGTGACATTTTCACCAGATTATCTCAGCTCTGTGATCTCAGCTATGTCTTCGGCTGCCCAACCTTCCTGATTCCCATCCATTTTCTGAGTCAGGTTCTCTAGCCTTCATGTTGATTTGGAAGTTACCCAACATCCTTCCAGTACGTTTCCTTTCTGCTTATGGTGGCCAGAGCTAATGCTCGTTCCTTGTGCAGGGGTATGATGGCTCCAGGTGCCACTCATTCTACCCTGGTGACCTCACTGCAGCCCTGTCTCGTGAAATTGGCAGCCACTGTGGTCACTTTGGGATTGGTCCCTGTCTTAATGCAAGACTCCGCCTTTCACCAGCTTGTCTCCTCTGGCTTTCTGGGTAGCGGCTGTCTTGTACTTCATCTTTCAAAGTAAAAGAGCCCTTTTCTCTGACAGCATAGCTTATCTTTTCTTTTTCTTTTCTTTTTTTTTTTTTAGGAACGGTTTGAGACAATATGAGGAAAGCATCCCCATGAAGCAAGCAAAATTGGCCTTGAAGTTAATTCCAGCTATTTTGCAGGGACTGACTAGATGAACTCTGACTGTCTTGATTCAAGGTGAGTTTCTTTCCCACCTGGCTAAAGGTATGCTACTTTGCCTTTTATAATGTAAAGTAACTTTCTGGACATAACAATTAACTCCAATACATTGCAACCTTCTTCCCAGACAACCCCTTAGGACAGTGGTTCTCAACCTTCCTAATGCCGCGACCCTTTAATACAGTTCCTCATGTTGTGGTGACCCCCAATTTCATTGTTACAAATTGAACATAATTAAAGCATAGTGATTAATCACAAAAACAATATGTAATTATATATGTGTTTTCTGATGGTCTTAGGCGACCCCTGTGAAAGGGTCGTTCGACCCCCAAAGGGATCGTGACCCACAGGTTGAGAACCACTGCCTTAGGACATTCAACATTTTATCTCCTTATTTAAACTCTCCCCCCAATCAAAATACAGGGGATTTGGGAGCCTTAGCCAAAGATGCATAGTTTTAGATAGACAGAGATTCACTCAGTAGTACAATTTAACTTAGATCTCTTGAACTGAGAGGGCCTATGAAGAATAAGGTAAACACAAAATGTTTTTAATGACAAAAAATGATAATTCATCATTTAAACTTTTCTTTCAATAAATATTTGTTGAGCAGCTATTATTCACTGGAGATTTATATATGAACAAAATAAAGTATCTTACGCTTACTTGTGGGATACAGGTGGTAAACATACAATAAAGGAATCTAATTCAACAGTGAGTACTATTGAGAGAAATAGAACAGGGCAAGGTTTCTGGGTGTGATAGGAATAAGCTTATACATTCAAGGCACTGTGAAAAGGCCAGTGTAAGTAACAGGGGAAATATTAGATGTGGTGGGGAACCAGGACATGCAAGACCTTGTGATCATTGAGACCATTGTAAGGATTCAATGAAAGACATTTGAAGGTATGAACCAAAGCATGACATTATCTGAATTACATCTTTTCACGAGGACAAGTAAATTTTTAAAAAAAATTTAGGTAAAATTTACTTACAGCAAAATCACAGATATTAAGTATTCTCTCATTTGAATCTATGAAATGCATACATCCTATGAAATGAGTTATATTTGTCCTATAATTTCTTTTAAAGAGAATTTTATGGTATCTACTCTCATATGGCTGGCTTCTTCTACACCACACAACGTTTTGGGAAGTTATTCATGTTGTTGTACAAATCAGTTATTCATTATTTTCATTGCTGAATAGTAATATCCCGTTGTATGACTATGCCACAAGTTATTTATTCATTGGACTTTTGATTGTTGTTTGGATGATTTTCTTTGTTTTGTTTCTTTGTTTTTACCATTACTAGTAAAGCTGCTATAAACATTCTTTCCATGCCCTTTTTTATTTATTTTTATTTTTTAATACATGTTTGGACATGTTTCAGTTTATTTTTGGTAAGACATGAAGTGTAATTTCTGGTCACATAGTAAATGTCTTTTAACCTTATAAGAACTGTCTAATAGTTTTTCAAAGAGATTGTACCATTATATACTCCCATCAGCAATATAAGAGAGCTGGGTGTTCTATATTCTCTGGAAAATTTGATGTTGTTGGCTTTCTGAATTTTACCATATCTTTTACTTCTATACATGTTATAAACCTCACCTTACAAAGCTTAATTTATTTTTAAGTGGCCAATTTCTTCTAAGGAAGTTATTTAAAAATATGATATTTTATAATAAGTCACTGTTTTATTATTTCTGGTACTCTTTATTTCTTCGTGTACATTCTAGCTTCTATATGGTATCATTTACCTTTAGTCTTTGGATTTTCTAATAAGAAATTCTCTCAAGTTTTCCTTATTTGAATATGCCATTATTTTTCCTTCCTTTTGAAGGATATTTTAATTGGTTATAGAATTCTGTATTGGCAGTGTTTTCCCCCCTTTTAATTTAAAGATGGCATTCCATTATCTTCTCGCTGCCATTGTTTCTGATGAGAAGTCAGCTGTCATTTGTATCATTGTTCCTCTGTATATAACATGTTTTTCCCTTGTCTGCTTTCAGGTTTTTTTCCTTTATTTTTGTTTTTAAGCAGTTTAACCATGATGTGCCAGGATGTGGTTTTCTTCGTATTTACTCTCAGGGTTTGCTAAGCTTCTTGATCTTTAAGTGGTATTTTTTAAACAAATGTTGAAATTTTTAAATGATTACTTCTCATTCTGGTCACCAAATACATATACATTAGACAGTTTTAATTGTCCCATAAATACATCAGCCTCTTTATTTTTCTTCAATTGTTAACTTCTCTGTTCTCCTGTCATTTCCAGGCTGCTATTTTTCTGCCATATCCACCATCCATTGAATTTTTTGTTTAAATTTTTATTCTTTTTGTTTACATTTTTATCCTAGTTTAATTATTTTATTTGAATATTTTAGTTACTTTTTTTGGTAGGTATTCCCTATATTTTCACTCATTAGGGCCATATTTTCCTTTAAAACTTTGAACATATTTTTCTTTATTTCCTCAACAATATTAATAATAACAGTTTTTAAAGTTTTTGTCTGCTATATCCAATATCTGGGCCATCTCAGAATTTTATTGTTGATTGTGGGTCACATTTTTCTTTTTCTTTACATGTCTTTATTTTTCTGATTTTGTGCTCAACTTAGCGAATGGTATATTGTAGTTTCTGAAGGGTATTGAGTTTTGTCCTAGTAGGCAGTTCAATGACTGGTTATCTACATTGAACTTGTAAAGGCTTGGTTTATGCATTATTGTGGCAGATCTATGGAGAGCCCAAAGTGTTTCCCAACTCACTCTAATTTGGGACTGGGGTGGGGAAAGCAATTTTTAAACTCTGTCTTTCTTAAAGCTATTTTTTAGGCTTATTTTAAAGCATTTTAAAAGGCAGGTACAGAGCAGGAATTACTCTAGAGCAGTGATGGCGAACCTTTTGAGCTCGGCGTGTCAGCATTTTGAAAAACCCTAACTTAACTCTGGTGCCGTGTCACATATAGAAATTTTTTGATATTTGCAACCATAGTAAAACAAAGACTTATATTTTTGATATTTATTTTATATATTTAAATGCCATTTACCAAAGAAAAATCAACCAAAAAAATGAGTTCGAGTGTCACCTCTGACACACGTGTCATAGGTTCGCCATCACTGCTCTAGAGTATAGTCCTTATTCCTAAAGTCTGGCCTTTCTGACATCTCAGCTATTTGCCTGAGGTATCAGTGGGACATTAACCAAGTTTCTGTACTCTGGCTGTAGCAGAACTACAACCTCCTCCATGTACTGCTCATTCCTCTACGATTTTGCTTTACTCTCAAACCCACAGCAGCCGCTCTGGGGAGCCTCCAGTAGTGTTGCTCTGTGCAAGTTTAGCCCAGCCTGCAACCAAGGACTCCCAGGTCCCCTCACTTGGGCTTTTGAATGTTCCCTTCCTCTCTGATGACCTATTCTTTAGAGCAGCGGTTCTCAACCTGTGGGTCGCGACCCCTTTGGGTGTCGAATGACCCTTTCACAGGGGTCGCCTAAGACCATCAGAAAACACATATATAATGACATATTGTTTTTGTGATTAATCACTATGCTTTAATTATGTTCAATTTGTAACAATGAAAATACATCCTGCATATCAGATATTTACATGATGATTCATAACAGTAGCAAAATTACAGTTAGGAAGTAGCAACGAAAATAATTTTATGGTTGGGGGTCACCACAACATGAGGAACTGTATTAAAGGATCACGGCATTAGGAAGGTTGAGAACCACTGCTTTAGATTGTAGCAAGATCCGGGGTGGATGGGAGATGGAAAAGGAGCTCTAAATATCTGAGGCCGGCACGGGGATGCTATTGGGCCAGGCCCTGTCTAGTTCTTTCTGGAAACTGACAGGAGATCCATGAGTGTCTCATTTAAGGTGAAGGAGTTGTCCTCAGCCAGCCCCTGTGCCTCTCTAAGCTGTCACATGTTCGTGATCTCGGATGATACCCGTATCTCCATGGCCCTCTGTGCAGAAGAACATTTACTTCCAGGCTTGACCCCTTGGCTGTGGTGGCAGAAAATTGAAACGCAGACTGGAAATCAGACATGCCTGGGCTGTGGAGCCTAGGGGGGGTCTCTCTCTCCCCCCCCCTCAGGGTCCTGTTGGGCAAGTTGATGGTGGGGGGGAGAGGCTGCTTCTTGCCTCTGCTCCCTCCTTCCCTCCCCCAAAATGCTCAGTGCCCACCCCTGAGAGACAGAATGTACCCAACCAATCCTAAGTTGGGGGGGGGGACCTGCCAGTTCTTCCTGTCCCCGCCCCCAGGTCCCCCCGTACACAGTGTAGCTGGGTTGCAGTGGCATTTGGAGAAACCTACGGGGAGCTCCTCGGCGGGGCGGCTTTGATGATTTCTTCAGACACACGGAGCAGACTGACAAATTGACTTTCAAGTGAAAGGTCAGTGTCGAGAACCAAGGGGCAGAGCATCTGGATTCACAATTAAAACGCCTGCGGAGCACAGTGTGCAGCTCCGGCGTCTCCTGGTGTAGGAGGTGCCCTCGCAGGGAGTCACTTGGCGGCGGCATCTGACGCTGGATTGGGATTGGAGAAAATAAAAATTCCTTGTGGTCATCTGTGCGTGTGTGTGTGTGCGCGCACACCCGCCATTGTGTGTGGGTGTTTCAAGCGAAATCCTGCTCTTTGGCAAAAGCAAGCACAGCTTTTCTGCTCACTCAGTTCTGCCCCAGATTTGACCTGCATGGTCGGTCCAGGGAGAGCGGATCCTCGGAAGGGCTGGCTGGCTCGTCATGGCGCCCGCCCTTTACAGCTGGGGTTGAAAGAACAGTGAGATGGAGTTGGAAGACCAAGCTGCATCCCTGATTTCCTCTCTGATCTCGGGCCGATTGCCCTTTGCAGGCTGCACCCAGGCACCTGCAGAAAATGTATTGGCTTGTCCAGCGTAAAAGAAAGCCGGCCCCCATCAATGCCTTTTCCTCTATGTTCCTGGTCAGAGGAAGAGTTGTTCTGTTTCCCGATTGCAAAGTGTTTCCACACCCGCAGATATGGTGGAAGAAAACAGGATATTCCTGAAGTGCCTGAGGGCCCAGGACCTCAGAGAGTGCTGTGTGCTGGGGGCCCAGGGTACCCACTGCTTCGCTTTCTCAGGATGCTGTCTCTACCCGGCGCTTGCGTCTGAGGCCTTCCTGACATAATTAAGCAGGTAGATGATAAAGCCCTGAAATAACCCCATTCATTACGGCCTGTTTACTTTCCCCCCCTTTTGCAGCAGCCGGCCCTGCAGGAGGTCCCTAAAACCCTCTGTTGACTGATGGGAAGCAAACCTCCCTGCACAGTGGAGGTTGTGCCGCTCCGTCTCCCTCCCCGCGGGTCCGGCAGGTGGTTCCACTTTGGGGGGCACTTAGGGAGGGATATTTATAGCTCACTCTTCCCCTTCCTCCTCCTCCCAGGAAGCAGGCAAGATAATGGAACTAAGCCAGTGGTAGAAAGTGTCAGAGGAGGTTTTTAGAAAGACAGACAGAAGCCGAGCATGGTGTTTGGAGAGTCTTGATCAGAAAGGACCAGCGTTTTTTAAGTCAAGATCACAGAAGAGGGTTGGAGGCCCTCTGGCTGCGCTGGTTGGAAAGCGTTGCTTAAAAAAGCAGGCCCGGCAGCTCTCCTGCCAGGAGTACAATCCTGCTTCTGTGACTGACCAGCTGTGTGATGGTGGGGATATTATTTAACTTCTCTGTGTCTGTTTCCTTTATTTGCAACACGAGGATGATCATAATAAGACCTATCTCACCGTTGTAGCAAAGATAAGATTAGCGATCACACGTGAAACGCTCAGAACAGCCTCTAGCGCAAGCATGTCAAAATCAAAGGCTAACACAGGCCAAATAAACAAGGTGTAAGTGTATGTGGGCCGCAAAAAAACAGCAGCTTCAATTTTCATAGAAACGTAGGTTTATTTCGGTAAAGACATGCTGAATACAAAGGGCTGAAATAAATGAGTCATCGTTAAAATAAAATATAGAACACTTTAATAAAAATTAATATTTTTTCTTGAACATGAACTTACCAGACACTGAATAACTGCACAAATTAATAGGCGTATTGCAAATAAACCTATTTTTCTTGTTCACCGAAAGCGAAATATTTTCTGTTGCGCACACCAAACAAGTCAGTCCAAGACTAATGACGTGGCCATCGGCTGCTAAAATACTCTCTGCTGGTATTAGTGGAGAGAAATGGTGCGCCTGTGCGTAAGGCGCATAAGGGAAATGAATGCAACACAATGATAGTAATCAGTCATTAGTGAACTTTGTGGTTCGTTATTAATGATTATGTATAACAGGATATTATAAAAATTAAGTTATGAAATTTTTATTAAAATGTTTCTTATGTACCGTTATATTGGCTGGGTCACAAAAGTATTCCTTGTGGGCTGCATGCGGCCCGCGGGCTGCGAGTTTGACATGCTTGCTCTAGCGCACAGTAAGCTGGTAAGCACTGCACGAGTCTTGGTAAATATCATTAATTTTCTTTGGCTTCGTTCATCCTCCTCTTGTTACCTGCCTCCTCCACCTGCTGGCAGGCTTTACAGTAACCTAGTTGAGGGAAACGGGGAAGTGTCCTCATTGCCTGCCTTTGACAGATGAGAGAGTAGTAGAAACAGTCTTCTTTTCATCGGCCTTTAGGGTCCTCATTCTTACCTAGATTTTCTCTTATATTTCTCCCCTTCACTCTTAACACTTTCTATGAGGTAAGCAAGTTATTTATATTTCTACTACAGCAAACTCTGATTGGATACCTACCATCTGCCAGGAACTGTTCTGAGAGCACATCAGGACACCAGGGTGAATAGGACACACACAGTTCTTGCCGTTCTCGCTCTCAAGCAGTTTATAACTTGGTCTTATCTCATCTCTCCTATTAGAATCTAATCTCCTGGTAGACGGAATACAGGTCTGATTTATCGTCATAGCCACAAAAGTATTTTGCACAAAATTTCATAGTGAGTACTCAAAAATGCTCGTTGATAGAATAGTTGTAGCGAATAGTTGAGTTCTTACTACTGTCCGAGACGGTGTTAATTGCTTTCCATTCATTATCTTGCGAATCCTGTCATGACAATTCCGAGATTGGGCTTCATTTTTAAAATATATTTTTATTGATTTCAGAGAGGAAGGGAGAGGGAGAGAGATATAGAAACATCAATGATGAGAGAGTCATTGATCAGCTGCCTTCTGCACACTCCCTACTGGTGATCGAGCCCACAACCCAGGCATGTGCCCTGACCAGGAATTGAACCTGGGACCCTGAAATCTGCAGGCCAATGCTCTATCCACTGAGCCAAACCGGCCAGGGTGAGATTGGACTTTTATGGAAGGGAAAACCAATGCCTAAGTCCACCCAGATGTTTAATTAGCGCAAGGACTCAGCTCAGGCTGTCTTGATTCTAGATTTTATGCTTTTTTGACTTTGGAAACAAAGTTGAGATGAATGGGCTTTATTAAATTATCCTAATAAGTGAGTCAATGGGATCTTAGAGTTGTTAAGCTACCGAAAGCAGCCTATATCCTTACTACTCCGGCTTTTGTTATTTGACCTCTTTTGTACCCCCCCTCCCCAAGAATGAAATTCCCCACTTGGGTGAGGGCATTGCCTGCCAGGTAGTCCTGTTTTCCTGGCATCCAGGTTTGGTGGTAAATTTATGCTCTCTCGCCTCCTGTTGGGAAGGAAGCAGCGATCTAAATGCTGGGCTGTTGCCACAACCCTGGGAAATAAATCATCGGTCATTCCACTTGCCACCCCGCTTGAAACATGGGGCCTATTTTTAGGCTTGGGCAGAGCAAGGACATTAGTAAACAGTAGCTGCTGGCTTAGTGGCTAAGTTATAGGTCTACATTCTGTGAAGACAACATGGATTTTAAAATATTTATTTTATTTGTTTGACTATCAATTGATTTATTTGGGTCCCAGCCAGTAGGGATTCAAGTATACAGAACTGGTTTTGATGTCTTTGGTTTAGCGGGTAATTTTTATTCCTAACTCTAAGTTATAGGGTGTTCTTTGTAAAGCAGTTTATCTTCAGGATACACTCAAGAATTATTTTAAAAATAAAAAACTGAAAGTATGCTCTCCATATCAGTAGCTCCTTGTCGCAGCAGCAGGATATGGCTCAGTGAGCTGTCAGGAAGTCTTCGTCACAGAAGGGATGACTATTGGCAAATTACTAATATTAATTTTTATATATGGCATGAGGAATTCACCTCATTACCTTTGATTAATTCACTCACATATTTAAAAATAAAAGTAAAAAACATTCTTGTCATAACAAAGAAGAAAAGGGTAGCCATCACAGACTAGAGTCTTACCAGCAAACGTATTTTAATTAATTAATTCTGAGGATATACCTGATTTTGTTGAGTTTAAGGCCAATGGATGGATGACTTTTATTTTTTGAGAAGTTTTCCTAGGCTTTAATTTCAACTGAAACATGGATTTTATTGCCTGTGCCTGTTTAGCCCAGAGAAAGTTGAGAGCTAGCTAATGACAACTCTTTGGGGGGAAGGGAGATAACTTCTTACATCTTAGAAGGGCTTTGTATAGAACCTCTGTTTTCCTATCCTGGGACAGTCACCTTCCTGGTGAGATTTTTTTGCTACATTGAGTTTTTCCACAGCTGGATTTGGGGTGAGATGTCAAAAACTTGTGTACTGTTGCTTAGAGAGAGAGGCTGGGCAAGTAGAAGGGGCTGTTGTTATGCGGTGGTGGAGTGCTCAGAGGCCACAGGAGCTGCAGAGGCAAAGAGATTATTTAAAGGCTTTGGGCCTCCTCTTGAGGGCCTTGAACTCTGTAGGAGTGTTGTAGCCAAAGTCGTTTCCAAAGGGTGGGGTTCGCTGACTCTTTCACCTCAGTATTAAAAAGCATCCACTCCTACAGTTTACAGCTGCTACAGCAACTGGATGCATTTCAAGGGAAAATGACTCATGTTGGAATTCCTGCGGGCAGAGACTCATGTTCAGGAAAGCAATAGTTGGATGGAATTTATCTGACATTTAAATATCACCAGGCCCTTTGATAGGCATAAAATGCAAGTGTGAGAAGGAATGGTAATAAGCTAGCTACATTTCAATTATCCACACTAATGCTGTAAAATTCCCCAAAGTAATGCATGTTTGACTTTGGAACACATTGCGTGATATTGTCTTTGTTTTGCAACAACAAATTTATCTACCGAATCGTGTTAGGCTTAACTATTATTGAACTGACTTTTGCGTTGTCTGAATACACAGAGCAAAGGAAAGGAAGCCCAGAAGACATTTATTGGCAAATATAAAGTCAACATAGAATAATCATTTGTACACAGCTTTAAAATTTTCACCAGGCCGGTGTGGCTCAGTGGTTGAGCATTGATCCATGAACCAGGAGGTCAGGGTTTGATTCCCAGTCAGGGCAAATGCCTGGGTTGCGGGCCTGATCCCCAGTAGGGAACATGCAGGAGGCAGCTGGTCAATGATTCTTTCTCATCACTGATATTTTTCTCTCTCTCCCTCTTTCTTCCTCTCTGAAATCAATAAATTTTTTAAAAAAATAAATACAATTTCAAAGTACTTTAATATGTGTCTCATTTCATTGCATAAGTAACACTGAGTGGACATGGACATGGATGTCTAACCAGTTGGTTGCGGGGGTGTTATAATCCCTATTAACCTACCAGCAATTCCTAAATAACTAACTTTTCTAAGAAAAGACAATATGTTTGCTGTGCAATCTCAAGTTCAGGACAAAATCCTCTAGTCCTGGCCTTCCAACCTGAGGAACATGGCATCCATGTGGTAACTGATTGCATTCATGGTCCCCATTCTTCATCCTTCTTCTAGCCACACCCTTTGTGACTGTGTCCCCTACTGGGGACCAAGCCCGCAACTAGGTACTTGCCCTTGACAGGAATCGAACCCGGGATCCTTTACTCCGTGGACTGACACTCTACCCACTGAGCTAAACCAGTTAGGGTTCTGATTCCCTTTTATAATTCCCTCTTTGGTGCTTTTTCAACCTAACAAGTCATATTTTCTGCATATTAAGCTAACCACATGAATTTATTTATACAAATATAATTTGCTAATATAAATATAGAAATAGAATATTCTTATGTATTTTCCAGTTTGTTGTCTTTAGCATTTTGACTTTGTTGATTCCTTTTCTACACAATGACATTTCATCTTACTTTTGTGCAGCAAAAAAGCATTATATTTTAAGGTTTCTGAATTTTCTGTTACGGTTGGAAATTATAAAAGTATTCACCCATATATTTTCCTACTGCTTTTCTGTTCCTATTTTTTAACTGTAACACTTGATTCATTTAAAATTTATATTGGAATCAGGAGTGAGTTTGGATGCAGATTATTTATTTAATAAATTACTAACAGATTTTCCGACATTATTTTCAGCGTACACCATATTTTCTTCACTGATTTGAAATCCCACCTCCGATGTACATGGAATTTGCAGATATTTTTGCTACTGTTTTTATACTCAGTTCCATTCCTGCCAGAAATTAGACTGTCTTAGGGGCAGTTATTTTATAGTTAATTTTTATCTCTGTGAGGATAAGTACCTCCTCCCCCAATTATTTTTCCTTTTCAGAATTTTCCTAATTATTTCTGTTCATTCCTTCTTTCAGCTAAATTTTAGACTCTTTTTTTTCCTTTTCAAATGAAAAGCATTTTGTTGAGATTTTGATTGGGATTGTTGAAGTCCATAAATTCTTTGTAGATCAATTTAGGGAGAATTGACATCTTCAAAAATTGAAGTTGTAACTGAAAACTATGATTATTCTACTAATAATACAGTATTATTGTTATAACTACTGGTATGTTGCACTTGGGGGAAATTCCTTGGTATCATCCTATATTGTCTTCACCTCCTATCTCCCCACTCCCACTCCTTGCCCCCAACACACACACACACACACACACACACACACACACACACATTGCAGAAGCATTTTAAAAGGGGATTTTCAGTACTTTCTCTTGAACTTGAGCTTCCTTCTTTTATTTGCTCTGCTCTACCTGCTCCCAGCGCTGGACAGTTATTATTAATTCGCTCTTAATCTTAGTTCCCAGAAGGGGACTGTGTGTGAAACACCAGGTTGGCCCTCAACATCTGTAACTTCCCGGCCCAGTTGTGTGACTAGTCAACGAGCAAGCCACCGGGCACTCTTTCTCCCTGATCTGAAACTTGTTTCATGTTAGCACACTTTTGTTTTACGACTCCGTCTCCAAGTTTATGGCTTTCTTGCTTGAGCCGCGTGTTCCGATCGCATCTAATATTTCATCAAATCTGGTAAAGAAACCACGCGAAGGAATAGATGCTCCTCGCAAGCCGCCTCAAGCAGACACCGCCGGTTGCTGCAAAATGGTTTTCCTTTTTAGCCCTTCTGAAGCGTAATATGTTTCTGAGGCCAAATTCTTTGGGGAAACATTATGACTATTTAAGGTCTCCAAATTTTATGCTTCGACACAAAGGGCCTACGGGTGAGGATTTTAAATGGATGAAGTGGAGAAATTTGCACTTCCTTAAGCAAACATATAGCATTTCCTTCCATGTGTCAGAAATGAAAACAAAAAATACAAACTAATTTGTCATGAAATGTTCCCTTTTAGAACTCCCTCTTTGGTGCTTTTTCAACCTAACAAGTCATATTTTCTCTTCTTCCGTGTCAGCTTTATAGCTTTGCTGGTCACAGTTTCAATAACCATGATGGACGATCTTCTGTTCAATATATCATGTACAAGCATTCCGCTTAAAAGTAGCTTTGTGTTCACAGCTTGCTCTCTGTCACCTCCCGGGTTCCTCCTCCCGCCGCATACGCACATGGCGTTATATTATCCACGCGGAGAGCTTTGGGGGAAAGCTCATATTTAGGAACATTAAGTAAGCCCAGGATGGCTGCTTGTTTGGGCTGAGCCTGACCTCACTCTGAAATGAGGCAAATTGTCATATTTATGACTCAGGGTAAGTCCATAATATATTGGCGTTCACATGTGGAAACGCGTTTACTCCCCAACGTGTGGCCTCCACTTTTTTCTCTCAAGTAGTGGTTTGCACCTAAGCATGAGTCTTTTTCGTTGCTGCTTCTCTTTTTCCTTGTTGCATTACTCTTTCATCCTCCCTCCCTCTCTCTCTTTCTGTCCTTTCTTTCCTTTTTCTCCCTCC
>NW_005358689.1:177082-189401 GCF_000412655.1 Myotis brandtii
GGTGAAAGGTGTTGGCACAGCCATCCAGGCCCTGAGCAGACTTAGCGTTGGTGCTAAACATCATAAACCCCATCAGCCACCAAGTGAAGTCAGCACTTCCTTACTTGCATGGCTCCTTGTGACTGGTTGGGATGAATGTGCCACGTTTTCCGCCTTCCATTCAGGAGGATGGAGTTATTGAAGCCCAGAACTGGGCACCCGGGCACTGGTTCAAAAAAATCATCCATGTTGCTGCCTTTCTGGTTCCTTGGAGGTTGTCATTTATTTTCCCTCAGCCTCAGCTTCCCAAGCTGTGATTCAAAAGAATTGATTCTCTCTGAAGCCACTTTCTGCGATAACATATGATGCCCCCTTTGTGGGTTTTTGTTTGTTTGTTTGTTTGTTGTTGTTTTGTTAATCCTCACCCGAGGATATTTCATAACATATGATGCCCCTTTTGTGGGTTTTTGTTTGTTTGTTTGTTGTTTTGTTAATCCTCACCCGAGGATATTTTTTCCTTGATTTTTAGAGAGAGTGGAAGAGAGAGGGAAAGACAGAGAGAGACATTGATGGGAGAGAAACACATCAATTAGTTGCCTCCTGCACAAGCCCCACCATGGCCCAGGCCGGGGAGGAGCCTGCAACCAAGGTACATGCCCTTGACCAGAATGGAACCCGCAACCCTTTGGTCTGCAGGCCAACGCTCTATCCACTGAACCAAACTGGCTAGGGCAGTGCCCCATTTGTTTTTATTGCTGTTGTTGTGTTGTTAGGAAGGGAATGGGGTAGGGTTGGTTTTCTTACTACCACGGTTTTCAATTTCTCCTATGACTGGGGCAAAGAGGAGAACTGTTTTCTCTGTGTCTACACGGGGAGAATAATACTCATGAGCGATCTGCTTCCCACAAATGTTGACAAGACAAGGGATTGAGGGACCAAGGCTGTCTCCACACAGCGCAAAACAAAGCAAGATTGGGCAGCTCTCCAAATCTCATTTGATGTGAGTGAAACAGGGGCAGTTTTTTATGTTTTATTTTTGGCTTGCTGTTAGTGGTAGAGTTCTTAGGAAAGTGGATATTGGTGCAATTACTGATCGTTTTAAAGACAACTTACTGTATTGTATCATGCAGCTTAAGAAGCAGGCGTGGTTCTCAAGAATTCCAGCTGTGTGACTAATTTCTACTTAAAAAAAAATGTTGCCTGTGGGTAAAGATATCGCACCATAAAGTATATAGTGATTGGGGCTTTAGTTAATTTGCTCGAAATGAGTAATCAGGCTGCGGAAGCTGGGCTATCGCTCAGTTCAGGGACTTAATCGGATGCTGCCCTGTTAAAAATGCACATTCCCTGGCCACACGATCTGGATTTGTGCTTTTGTCAATCAGCGGAGGGGGGAACTGGAGGGAACTCTCAACTCCAGCCATTCTTCAAGCGGATAGATTTTTAAAAGAACAAATCTGGAAGTTGAGGATCAGCAAATGTGTTCTCTTAAAATTACGTCAGTCGTCCCTGGGAAAAGCATGCTTCTCCAGGGGCACACACGCTCCACCTTAATAACCACTGTCTTATGCTCCCTGTGCCCTCGCCACTTAGCTCACTACACACTGATATTTATGGTGACATCACCGCTGTAGATTCCTTACTTTCATGATGCTCTTTCTTAGGAAGTGGTTGGTTCTAGGGCAGTGATGGCGAACCTATGACACTCATTTTTTTGGTTGATTTTTCTTTGTTAAATGGCATTTAAATATATAAAATAAATATCAAAAATATAAGTCTTTGTTTTACTATGGTTGCAAATATCAAAAAATTTCTATATGTGACACGGCACCAGAGTTAAGTTAGAGTTTTTCAAAATGCTGACACGCCGAGCTCAAAAGGTTCGCCATCACTGATCTAGGGGTTACTCATTGCATAGTTCTGTGTGAAGCACACCTTATTCATTCATTATTTCTGTTTATTAATACCTGATAAGCACACCTACTATTTGCAAATCGTGTGGCACAGCCGAAGATAAAGCCCACATAAAATAAGGAGTTCAGCCCAGCCGGTGTTGCTCAGTGGTTGAGTGTCAACCTATGAAGCAGGAGGTCACCACTCAGGTCACATGCTGGTTTGCAGGCTGGATCCCCAGTAGGGGGCGTGCAGGAGGCAGCCAATCAATGGTTCTCTCTCATCATTGATCTCTCCCTCTCCCTTCCTCTCTGAAATCAATAAAAATATATTTAAAAAATAAGGAGCTTGTATTTTAAAAGAATGAGAAGGCTCCTACACAAATAACTATGTACATATTAGACAGTAATGGGTTATAGATGTGGGGAGCGTAGAGGAGGGAACAGTTGTGGCTTAAAGAATCAGGTCTAAGAACGATAGTGCGCGTGAATGTAGACAGATGCGAAGCCATCGAGACTTCCAGAAATGTGACGCCAAGGTCGTGTCGGCACAATCTCACCGTGTGAAAGACAGCGCCTTCTTTAAAATTCATAATTCTCTTGCTCACACTTACACCCTTGAGTGTGTGCATATAAAACCTTTAAAATGGATTCACCTATTTCCTACCTCTGGGGTTGATTGAATCGTGCTTTATCTTATTATTATTTTTTAAAATATATTTTATTGATTATTATTATTATGATTTTTTTTTTTTTTTTACAGAGAGGAAGGGAGAGGGATAGAGAGTTAGAAACATCGATCAGCTGCCTCCTGCACACCTCCTACTGGGGATGTGCCCGCAACCAAGGTACATGCCCTTGACCGGAATCGAACCATCTGTCAGTTCCATATTTATTGGGGGAACGCTTTCAGATCAATCTTTCCTCGCGGCCTTGAGAACACATTTACTTGTATTTCATGAACTCTACTTCAACCAGAAAAGTCTCTGATGCTGACTCAGCACACAGAGCTGCATTTTATACCTGTCAGGCTGGATATAGATTTTTATAAGGTGAACAATGGCTGCATTTAAGAACTGATGTGGTAATCATGAAGTCTCCTGGCAGTATCCTTTGGAAACCGAATCCATAAATTTTATTCGTATTAAATGTTTCTAATGGGAGTTGACAAATAGTTGAACGAGATAGCTTTTTTTCCCTCTCCACTTGGCAAAGAGAGAGGGGAGAAAAAGTCCCTATTACACAATGAGAAATGCATTAACGCTCAATCCCATTCATCTCAATTTTGCGCAAATATAATTTAAGACCTTTTACAACTGTTGGTGAAATTACAGTGTGCTGCAGGGAAGTTGCAAAAATTTTATGGGTCTAATAAAATTGTCATTGTAATACCATTATAGGGTGCTGGGACAATATAGATATTTGTAATGCTCCTACCGCCATGCCATGCCAAACTCTGAGGGAGATAGTCAGTTTGATTGGAGACAAATGCTAAGTGGAGCTAAAGCCCAAGTTTGTTTGATAATGAAAACCTCCCCCTTGGTGTTTGTGAGCAAATGAAACTGAATGGCTGATTAGACATTTCAACTGGTTGGCTTTCTAATGGCGCAGATAAACATTATCAAGCACAGCCTATAAAATAAGTTATTGTTGAAATAATCATGTATTATCTTCAAAAAGAATTTCCAGTTGTGTATTTCCTGCTGCTTCACTCAAGTTTGGCTTCAGAGATGTGCCCCACGGCCTTTCTCTGCTCCCGCTTCTAGCATTCAGCCCCCAATCTGTCGATGGTCTTTACTCAGACTCAAAGCTTTTGAAAATTCCGGATAAGAAACTCAGCTCCTTTGAGGCATGAGGTCAAAATAAAGAGCCCTTCTTGCTAGCGACACCTCTGGTGGAGTCAGTGGAAAGAGAGTACGCTGAAACCATACACACTGAAAGGAGGATTGGAAACTGAATGTGTAGGTTGTAGCCTTTTCCATGTGACCTGTCCTCTGAGATCCACTAGCACAGTGGTTCTCAACCTTCCTAATGCTGCGACCCTTTAATACAGTTCCTCATGTTGTGGTGACCCCCAATTTCATTGTTACAAATTGAACATAATTAAAGCATAGTGATTAATCACAAAAACAATATGTAATTATATATGTGTTTTCTGATGGTCTTAGGCGACCCCTGTGAAAGGGGTCGCGACCCACAGGTTGAGAACCGCTGCACTAACAGGATCCAATGGATCAAACATTCTGTGTCTCCAAGGTGGACAGTAAGACACAGAAAATATGGTCTCTTTCTTCCTTGTATCTTCTTCCTTCCTTGTATCTAACTGTAGCCCAGGGAAATGCTGCAGCCGGCTCACTACAGCTGAGAATGAGGCCGCACAGAGAAGGGACCCTTGCTGGGAGACACATCTGAGACAGAGCCAAGACACCTTGTACCTGGGACCTGCCTCCCCTCTTTCAACAGAGTACACATCACAGCCGTCAGTGCATGGGCCAGGCTCAGCCTGATTCTCATATACACGGTGGCTCTTCCCAGAGTGGTTGTCTAGTTAAGCCTTCAATCATGACTTACAAATTCAGCCCCAAAATACGTTGAGCCCCCGGAGTCATTCACTCTCACAAGGGTTATTTGGAGCTGGCAGGTGAATACATGCATGAATGAGCATTTATATAGAGTGGTCTTTGTATCTCTTGTATCTCAATGGATGTTTTTGTTTTGAAGTGCCTGTTTTAGGGGCTCATTCATGGTCATTAAATTATAATGATGATGATTTTAGCTGAAATATATTGAGGACTAGGTAGTGCTGAGCACCTCACTCAGTTTTCTCAATCAATTCTCACTGCAGTCCTCTGAGGTAGGAGCTATCTTTGTTCTCATTTCACAGTTTAGTCCTTGGGACTAAAAGTCCTTAAGACCATGAAATGTCTCTAGGACTTGTAGTGTCTCACCTCCCACACTCAAGGTCAGAGCTGTATTCAGGCTGGACTCTAAAGTCTAGTAGATTGGCAGGCTGGCTGCATTCCTTAAAAGCCTTTTCTTGTTGTTAATCCTTACCTGAGGATATTTTTCCATTGATTTTTAGAGAGAATGGGAGGGTGGTGGGGAGAGAGAGATGACATCGATGTGAGAAACAGACATTGATTGGTTGCCTCCCAAACACACCCCAACCTAGGCCTAGGATGGAGCCTGCAATCGAGGTATGTGCCCTTGACCTGGATCGAACCCACGACCCTTCAGTCCACGGGCCGCCACTCTATCCACTGAGCCAAACCAGCTAGCCTAGGGCAAGCCTTGCTTTTTGAAAAGGCCCGAGAGGGCTTCCTTTACTTAGCTCCCCAAGGAGGAATAAACCTGTGTCTTTTCAGCTGAACCCTTTGCTGTGATGTTGCCAAAACCAAAACACCTTGGGTTGGAAACCTGAAAGAGGATCCACTTTCTGTCTTGCGCCTCAGAAGCTCTGAATTTAGGGTTCATTTCCATGTTCCTTTCAATCTGGAGAAGCATAATTTCATTTCAAGGAAAGAGAAAAACAATCGCTTTCATAAAAAATCTTTATGAACAAGGTTCAGAGGGCTCCTTGGACAACAAATGACTCTTACAAAACAGCGGCGTGGTGAGTTAAGTGTAAATGGCTCAGAAACACGCAGATTAAATTTCCCTGGAAACACTCAAGGGCTTCCAAAATTAATGGGGGGAAATGCTTGGACAATGTATATTTCAGACATTAGGCTTTTTTTTTTTTCACTCTGCTGATTTTATTTTCTTCTGCAAAACACTTCCTAGGGTGACTTCATCTCTTGTGGTCAGGATGCTGTCAGACCCAGTTGTCATTAATCCTGGTGCATTCTGGGTGGTCCCGCCTGGGGTATCAGCTGCGCTCCCTCTTTTTACAGAGTTGGCTTTTCTCTCGACTATTTGTCTTTCAATATAGGAAAGATATAAAAATAAAAAACACAATCTGAGGTCTGCGCCAAGCTTGGGGCCCCCCGTGCAAGTTCACCATTGTAACACTTGAAGACAAATATGTGAGCTTCTTGCATGTTGAAAACTGGTAAATCTTCCGTGTTTTAACTCAGAAAATACCACCGTGGATATGGATGTGGTTGAGGCAGCCATAAATCAAGATTCGAAGATTCTTAGAAGAGACTTTTGAACGGCCCTCTAACCCGTTCCCGAGCCTCGGACATATCTCAATATAAAACATGACAGGTACATAATCATGGTCCCAGTTCTTGACTGTGGCCTTAGATAAATTTTCTTCAACAGGCTGAAGAAAAATACGCCTGTGTTTTCTCCTCTGCAGAAGTGCCCGTAAAGCTAACAATATTCCATTCTATGGGAATTTAAGTTTATTTATTTTTCCCCCTGTCTTGGAAGGAGGCAAATTGGGAACATTGGGTTGATATGCATGCCTGTCCTTGCCTAGGCCTTGACCGACTTTAGCCAGGGAAGCTTGTCTGACATTCCTCTCTTCCTGAAGATAACGATACTGAGGATGCTTTTGCAATTCTTCTTGCTGTATCTCCAAGCAATAGATTCTGCAATGTTACTAAAGTGTATTAAACTCTTTCTGTCTCAGGACATGATGTGACAGGGACAAGCAATTTACATTATTTAGTAAGTGCAAAATAGGGTGCCTCCTAGAGTTAGAGTTCCGTTGGGGTTCTAGAATTCATAGAGTACATGGCCGTGTAAGGCGTTCAGCAAATTGGCTCCCCAAAGGCAACTAGAAGACTGAAAACATTTAATAAAAACACTGTTTCTGGAGCTCACCCGCAAGCATGCAACAACCAGCAAATCCTTCACGCGTGAAACGCTGCTGGAACAGTGGGAGTCGGCGAAGTTCTTGCCTGTGCTGCGCCCATTCCCTCCACCCAAACCCCAGCTCAGGCTGCACACAGGGTCTGGCAGAGTCGGGCAGGCCAAGCAGACATGCAGCTTTACCACCACAGTTGAAGGGGTGTCGTTTGATGTGAAGAGGTGGGCAAAGACTGTGCTAAGCATGGCGGAGGAGACGATGTTATTGGCAGTGAGAGGGCCTCCATCTCTACTCGCCAGGAATTGCCATCATGGTTACATGAAGCAAAAAAAATAGGACATGGTATGGTTAGGTTTTGAGCATTATCCACATACGGTACATGTGACAATTAGGGTCCAAATAAGGAGTGAGGAATGTGGCTATGTTAAAGTCTCATTTTACCAGAATTGTTAGTATTCATCTATCAAGCATATTGTGATCAATTAATATGCATCGAGTCATCTTTAAAATAGGAGCTAATACAATACAGTTTATTTTGCTCATTAGATTCCACCTATGAGTGAGATCATGTGATACTTATCTTTCTCTGACTGGCTTATGTTACTTAGCATAATCCTCTCCAGGTCCCTCCACGCTGTTGCAAATGGTAAGACTTTTTAAGCCATTTTATTTTATTTTTTCCCCATTCTCATTTATCCCCTCTACGCCCTCTTCCACCTTCACCAGTCTTGACATCCTCCTAGAAAAGATGGTGGTTGCCTTCTCCACCAGAGGGCAGCACTGAGGCTCAGAGGCCTTCAGCACAGCCTCTTCCCTTAATGAATATAAATGAGAAGCTTTAGGCCCCTTTTTGAGACAGGTCAGACGGTTAGTCTCCCTCCTATCTCCCTTCCCCCACCGAGGGCAACCCATTCCAAGAACCAGCCTTCTAGACCATAATAGACGCTTTTCACGTTCTAATCTCCCGTCCCATTACTCAGCAGTCTCAGCTGGGCCCAGGAAACCACTTCCTGGAGGCCTCCTTTTTATTTGTGTTCATTAGCTCCACTAATACGTTCTCTTGGAAACCACAGTTTAATAAATTTCATAGCCCATGACCAGCGGACTTAATGAATATTAGTCACTCGGAGCCATTCTTGTTTATTCAGCTTCTCTTTCCTCTCCTCCCTTCCCCGAGCCCAGGCCTCACTGTGGAATGATAATACGCCGAGAGCTGGCCGGCCACAGCCAGCTCAAAACAAGGGGTAAGAGGATCTCTCTGAGCTCACACCTGTTTTAAGATTTGTTATCCTTAAAACGAAAAGCTGTAGGGATTCACTCGGCTCCTTCCTTGTGGCTCCCGGCGGACCTCGCTATTAAACCGCAGGGAGGAGCCCAGCCTTCAGAGCACTTAAACGACTTATGTCAAATCCATCCCTTTCTTCCGGCCTCCGTCCCTCCATCTCCAGCCGCCGTTCCCAGGGGCTGGAGCGCATTACAAGGCGTTCCCTTCATCTGAATGGGCACAGACAGACCTTTTCACCATTTAGCCATGTCTACATTTGCAGGCACATCCTGTAGGCTGCCTGGAACAGCCTTAATTTCAATTTGCTGTCTCCCCCAGGGCCTTGCCATTCTCCCGCAAGTGAAAAGCTCAGTGGTCGTTTCTCCTCCCCGACCTCTCACCCCAGCCCCTCTCTCTCCCCCCCACCCCTCTTTCAGGGAAAAAGCTGTGCTGGGGGGAGCATTTTGCTCAAGATGAATAGAATGACGTCTTGATGCTTCTAACAGTTGCCTCAGATCTCTTATTTTTGAAAAAGTAATGAGCACGTTGCACCAGATGATCACATGGGGAAAGTGTTCAAAGTCAGCAGGAAGCCCAGTCAAGGCCGTCTTCGGTCCCCCTGGAATTTGGCTACACAAGTGAGGGTCACCTGGTAGTCTTGAGGGCTGGGGCTACTCATACTACATTTTTTATTAGGGAAATTTCCAAGTGTACCCAAAAGTAGAGTCAATAGTATAATGGACCTCCATGAATCTATTCTTTTTATGATTTTTCAATTGCAGTTTATAGCCGATATTATTCTGTGTTAGTTTCAGGTGTGGTTAAATAACCATGTGCATTACTGAGTGGTCCACCGATATTTCAAGTCCACACTCCATGTAACTACCCTTTAGCTTTCACAGTAATCAGCATTTGACCAGTTTTATTGGGATCTCACCTCTTTCCACACATTCACATCTTGTTTACGTGAGGGATTTAAAACAAACCATGGATTTTATGTCTTTTTTCTCCTGTAAAAAATTCTGCGTGTATCACTAACCGATAAGGGCTTTTTCTCCTTTTCGCACAATCGCCACATCAGTATTGCAACTCATTGCTTTCTTTGGAATACTATTATTTTTAACATGGCTCTTTATATCTTTTTGTACAACAGAATTATTTCCTTAAGAGGAATAAGTCATCCACTAAGTGTGCACCTCCTATAAGTTAACTTCTTTATGCCCGGGGATTTAAAACAAACTGTGGATTTTATGTCTTTTTTCGCCTGTAAAAAGTTCTGCATATATAACTGACGAGGGCTTTTTCTCTTTTTCGCACAATCACCACCTCATTGCTTTCTTTGGAATAGTAATATTTTTAACATGGCTCTTTATATCTTTTTGTACAACGGAATTATTTCCTTAAGAGGAATAAGTCATCCATTAAGTGTGCACCTCCTATAAGTTAACTTCTTTATGCCCGAGTTCCTCCTTTGTGAAATGGAAATGATAACAGTACCCACTTTATGGAGGGTTGTGAGGGTTAATAATGTACATTAATGTCTGCCAGCTATTTACAAAATGACACATAGCAAGCACTCAATAACTGTTAGGAATTATCTTCATCTCTCCCTGGTGAACTCCCTCGAGTATTTTGGCTGTAAATTATATAACTCAACATTGAGTTGGCTAGTTCTGTAATGTCTGCTATTTTTTTATTGCGTTATTTTCTCTTCAAAGATGCTGAAAGCATGTCGAGAGCAAGCACTGTGGGTTATGCATCTTCGTATGCTCTGTGGTACCCAAACGTATTCTACTAGATAAGGAGATACTTGTAGATTGGTTGATTGGAATCAAGAGCCAACTATATATGACCCCCATGGTTATTCCCTCATTTATGTCTGGATATTTAAAAAGAATCCTGCACATGCCTGCTACTTTTCTCCTGGAATATGACCTAGGAGACGGCCATCTTGGGCTCAAAGTCAAAATTTATGAATAAGCAGAGGGCAAGCACATTCACAGGCTTTGCAAAGCCGACCCTTTTCCATCCAGTACTAGACCGTCACCCAATAATCCAATCAGCATGCATGCCTCCCCTTCTCAGAACAGAATTTCTGAAGGTTATAATCCTCTGTTTCTCACGTTCAGGAGAATCTGAGCTAACCAGTTGCTCCACAGCCAAGTTCTAATGTCCATGATCACCTCACTCTTGGCGAGACGGTTTCAGGGGTTACTTAAAGCCGAGGTGTGGTTCCAGAGAGAGAAGAGCTACAGTCTCATCAGCTTGTGGCCGCAGGGCACCCTGTACCCAGCAATCATCCATCTCCCCAGCTCTTGCCTGCCTCCGGGGTGGAGTCGATCCAACCCAATCGAAGGGGGCCTGAGCCCTAACGTGTGCTTGCCGACGACTGAGATGCCATCTCTGTGCATCTAGGAGGCTGAGTGTTCTTGGCTCGCAGATAAGAAAACGTAGGAGACAATGGTCTCTGTCTCCAGTTAGCGTTTGGTGCCGCCTAATCTTGGTTCACTTCATCTCATTTCAAGGAATCTGTTTAGTTGACCTGCCTTTGCTGGGGCTGGTGAATGGCCAGCAGAGGGGAGAGTGGAAAAAGCAAAGGCAAGGACTCAGAATAACGAAGATATTTAATTGCAAGAAAAAACAACAACACACACTCAGTGTGACAAGTCTCTGAATTGCATCTCTAGATGGATTATAAATTATGCTGGAAGGCTAAGATCTAAGGAGACTCAAATGAGTCATCATACCCAATATTACATGGTGAACCTGCTGCCTACAGGTAAACGAAGCATTTCAGCGAGAAGCAGGAGGTGTAAATGAAGGTCACGTGCAACTTGAATCGTAATTGCCTCCCGTGCCCCAACTTCCCCCGTCTCTACCTCAGTCCCCAGCTTCTAAATTGCAGCCCAGTACCATTGAAAACACACACATCAGCACCACCACCAGCCACCAAGGGCCTGCCTGGCCTGGGAATTCCATGCAGCCAGGCCTGACTTCTGTCAGTTACCCCAGATGCTAAACTAATTGGGTGGATGCCCAGATGAAAGAGTGGAAGGCTAGCAGGCAGGAAAAGCCCCCCTTCTGTGTCCAAAGCCATTAAATGTCAATTAGAACATAGACAAGGAAGGTGTGGATGAGTCTGGGGTAATTACCAGGCTTGGTCTGACAGCTCAGTTCCTGCAGCCGGGCCCGGAGCAGGTGACTGGGAAATCCGATCCCCAGGCAGCTGCAGATGGTGCGGGGTCCCACCCGGCCAGCCGGACCTCCCCACTCCCCGCCGGCAGCTCTCTGCAGTGTGTGGCCCTCACAGCCGATCACCGCCTGGCAAGCTGGCCCCACCTGGTCCAGAGGTGGCCGGGCGCACCGTGAGCCACCCAGGGGCACATATCCATAGACTCCAGCCCAGGAGACCCCCTTCTGTTTATGCTTCAGGTGAGTCAGAAACTAAAGAAAGATGCTGCTCTCCCATCCTAGGCATTTGAGGGTGATGGGCTGCTGTTTCAGTCTGTTTTCGAAAGGTTTCCTGAGGCTGGGCGGTAGGGTACCTCCCTCACTGAAAGAGCCTTAACATGGGGATGGGGCCATTCTTGGTGTTGTGGGCTTAATGAGGTGCCCACTTGCCGATTCACATGCATGTTTCTAGGACTTTATCCATTTCTTCTAAGTTGTCCAATCTGTTGTGGTAGAGTTGTTCAGTCATCTTTTATGATCTTTTGTATTTCTATGGAATCATTTATAACGTCTCCTCTTTCATTTCTGAATTTATTTTATTAAAAAAAATTTTACTTTTATTGATTTCAGAGAGGAAGGGAGAGGGAGAGAGAAAGAGAAACATCAATGATGAGAGAGAATCACTGATCGGCTGCCTCCTCCTGAAAACCTTCTACTGGGGATCCAGCCTGCAACCCGGCCATGTGCCCTGACCGGGAATCGAACCACGACCTCCTGATTCATAGGTCGATGCTCAACCACTGAGCAACACTGGCCGGGCTCTGATTTCATTTATTTGAGTTCTCTTTTTCCTTGTATATTTGATGAATGGAGAAGTGTCACTTTCCTGGCCTGTGCTCTCCACCTGTGCTCTGTGCTCATTATCTGGCCCTGGAAACAGAAATCCTTCTATATGTTTCTTTTTCCATCTTCAACTACTCCCAGTCAATTGGTTGTTGCCCTTAGCCTATAAATAAATAAACCTCTCTAAACTTAAAACAAAATTCTTCCTTGATCCTGCATCGACCTCTAGTCACGGTCCTATTTCATTTTCTCTTTGTAGCCAACATTTTTAAAAGGAAAATCGACACTCACCATCTCTTTCTTAGCAACAATTGCCTCCTCTCCTAGTTGGACATGCATCTTAACAACTGCGTTAAAGCTCTTTGAACTTTTTAAGAGAAACATTTTTTCTTAGGGTAAGATTCTCAGCCC
>NW_005358689.1:189525-202388 GCF_000412655.1 Myotis brandtii
TTTTTTTTTATACTGAAGAGAAAAGCAAGTCATAGTAGGCAAGATTCTTGGTTCTTCTCTGCTGGATTTATTGATTTACTTTCACTTCTATACCAGAATCCTCACATTTCTACAGCATATCCTGTTAGACCAGCGGTTCTCAACCTGTGGGTCACGACCCTTTGGGGGTCAAACGACCCTTTCACAGGGGTCGCCTAAGACCATCGGAAAACACATATATAATTACATATTGTTTTTGTGATTAATCACTATGCTTTAATTATGTTCAATTTGTAACAATGAAAATACATCCTGCATATCAGATATTTACATGACGATTCATAACAGTAGCAAAATTACAGTTAGGAAGTAGCAACAAAAATAATTTTATGGTTGGGGGTCACCACAACATGAGGAACTGTATTAAAGGTCGCGGCGGCATTAGGCAGGTTGAGGACCACTGTGTTAGACTCTTTACCTGACTGTCTCCGGCTTTGTGTATCCTGCGTGGCTATCAAATGAAAGCTCCAGGTCTCCAGGGTTCAATAGTTATCTTTCTGAGAAAGTGGGCATTTGTGTCTGCTTGCCTCTCCGAATCCATGCTTTTATTATGATTATTTTTTGCTTCGGAGGAATCCTTACTTCCTTACCAGTTCAGCAAATCATTTGAAAATATGTTCACATTTCATCCACCATTTGTTTTCAGAAGACGGCTTGTTCAGGATAATGTGTCAGATTGTTGGAAATGCAAGACTCTACTGATGTCTCCATATTTTTTCTGCCTTGGCTTGAGATCTCACAATTTTGTTCTCCCTCTCCAGCCACCTTTCTTAGGCTCCTTCATTGGATCCTTTATCTTGTTCATCTCTCAAAGGTAATGTCTCAGTTCTATTCTTCACCCTCTCCATCCTGCTCAAGCCTTTAGCTACTTAGCTATAGACTGGTGTCTCCCAAATTATGTGGTGTCCAGACAAATCAATCTTTGAGGATCCAGATCCTTGTATTGAAAGGCTTGCTGTATTTGGCTCTACCCATGACACCAGAAGTGCAATGTGCTCAGAGTTGATTTAATCACCACCACCCCCCATCTTCTTTTATTTTTTTGTTTGGGAAAATGACACGAACATTCATCTTGTTAACTAACATAGAAATGTGGGAAGCATTAAAGACTCCTCCCTCCCCCACATCCTCCCCATGCAATTGATCACGAAGTTTGTTGATTCTACCACCTAAAAACCTCTCAAGTGTACCCCCCTCCTCTCCACCGCAACCCCCACTTCCTGATTAATTAACAGCGTCATCATTTCTCTGCTGGATTCATGTAAGAGCTCCTAAATGTCTGCCATCCACCCACAGTCCTCACTGGAGTCCAAGTAATCTCTCTGAAACCCATACGTGATCATCTCATAACCTGCCCCTACCCGAAATCCATCAATGACTCTCTATGGGGCTCAAGATAAAATTCGCATTCCAAGTTCCATCTCTTCTATTCCCACCGAACCCCGACTGGAGGCATATTGAAATATTTGCAATTCCCCAAGCATGCTGTGCTTTCTACAGCTTTGTGACTTGACACACAATGTTTCTTCTGCTTACTTCGCATTTTCTCCCTCTTCTTCTATGTCTGGTTTACATATTCTTATTTAATAGACACATCCTACACTGATACTTCCCCAGAAATCCTCCCAGTCTTCCACCGACCCTACTCTTTTGAGTATTCTCCTTTTGCACCCTTGATTCATCCACTCAAGAAATATGTATTGAATCTGTATTATCTATCTGTCTACCTGCCTGTGGCACTATCCTGGGCGTTATTAGGAGAGTAATAACAAATAAGAAACAATCCTTATTACATTGTGGTGTAATGAATGCAAAGATATCAGAGAGCACAGGAGAGGGGAACCTGAACCAAGGCTTTCTGAGGAGGTCTGTACATACGTTGATATAATTGATTGCTATTTTGGTCCCCTACCCCTGAGTGTCTCTGAACCGAACAGTCAGTCATTTGTGTCTGAAATAAATGAACATCAGGTTGGTTATGAAATCTTTTATTTTTATAAGTTTCTGTAGTTTAAGTCAGCCTCTACCTGTTATTGACATACCAGATATCATGAAGCTCTGAATAATTGTGTCATATGTTCTAAGGGGGCGTTTATCTAACTCTGAAAAAATACTAATATCTGACCCAACAGGACTAGCAAAGACCAAACTCAAGAGAAGAGATAAGCATGTATTGAACTATAATTTTAGATTTTTAAAATACATTCATTCTTGTTTTATCCCAAAAAGGCACTGGAGAAGTGCATAAAAATATACATTGCTCAACGGGGTAAAATATATTATCAAGGGAATGAGAATAAAGGGGAAATGAGCAAAGGAATATCATAAATCTGGGGAATAAGATCAGGACATGAAAGTACTTGAGAAAAGCAACACATTTGACTCTAAACTTCTTAACAGCCAAAACAAAGAAGGACCGTGATTAGTCACAGTTCTCCCTAAGAAAAATAAAACAAACCACTTGTGCAGAAGGAGCACAGTTTTATTGAAAACTGATTCCCAAGGAATTTCTCCCACGAATGCAGCAATGGCCGAGTGACGTGGTAGACAAGGTCCTAATAACGTGATCCCTCAAGAGCTCCTCACAGATGTAATGAGCCGTCTCATCATGTCCTTTCTTGTGGGTAGTTGGCATCAAAGGACAAGTCAGTAAAAGTTGTTCTACAAGGAGTAAAAGTCAGCGAAGCTCATGGAAAATTCCAAGAATCAAACAGTTGAGGATTGAATCCTGGTTCATTTAAACACGAAGTGTGAGGACATGATCCAGTGACTTTCTCTTCCATTCGTTTGATCATTTGTAAAAAATGGTGGTCATATGCACCTCCTGGTCCTGCTGGCCAGTTGAAATTCAGAATATTCGCTAACAATGACCAGCATCCATTAAACCCTTCGCCTATGCCAGGCACTATTCTAAACACTTGGCTTTGATGATCTGACTTAATCCTCAGAGCAAGTCTGTTATGTGGGTACTGTTATTCCCACTTACAAACTCGAAAAGTAAGACCAGAGAAGTCAGGTAATTTGTCCAAAACCTCAGAACCAGGAGGGAGGGAGCTGAGATAGTAGCCCAGGCAGACAGACTGTGGAGTCCAGAAAGCATTCTGTCCTACAATACGATACAGCTTTAGGCGTCTCTGGATAAAAATAATTTCTCACAGCCAGAGTTTCAATAGCATGATCTTGGGGTGACCTATTTGAGTATTCTCCTTTTGCACCCTTGATTCATCCACTCAAGAAATATGTATTGAATCTGTATTATCTATCTGTCTACCTGCCACTGTGGCACTATCCTGGGCATTATTAGGAAAGTAATAATAAATAAACAATCCTTATTACATTGTGGTGTAGTAAATGCAAAGATATCAGAGAGCACAGGAGAGGGGAACCTGAACCAAGGCTTTCTGAGGAGGTCTGTACATACGTTGATATAATTGATTGCTATTCTGGTCCCCATACCCCCGAGTTTCTCTGAACCGAACAGTCAGTCATTTGTGTCTGAAATAAATGAACATCGGGTTGGTTATGAAATCTTTTATTTTTATAAGTTTCTGTAGTTTAAATCAGCCTCTACCTGTTATTGATACACCAGATATCATGGAGCTCTGAGTAATTGTATCATATGTTCTAGGGGGGCGTTTATCTAACCCTGAAAAAATACTAATATCTGACCCAACAGGATTAGCAAAGACCAAACTCAAGAGAAGAGACAAGCATGTATTGAACTATAATTTTAGATTTTTAAAATACATTCATTCTTGTTTTATCCCAAAAAGGCACTGGAGAAGTGCATAAAAATATACATTGCTCAACGGGGTAAAATATATTATCAAGGGAATGAGAATAAAGGGGAAATGAGCAAAGGAATATCATAAATCTGGGGAATAAGATCAGGACATGAAAGTACTTGAGAAAAGCAACACATTTGACTCTAAACTTCTTAACAGCCAAAACAAAGAAGGACCATGATTAGTCACAGTTCTCCCTAAGAAAAATAAAACAAACCACTTGTGTAAAATTAACAAAAAAATAACACAGCCTTCAATTAAATAAAAAGCTTTTTTTTCTTGAAAAAGGGCAATAAAATAGATAAATATTTAGCTATTTAAATTTAAAAAATAAATCATATAATAACTCAAATAGGGGAAAATAAGCAGTCACAAATAATTCTTTTAGAGAACATACTTTCATTAAATATGGACTATACATCAAATTGATGACTTTCTAGAAAAATATAGAGTATCAAGATAGATTCCAGAAGACTCTGAAAAGAATAATAAGCATGCAATAAGTTGAAGTCATTATTAAAGACCTGCCTATCTTTATAGAAAAGTTAGAAGTGATTTTCCAGTACATTCCAACAAGCTTCAAGAACCATGTCATTTCTCTGTTATTTAAATCCTTTCAGAGCGTAGAAAAATATAGAACGTTTTCCTACTCATATTTTCAAGACTTAGCAGAATTCTGGCACAGTAACTGATCAGGAGAGTATCACAAAGCCATAGATGTAAACATCATAGATAAATATATTTAGCTATTTAAAACAGGGTTCTACACTGTGCAAGAATAGCTCAACACCGGAAATCTATCAGTGCAATGTTTTACATTTCCAGATTAAAAGAGATAACGCTACGTGAACATCTCAATAGACAACCCCAATGCCTATCAAGATAAGAATGGAAAGAAATCAACTTTCGTTGGATAAACGATGTTTACCAGGAAACTATTGCAAACAGCAACCGGCATAGGGAAACTCTAAGCTTCCCCACTGATAGTGAGACCAGGACAATGCCCGGCAGGCCATCAAAGTGATACTTGTGAAGGGACAACTTGTTAGAGAAAGAAAAAGCATTGAGTCAGCCAGTATTCCCCCCACACATTCTTATCCTGTGCATAACTTCCACATGAGACCTCTGCATACCTTTTAACCAGAGCAATCACCTGTTTTGGTGACATTGTTAAAAATGCTGCCTTCTAAGGAAAAAAAGCTTTTTTTAGGCAATGCTTTTTTTTTTCATAATTGTAATTTATGACACATTCCTATGGAGCATAGCTCAGGACAGGAGCGGTGCTGAGTGAGTAAATTAATAGTTGGCTTGAGGTGCCTGTCTTATTACAGGAAAGCACTTCAGGTGCATCATGGGACGTTTCTGTGGGCTCTTATGCTCTATGGAGGCCACGCCATTGACAATGACCATGGGGCCCCGAGTCTAACGTAGTCCTCCTGGGAGTCAACACACTACTGTGGAAAATTCAAAACAAGCCAAAGTCTCCAAGAGGAAGTTGTGGGAACCAGCATAAGCTTTGAGACATCGAAGAATTTTTTGACCTAAATTGAAGCAGTATTAAATTACTGTCATTTAACTGGTTTCCGTCTGATCTGTTCAAGTTTTATCCCTCTGGTTGAAAAGATATATACATATATATATTTAAAACAGTGGTTATTGTTAACTCAAGATCCATTCCCATGATTATTTTTATATTAGAGGTCTGATGCACAGATTTGTGCACCAGTGCACCGATTCATGCACCAGTGGGGCCCCTCGGCCTGGCCTGAAGGGGTTGGGCAAAAACTGGCTCTTCAACATCCCCTGAGGGGTCCCGGATTGCGAGAGGGCACAGGCCAGGCCAAGGGACCCCACTGGTGCATGATTGGGGCCGGGGAGGGACTGAGGGAGGGCTCCAGTGCGTGTCCGGCCCGTCTTGCCCAGTACCGATGAGCCGGACCCCAGCAGCAAGCTAACCTACCTGCTGGAGTGCCTGCCCCTCCTGGTGGTCAGTGCATGTCATAGTGACTGGTCAAAGGTTTGAAAAAATGGTCGGACACTTAACATATTAGGCTTTTATTATATAGGATAGATTTCTTAAGCTCATCAATATCCATATCTAGATCTAGCAATGTAAATGTCTTGGCATGCTTATCTACCTCGAAGAAACTCCTTACCCATTCCCACTCCATTATTTTTCTAAAATTTTATTTCTGATTGTTATGCATATAATATCTTTCTCTTTGTCTCTCTCTCAAAATGATTCCACTTAGATAAATTATTTGATCACCTTTAATTTCTATATCTCTTACACCATCCTTCAATTTATTTACCCTCTTATTTGCATACTTTCTTTAGTAATTTCTTTCAGTGAGATTGATATTAAAAATCTTGTGAAGCCCATATGCTTGAAAATATTTTTATTACATTCTCATACTTAAGTGACAATCCCTGTGAATAAAAATGTCTGAATCTACGTTATTTTACTTTGACAAAATTATTTAAATTCTTATTTCCAAGTTGCTGCCAAATAAGATGATATAAATTTGATTCTTTCTCCTGTGTTAAGTTTTTTTTTCTTATTTTTGGAAGCATTTTGAATAATTTCTTTATCTTTGACATTCTTAGATTTCATTAGAATGCATTTAGGCATGCTGTGAGCCTTTTAAATCTAAATTATATCATTTTGTTAATTCTGAAAAGTTTATCAAGATTTTTGTAATGTTTTTCCCATCTATTCATTTTTTTGGCGACCTCATTATCTGATACTTCTACTTATACCCTCCGTATAATTTAGCTTTTGCTTTATATTTTGTGTAAAAGAAATTATTTTTTTCTTATTGCCATCTAGTTACCCAAATGTCTAATGAATCCCAAAGCGTTATCATTTCTATTATTGATTCCATCTATTGGATTCCTTATTTCAGCTATTATATTTTTTGTACTTAGTATTTTGTACTGTGATCTCTTGTTCCTGATTTATATTAATGTCACTATCTCTTGGAATATCTTACTTTGTTTTATATGGTTGGTGTGTCCATCCCAATTCTGTTTCAGGAGTTCCGTGTTCTTTGGTTGGCGGATTTTGTTTTATAGCGGCCACATTCCACAATATATCAGACTGCAAACTCATGTTTCCCAAGGTTTGTCACTTCCCAGTCAGGTCGCATTTTCCAGGAGCGGGTTGAGGTTCAGTCTCTCCCTCCGTGTAAATGGAAAGGAAGAGAGGAGGATGCGATCTAGTTTGGAGAGCTCTTGGCACTATGAAGACATTAGCAGTCACCTTTACTGGCTTCCATTCCAGCAAGCAAATCCTCTGTTCCTGGATTCACCTTTAACCATTTCTCACATGATGTCATAATTGGCCCAGGGTGAGGGTGTGGCAGAGGGAAAAGAGATGCAGGAGTGATTGCTCCAGGTGCACGGTCAGGCAACTCCTGTCCTTCATCGCTTACCACCCCAGAGAGTTTCTGTACTTCTGACAGTTCCTTGACAAGTGAACCGGGCTGGGATGGCTAATGGTTATGGCCACGGGAGGAGAATTTATAACCCCTCTGAGATGTGGCCTCTCCCAGCCAGCCACCTTTTCTTCTATCCTTCCTTCCCTAGTACTTTGTAGATAGTTGTCTTCTGCAGTCAATTAACCAACACATTGGACATTCAGAGCTAAGACAGACCTAACTGGTTTCCGATGACTTCTTAATATGGCCAGAAGCAAGGAAAGAATTCTATGAAAAGGGACAAGGACAAAGAATTTCAGGAACGGAAGGGGCAAGCCTAACTCACAGAGCCATCCAGTTAAAACTGAGACTGGAAGCCCGGCTGGCGTGGCTCAGTGGTTGAGCATCAACCTATGAACCAGGAGGTCACGGTTCAATTCCTGATCAGGGCACATGCCCAGGTTGCGAGCTCGATCCACAGTGTGGAGTGTGCAGGAGGCAGCTGATCAATGATTTTCATCATTGATGTTTCTATCTCTCTCCCACTCCTAGCAGTCACCTTTACTGGCTTCCATTCCAGCAAGCAAATCCTCTGTTCCTGGATTCACCTTTAACCATTTCTCACATGATGTCATAATTGGCCCAGGGTGAGGGTGTGGCAGAGGGGAAAGAGATGCAGGAGTGATTGCTCAAGGTGCACGGTCAGGCAACTCCTGTTCTTCATCGCTTACCTCCCCAGAGAGTTTCTATACTTCTGACAGTTCCTTGACAAGTGCTCCGGGCTGGGATGGCTAATGGTTATGGCCATGGGAGGAGAATTTACAACCCCTCTGAAATGTGGCCTCTCCCAGCCGGCCACCTTTTCTTCTAACCTTCCTTCCCTAGTACTTTGTAGATAGTTGTCTTCTGCAGTCAATTAACCAACACATTGGACATTCAGAGCTAAGACAGACCTAACTGGTTTCTGATGGCTTCTTAATTTGTCCAGAAGCAAGGAAAGAATTCTATGAAAAGGGACAAGGACAAAGAATTTCAGGAACGGAAGGGGCAAGCCTAACTCACAGAGCCATCCAGTTAAAACTGAGACTGGAAGCCCGGCTGGCGTGGCTCAGTGGTTGAGCATCAACCTATGAACCAGGAGGTCACGGTTCAATTCCTGATCAGGGCACATGCCCAGGTTGCGAGCTCGATCCACAGTGTGGAGTGTGCAGGAGGCAGCTGATCAATGATGATTTTCATTGATGTTTCTATTTCTCCCTCTCCCTTCCTCTCTGAAATCAATGAAAAAAACAAACAAAAACCAACCAACCAAACAAAAAAACCTGAGACTGGGCAAGTGACTGGGATATGTCATCTGGCCAGGAATGGCAGGGCAGTTAAATTCGTCCGTAGGACTATCTTAGCCTAGAAGACTTAGTGGGTTCGGGAACAGTTGATGTGGTATGTGGGAGAGGCCTTTCCGATTTATGAGGCGCTTCATACACACATTATCTCTTTGAATCCTTACAATGGTCCTTTGCAGGAAGCCAAGCTGGCAGGAGTCCCATTTTACAGATGTGCAGGTCTCCTCACCACATCGCTGGCATGGGGCACGAACAGTCCGTAAACACTGACCTTTCGGCAGCTCCACAGACAACCGCACACTCGCTTTGTGTGAGAACGTGACCTCCCTTATCAGCAAGCAAGGAAACACGAAATTGGTGAAGGCTCGCTGACTCATGTGGACAGCGAGGAGTACCCAGAGTATAGAATCACTCTACAAAAAATATCTGCCGGATTAGGACCAGCTGGAGAATTAGCTTAGGTCTAGAGCAGTGATGGTGAACCTATGACACGCGTGTCAGAGGTGACACACGAACTCATTTTTTTGGTTGATTTTTCTTTTTTAAATGGCATTTAAATATATAAAATAAATATCAAAAATATAAGTCTTTATTTTACTATGGTTGCAAATATCAAAAAATTTCTCTATGTGACACGACACCAGAGTTAAGTTAGGGTTTTTCAAAATGCTGACACGCTGAGCTCAAAAGGTTCGCCATCACTGGTCTAGAGAGGTGGAGAGAACTCAGTGGAAGGCAGAGGAAGGAAAGAAGAAAGAGAGAGAGAGAGAGAGAGAGAGAGAGCTAGCTATTTTCAGAGACTCCTTTCCTGCGAGTTGTGTCCACGAGATTATAAAAGCTAACCCAAGGCTGCAGGTTTTTAAACAGGAAAGCAGGTCCTTTGTTTGTTTTCTGACCCAGTCTCTCCCCCGACCCCAGCCCCCCATAATGCAGTTTGCCCAGCACACTAACCTTGCATTTCTTGGAGCAGGACCATCAGATATTTCTGGTCTCTCCTGTGTGGTTTGTTTACTGGGTTACGGTTGGCTTAATCTTATCAGTTCTGCTGAGCAAGATGCTCTGAGCACTCCTCCTGAAGCTTGTCTCTCAGCAGGCAATTCCCACTCCTTGCTACCTCATTAGTGTCAGAAATGCCGAGGTGAGGTGCTGGCCAAACTGTGGAGAGAGAGAGAGAGAGAGAGAGAGAGAGATCGTCATTTCCTGTGGCTACCCACATGTAGCATGTCCTCCCTTTTCTCTCTGTGCTCTCTTCAATATAAGGAGGAATGATGTCCTCCTAATAGATTTCAGCCTAAAGCATAAATCAGAGTCCAGAGGAGAACGAAAGAAACACAGGCAAGCAACAAAACTCTTGGACATTATGGTTAAAAGTTACCCTAAAGACAGGTCTTACGGACCCAGCTTGACTCCTGCCCTCTTGATCTACTCGGGCCTGAGGGTTTAGCTTTGTGTGTGGTGGGAGGGGAAGGCCTGTGTTGGAAGGTGGGGGGTGTGGCTGTGAGAGATGGAGGATGGGGAGAGGGGAGGGAGGGAGGAATGAGGGTGGGTTTCTGTCTCCGATGATGTTATGTTGGATGGGGAAGCCATTGAACACCAGGGGGATGACCATGTCATGGCAAGGGGAGTCCAGTGATCGAGCCCCCCAGTTGTACCTTTCCGGTACCCACGGCCACACCCAGTGCGGAGGATGAGCAGTGACTAATACTCTGAGGCACCAGGGTGGGTGCAGCTGGGGTGAACCCTGGATGAATTATAGAGAAAAGCTGAGCGAGCTTGTCTCATAATAGCAACTCCCAACAACCGCCTAACTCTGAGGATGTGTTGGCTGTTATCTTAAAATCCTCAGTGCTGGACATGTATTAAATCATTCATACCCAATCATAACTCTTCAGGTGGGGACTATCATAGCTCCATTTTACAGGTGAGAAAACCGAGGTGAAGAGAAGTTGTGGCACTTTGCTCGAAGACCCACAGCTAAGGGTAGGATCGGGATTAAACTCAGGAAATCTGGCTCTTGAGTGGGGGGTCTTCACACCACATTCCATGACTCCTCCAGGCTAAACAAGGATGTTCATGTTTCTGTTAGCTACAGTAGTGAGAAGTAAATACAGTAATACGCTTTCAGCAACACGGGGAAATGGTTAAATAAATTAACATACAACCTAAGTTTTAAAGGCAGGAAATTTTACATTTTAAACTGATATTTAGTAGCAAAGGAAAGTCTCTATGAGATGGCATCGAAAGAAAAAGCACAATGTCAAAGAGCAGAGTGTGACACTATGTTTAACAACAAAGACTTTCGTACCTCTCTCTGTATCGTCTGCCTCAGAACAGATAAGCATAGAGAAAAAATAGAAATATACCCAAATTATCTACCATGGTTATTTCCAGACAGTGGGATGAATGGCAAGTTTTATTTTCTTCTTTATATTTTTACATATTTACCATTTTTTAAAAAACCACCTGCACATAATATATTTATAATAAAGAAAAAATCCACTGTGTAGGGCAGTGATGGGGGTTCTTCTCTCCCGTTAAGTGGAGTCCATTCTGAGACCGCCGTCCTCACTGCTGGCTGCTCTTCATGGAGAGGTGGGGGGGTCCTTCTTGCACCCCCCGACCCATCCCCAGCACCCCCCCCGCTCCAAGGCTGTGGTCTACAAACTTACCTCTGTCCACAGAAAGCGCTATGGTGAACTCTGGGTGGTGCAGACTTCTTTGTAATAAGGTTGCTCACCCCCTCCATGATGCCTTGAGTTTTGGTTTGGTGTATCGATTTCTGCTCACAAAGCAGAGATATTCCCTGGAGGCTGAATTAAGATAGGCATGATGATTTATTCTTATTGATTTTAGAGAGGGAGGAAAAGAGGGAGGAAAGAAGAGAGAGAGAGGAGAGAGACAGAGAGAGAGAGAGAGAGAGATCTGTTGCCTTCTGTACTCGCCCTGACTAGGGGATCAAACCTACAACCTAGGTATGTGCCCTGACCCGGAACCTAACCCACAACCTTCCAGTGCAATCAACTGAGCCACACGGGCCAGGGCACATAATGATTTAATTAAATGATTTAACATACATGGTAACAGGTAGAGAATATATTTATATGTGAGCCAAAGGGGGAACAAAAAAGAAGGAATATGAAGCCTTTACATCCAGAAATGTCCATAGACAGTTGTTCATTTATAAAGAGTGGATGGATTATGGATGAAAGGCGTCTTTGGGGCTTTTGCACACCGATTATTATACAGTCTTCTAAGGAAGAGAATACTCCCCCCCGCCCCCCCAGCCCTTACCTTTCTGTTCAATGTTACCTTGGTAAAGACGGACAAACGATCACTTCCCTCTCCCTGCTATTTGTGGGGTTTTCTTTTATGTCATGGAACTCGAATCCTTCCTTCTGTGATTGAAGCACGTTTTTCTCCTTTTCTTATTCAGCAAAAGTAACCCCCGAGGGCAGCCGGCCTTTGCCTCTGGGGGGAGGGGGGGGGGCGAAGGAAGGCCTGAATGAATGGCTCTGTTCCCCGACTCTTCTAATGAGACGTTCGAGTGCATAAACCTTTAGATTAAATAGGGCTCAGACGATCCTAGAATCCCCAAGCCACCCACAAGGGCCTCTGAGGATTGTTGGGGTGACTGCCGCATCCTCCGGACGCCAAAACGGAGGTCCAGGTGAGGAAGAGGGAGGGGGAGGCGCTGGGCCAGGGCCCGACCCCTGGTCTGGCTGTGAGCTCCCAGCCCCCTGGCCTCATAACTACTATAACCAGTTACTTACTGGGACCCTGCACCGGGAGGTTGGCGTCCTCGGATAGCGAGAAAGAGCTGGGGCCCTGAGGACGGCCGGCCAGTGTGCAGAATTGTGTTGCGTTTATTTACTGGGAGGACCGGAATGTCCCACAGCCCAGGCCAGATGTCGGACTGGCCTAGCCGTCTCCGGGCAGCCCGTGAGCCGAAGTCCTCAGGGCCTCTGGGCCCACCGGCATAAATCATCGATTTTCTATGAATCGGGGATTAGTGCGAAATCGTGTGCTTTCTATTAATAGACCGTCATAAAGGCTGCAGGTGCGGCTGGGCTGGTCTTTGAAGTGCCACTTACTCATCCCCTTTCCAAATCCTCATGATCCAACCCTCATAAAAGAAACCCCAGGGGGTTATTGATTGAGAGGCCCTGGGGGACCCCTAAAGGCCTGCGCTCAGAGGCCGGGCTGCCCCCAAGGTGCGGCTGCAGGCCCGGGACTGCAGTCCAGGTGTGGGGGTCCCTCTGCCCCACCTGGGGACGGGG